>NW_015540879.1:174237-184420 GCF_001515605.1 Sinocyclocheilus anshuiensis | reverse complement strand
TTACACTCGAAGTAGATTGGTCTCTCTAAGCGAGATCCCAATTCGTCGGTCACCCGAGGTGACGTCTCCGTTCCCTCCTTCAGGGAACGAGGGTTACCATACGTAACCGAGACGTTCTATAGTCTTTGACCTTTGGTGAACAATTCTTAAAAGAAACATTTTTTTTTTCTTAGTGTGATAAATATTTTATTAATCTACAGAGCATTTTGTTCAGTGGAAAGGTCCATGGTTGCTACAGGTTCTTCATGAACCCATCGATGCTAATAAAGAACCTTTATTTTTAATAGTGTATGCATTTTAATGTGTGAAAGATAGCTTGCACAACTGAAAGTGAAAATGGACATGAGTGTGTATAATAAATGAGATCAGCTTACTCTGGATTTAAGGACAGGCAAAGCTAGTCTGTCTGTCTGCTGTTGTTGATGGGGTGCTGACCCTTGAAATCATTGCAGTTATTCAACACCCTCCACCCACCATTCAACACCCTCCACCCACAATTACACAGTTTTACTGGAATCATGCTTGTTTCAAATAATTAGTTTGACTGAAGGAATAAAAGCGTTGACCTAATGGATTATATTTCTTCATGCTATCAGCTCTGCAGAGGAAAGCTAGGCTAGTCATTTAAACATTTTCGTTAAATTAATGTAACAAATTAATGTTAATTCTGAATTACTGGCCAGACAGCCTGCATTTAGGAAATAACAATGATTACAGTAGGATATAGGGAAAAGGAAATTTGCATACTGTGTGCAGTATACATGCTATATACTGTAAAAAAAAAGAAAAAAGGTAAGCATAGTGTGATAATGAGGTAATGCTATTTCAAACAGCCAGTAAGACTCCATTATGCTATAACAAAGCATTTGCTTCCACTGAAGATACATCGTGCATGGAATAGAGTTATGTTTTGACAGTAAGAAAGAAACACCAAAAAAGAAGCTGGACAACTTCTCTCTAAGTAATCCAAAAGTAGCTGAAGATCACCAAATTTGCTGCTGAAAAATGAGTCTTTGAAAGAAATCTCTGTTCTAGTGGTATTGTGATTTCCCAGAACATGCTGCAGGCACAGTGTTTCAGTCATTCTGTAAAGTCTCTATTTAAAAGAGAACTGAAGCCACATGAGAAGTGGCAAACTCAGATGTCTGAGATGATGGCAAGGAGAAAAATACATGTAGTTACAAATATACATTTCTTATGGTTATTTGATGTGAACAAAACATACCTTTTCATAGAAAGGTCAAAATATGTGAATTGTGTATTTTTTAAAAATCTTTATCTTAACACACAGTCGATCCATTTGGCAAGCTATGTTTTGAGTTTGTCAGTATTGCCGTACAATTCTCTTTTCAATCCATTAAATAATTTTAATTATTAATTATTTCCAGTGTTGGGAGTAACATTACAAAAGTAATAATATAACAGTAGTATATTACGTTTTGCTGTAACGCAGTAATATAACGCATTACTAATAAAATTTGGGTAATATTATTACTCGTTACAATCTCGGTAACGCAAGTTACAACAACATATTTTAACTCTTATTATATTATTATTATATTTTAATTAAGTGGTGAATTTACCAACACCGCAAAACAGCACCAGAGAAAAAATTCCGCGGGTAAAATAGTTTGTCTATTTCCTGTTGCTGGAATTAGATGGTTGAGGTGACGGATTCTACATTTGTGAGATGGACACACTCCTGTTATTTTCAGTTTATCGGAGAAAAGGATAAGAATGCTTAGCAATATGTGCGACACCAAACTCTCAACATGGAGAAATAGCACGAGTAAAACCTGGAAACACTGGACTGGTGCCACTAACACTGAGCTATCAGAGAGAGCTGCGGGGTCGGGGAAGAGAAAAAAGACGGCGGACGAGCGCAGACAAGCAACAAACATTAAGTTTAACTAAAAATTAACATTACAAAAGTAATAATATAACAGTAGTATATTACGTTTTGCTGTAACGCAGTAATATAACGCATTACTAATAAAATTTGGGTAATATTATTACTCGTTACAATCTCGGTAACGCAAGTTACAACAACATATTTTAACTCTTATTATATTATTATTATATTTTAATTAAGTGGTGAATTTACCAACACCGCAAAACAGCACCAGAGAAAAAATTCCGCGGGTAAAATAGTTTGTCTATTTCCTGTTGCTGGAATTAGATGGTTGAGGTGACGGATTCTACATTTGTGAGATGGACACACTCCTGTTATTTTCAGTTCATCGGAGAAAAGGATAAGAATGCTTAGCAATATGTGCGACACCAAACTCTCAACATGGAGAAATAGCATGAGTAAAACCTGGAAACACCTGGACTGGTGCCACTAACACTAAGCTGTCGGAGAGAGCTGCGGGGTCGAAGAAGAGAAAAAGGCGGTGGACGAGCGCAGACAAGCAACACAATTAAGTTTAACTAAAAATAACAAAATCTGTTTTTATTAAATCATAGTCTATATGTAAAATGAAAGAATATGCGAAATATTTGACTTAAATAGCCTGATTAACAAAACGAAAGGAAAAGACTGAGATGCTGCTGAGTTTGGTTCATTGGCGCGGCGCTCTACGAACGTCCACCTTAAGGAAACCGAGATGACAGAAATAAAAGTAAACACATTGCAGTTTCGAATGATCTGTACGACCAAAAATAACAGAGGACGGAATATTTTGTTGTTGTTTGTTTCCGCTGTTCGATCGCGCCGGTGCCTCACGCACACACAGCATTGCAAACGTTGCAGCCTGTTCATTATCAGAATAAAATAGTCAACCAAACATATCGATACACTGGTTAATTTAAATAGTGCGTACTGCGTAGTAGCTACAATCCGTGCCGTTCAGCCTCGGGCCAGACACATTTGCTCATGTGACGAGGATGTTTTTTAAGTGCGTTATAAGCCTGGTTTACATAATAAATAATAGTTTAGCATTCAAATACATCGCAAATATGGACACATTTATTGGATTAATGCCGAGTGCGAGAGGTAGGCTGCGCGACAACGCTGCTTGCTTTTAGTTTCGCATTGAATTAGCCTCAGTGGCGGCTCCAGGATTTTTTTGTTGGGGGTGCTAAGGGGGGGGCTTAACAGTTCAGAAAGGGTGCTAAAAAACGAATTAAATTGAGTAGAACTAATGAACGCCTATAAGCTTCAGCATACAAACTCAGCCCCAATTTTCGTGATTTAATTATAGGCCTATAATTAAAATTATTAACACTGCAGTCATCAATGAAAATTAAGAGCAGCTTTATTTCGTGCACAGATTTTCAAAAACAACCTGTTTAACGCGAAATACGTTTCTTCTCATGTTTTTCACTATATGGGCCACAAGAGAAATATTAAGGGAATAATTTAAGACAGTTATATACCGTCATCAGCCTATATTGAAGTAATTTTGTCTCAGAGAATATGTGCCGTTAATGCAGCGTTAGAAAGCTCCGTCAGTTTTTTTACTTTCACTTTCTCTAGTGAATTTACTGACGTTCACTGGCATAACTCTTGCGCAGTTTGCGCGTTGCTTGCTTGTGCTGCTTGACCCCTCCCCCATAATATCAATCGTTTATAGGCCACATATTAGGCAATTTTTTTTAATGTTTATTTTTCAATGTTAATGAAAGTGACACCAAAAATAAGGGAACATCATTAGGAAATCCTTAGGGGGGCTGTGCCGGTGCTAAGCAAGTTTCTGATGGGCCCCGGCAAGCCCCGCCCTAGCGCCGCCACTGATTAGCCTAATTCGTTTTGGCTTGTTTAGCAACTTATATTTTTTGTTTTTGTTTTCTTCTGAAACCGTTCAAAATTACCTATAGTCTAGGTATTGTGTTTATTGTTTGTACATTATAACATTTCGCTTTATTTACCGGTGTTATTTATGAATGTAATAATGCGGTTTCTGCTTATCTGTGTTTAACCTAAACTACAACGTAGCATTAATGTAGACCTACATACCGGCATCTAAATATGATTTTATAATTTTATGCTATATAGACCTACCACATTACCCTCCACTGGGTGTAGAATGAGCAGCAATAAACTACATTTTGGCATTTTATAATACTTCTGTGGATATTTTGGTGAAAGTAACTCAAAAGTAGTGTAACGCATTACAATTCAGAGACAGTAATATTGTAATGTAACTAATTACTTTCAAAAGACAGTAACTAGTAATATATAATGTATTACATTTTGGAAGTAACTTGCCCAACACTGATTATTTCAACAGAAAGAAAGAAGATTTGGAGAAAAACCTCAGGGAAGTTAAGCTGAGCGACTCAAATGTTAAGTACGTCAGGGTCTTGCTAGCTGGAGAAGTTGGAGCAGGAAAGTCCAGCTTCATCAACTCAATCAATAGTGTTTTTCAAGGAAGGATCACAACAGAAGCCCTTGCTAACTCTGTGTCTGGCAGAAGTTTTACAAAAACAGTAAGTATATGAACCCACATGTTTTAATTTAAAATAAAATGGCTTACTAAATTATGCAGGCTACACACTCTACAAAGAAGATTTCATTAATGAAATTGATTGTGTGAAAGATAAAAGATCACAACAAGATTTCATGATACCGTTTTATTACATTATGTTTTCTGTTTGTACGGTTTAGGTTTTAATGCTGCATTGCACATCTGAGCTATTTGCACTATTTTAATACTGCTGCAAACTTTTTATAATTGATAATTTTATATTGCCATTTTAATTTATTTGTATTCTTAAGCTTTACTATCAATTTGGAACTTTCAAAATAAATCTTATTGTAATGTTACTTGTACAATGACAAAGATATTCTATTCAATTAGCTCATGCTCTCTCTGTATCTAACAAGCCATTGTTCAGTCATAAATTCAATATAATAATTAAAATAAATGATGGACTTTGTCAAAGATGAGAGCTTTAGTGAGGAAATGTTGTTTTGGAGAGTTTTTTGTTTGTTTGTTTTTTACCATTGCTGCCCGGATCTTTTCAATTTCCAACCGCTTTTCCAGATGTTGAAACTCCTCCTCAGTTTCTCCAATTCTTCTGAGTGTGTTCACTGTATAAATTAATATGGATCCATCTTTGTCAAAGCTGTGTTTGTTCTGTTGTTTGCTCTTTCGCCTCTTCTTGCGCTGTTTTAAAATCAATTGAGTTTGTAAACGCGTACAAATGATAAAACTTTTACTCTATTAAATTTTGCAATTAATCCTCTGAATACATGCGTGCTGAACTGTGGGCTAGTCACGGATCACTATCAACTACGATCTGCTCCCTTCACTAAAATGTCACGGTGCCTAAACATTAGAGGTCGACCAATGTATCGGTTTTGCCGATCAATCGGCACCGATAGTTGATTGCCGGAACTATCGGTTATCGGCAAAAGTCCTTGCCGATAGTTTTCTGGGTTGCGTCCATTGCTGGAGCATCTGAGAATGGTCCGCTGTCATTATACAGTCCGAGAGCGGCCTCTAGTGGTGGAAATCACTGACAGCACGTGTTGTTTGTTTTGGCACGTGAGGCTGCGCACTGCACAATGCGCAAAACTTCAGACGCAGATTTAAATACAGCCGACAGAAAATCCTGCCACGCCACAGAGTGCCATTCACATAGTTATCCATTAAATTACATTATATTTGTCCCAAATCATTCTTAATGTAGATAATTACTTCACCCTAGGCTGTAAAATTATGTATTGTGCATTTTTCAGCAAAATATTTGTCTTTCTGTGGCTCTAATAAAGTATGCTTCATTTATTGAGCAATAATAGACTATAGATCGCAATTTCTCTTTCCGTTTGCTCTGTTTTTTTAAACTCCGAACTACAAACTCATCTATGTCATTGTTCATGCTTGAAGTAAACATTTGCCAGTTTGGTGATTAAATAAACTGTTTTAGACCGCGGCTTGAAGTGAACGCGCCGCGTCCGGTGTGAGTAATACATTAGATAATCATCAAGTGTTCTAAAATAGAAGCAGTTAAAGTGTGAGAGTATGCATACAGTACAATAAGAGTCCATTTGTAACATTAAGATTAATGAAAGCTGTATAAGTATTGTTCCTTGTTAGAGTTTGATAATTTCAACATTTACTATTACTAGCCTAATATTTATTTTTTATTTTTTTACGTTTCTTCTGTTAACATTAGTTCATAAACTATGAACTAATGTTAATGATTAATTTAATAATTTCTAATACTAATATTTTGATTCATTTACAAATTATGGTTCAGTACTGTTTTTTTTTAATAGTAAAGCACTATTTTAGTTTTCGTTCAGGATCCATTTTAAAAACTATCGGTTGATTAATCGGTATCGGCCAGGGTGGTCCAAACTAACAATCGGTATCGGTAAAATCCAATATCAGTCGACCTCTACTAAACATGATAACAAATAATATAGATAAATAATGAACACGTCAAAACGAAAACACAAATACTTACAAGACCAAGTAGGAATGTCCTTTATCGTTTGTTGTTCGCCCGCTGCTCTCCGACAGGTAAACTTAGTGCTCTCTCGTGTAAAAACAAAATTCAAAACACAACACTGATCTCTACTAACTCTCATGTCTCGCGTTGCCAGTAGTCATGTCTCAGTAGGGCTACAATTGCCATCTAGCGGTTGGGAATTGTAATTGCATTTTTATTTATAAAATGAAAGGCAGCCGAATATCAATAATATCATATAATGTGTATGAATGTAACATTTAACAGCTTGTGGGATGCATGACATCATATTATCAAATGCAAGTAAACTTTTGAAACATTTAAATTAGCATTATTTTATATTTTATTTAATTATTTTACAGCATTATTAAATATAGCATTATTTATTATGCCAAAAATAATGCTAATTTAAATGTTTCAAAAGTTTACTTGCATTTGATAAGAAGCTGCGTGGGTGAAAATTACATGTAAACAATTTTAATGCTATTTTGGCCATGCTCATTGCTGTTCTGGTTACTGGTATAGGGCTATAGCCAAGCCGTTAAAATTAGACCACAGATTTCCTCGATTTCGCCAGGTGGGCTAAAAGCAGACTACACGTAGCCTGTCCAATTTAGAGCTAAATTGTGGCTACATATAGACCATGTCATGAAATGACACTTATATCTTTGTAGATATTATTGACACTGCGAACATGATGGGATATCAAAGTCTCTCAGTACACGCCCAGGAATGTTGTCAGGACCCGGAGCTTTGCGTGCATTGATCCTGCTGAGGGATCTCCTCACGCTGTCCGGGGACAGCGTCATCACCTGGTCGCCGGGAGGAGGTGGAGTCTTCTGTGCAGTGGTGCTGTTTTGTGCCTCAAAGTGAGCGAAGAAGGTGTTCAGCTCATTCAGCAGGGAGATGGTGCTGTCACAGGTGCGTGGTGGGGGCTTGTTGTCCATAATGGTCTGTATCCCCTGCCACAGGCTCTGAGTGTCTCTGCTGTCGCTGAAACGATGTTCTATCCTCCTGGAGTACTGTCTCTTAGCCTCTCTGATCCCGCGGGATAGGTTGGCCCTAGCTGTCTTCAGGCCCACCTCATCTCCAGCTCTGAAGGCAGCGTTCCGCGTCTTCAGGAGTCCGTAGACCTCCCCTGTTAGCCACAGCTTCTGGTTGGCCCTGGACAGTGATGGTCTTTGTGACTGTTACATCATCAATACACTTGGTGATGTAGGCAGTGACAGTCTCTGAGTACTCCTGGAGGTCTGTGGAGTTATTGTATCTGGCAGTCTGCTTAAACATATTCCAGTCAGTGGTGTTGACCCTTGACGACCCTTCCGGCCACACTTGTATTTGTTTGTACCCACCGCCGCGGGTCTTACCTCCCTCGACGAGAACTCTGTCCGCTCAATAGCATGTTAGCTGATCGAGCTGAATAGCGCAGTTCGGAACGCTGTTGCTGAGCCATGTTTCCGTGAACACAAAAACACAACAGTCTCTTACAGCCCTCTGAGTTGAGGGTAGTAGTCGGATGTAGTCCAGTTTATTGTCCAAAGAGCGTACGTTAGCCAGTGCAATGGTGGGGATAGCTGGCTTGTGTGGGTTAGCCGTTAGCCTAGCCTGGATACCTCCACGCTTACCCCTCTTCTGCTTCCTCTCACTCCGCTTGTGGCGCCTTCGCTGTGGGCGAGATGCAGTAGTGGGGGTCGGAGATGGTGTAGGCCTCCGGAGCAGACCGAGATCCCGCAGCTCTTCGCCGTGCGTGGAGTTTAACTCTAAAAATGTGGTTCTGCCAACATCGAGCAGAAACTCACGACTGTATGCGCACTTAGAGACAGGTAGACGCGATGAAGACGTACGAAAACACTGCGACTCACAAGACAAAAAACACGAAAACACCGTTCTGACGGGAGAGAGAGAAGCTGCAGCGTGTGCATGCGCCGCCATCTTTTTTCAACCATCTTTTTTCCAACCATCTCATGCGCTGTCTGGCCAAAAACTACAGTGAATCAGGTTTGACTATAAGTGGGTTACAGATAGCCTCTCTGACTACGAACTAAATCGTGGCTATGCACAGGCTATGTATTGAACATGTCAAGGAAATGAAACCAAACACCTTGTAAACGCTGTTACTTGCTTACATGATGGAATATCATACATCTCACTAGTTATTTAGCCAAAAAACGACATGAAACCAAATTCAAGGTTATTTGGGCTAGAAGTGGGTTACACATAGCTGGACTATATCGGGTCTATACTTAACCGAGATGGTGAAATGATGGCTATTGCTTGCTGGGATTGCTTAAGAAGGATTTAAAAGCTTGTTTGTTGGCTGGTTTAATTAGTAAAAAGGTGTTATCTTCAGTGCATGATGTTTCTGATTCAGCAGAATCAGTTGCAGCTGTGGTTGATGAAGGGGAACTTGCTCCACGGTTTTCTACTGTTGGTGATCCAGTTACTCCGGTTGACGCAGGTGCACACCCTCTCGGTGTTGGTGGGGAGGTAGGACCACCTCTTTCGATGCCTAAACTTGAACCTTTCTCACTCTCTGCTGAAGCTTCACCAGCATCTCAGGTCGATTTGTGTTTAAAAATGCGGTTGGCTCGTTTACTGCTGGAGACGCATGACAAAGCTCACCGCAGCATCAGCATCAGCTTGAAACATATCGGTGTTGACTCGGATACGAAAGTTATAATGCGGCAGTTAGAGTTGCAGGCTAGGCAAGACGACTCAAGAGTAACAGCATGCGTATCGCTGTCCAGCCGGTAAAAGGGAGATCATGAAGTGGAATATCTAGTCCAGAATGGTTTTGCTAAAAAGAGTAATAGCCCTTGGAGTTCACCGTGTGTTCTGGTGCCTAAAGCTGACGGGTCATTTTGTTTTTGCACTGATTTTCGAAAAGTGAATTCTGTTACTGTACCAGATGCATTTCCATTGCCGCGTATAGAAGATTGTATTGATAACCTCGGCACGGCTCAATACATTACTAAATTAGACCTTTTAAAAGGCTATTGGCAAGTGCCATTGACTGAACGTGCTTCAGAAATTTCTGTATTTGTGACTCCTGATTCTTTCCTCCAGTATACTCAGATGGCATTCGGACTGCGAAACGCACTCGGCACATTTCAAAGGTTGATGTCCATGGTTTTGGGTGATGTTCCGAATTGTAACATCTATTTGGATGACGTAGTCATTTATTCTTCTGCGTGGTCTGATCACATTTCCACGTTGCACAATGTTTTTAGTCGATTAGCAGCCTCATCCTTAACATTAAACTTGAAAAAATTGGCTTTGCAAAAGCTTCCGTGACGTATCTAGGAAAACAGGTCGGGAACGGTCAAGTATGTCCTGTGGACGCAAAAGTGACCGCTATGCTTGCATACCCTTTACCCAGGCCCGGACTGGCCATCGGAAGCACCGGGAGAATTCCCGGTGGCCTGGGGCTGAATTGGCCCACTGCCCTGTTTTTTTAATTATTTTTTTATTATTATTATTATTATTAATATTTTATATTTATGCCTTCTCAATGTACCAAAGTGATCATTTCCGATTTTTTCAATCGATAATAAATCGATAATAAATCATAAATCGGTTAGTGTTGACTGTCAGCGCTAAGCTACACGAATCAGTTCACGTGTGTTCCACGCTTCCGTCAAACGGTTCCGAACAGAACCGATGCGCGGGACTCGATGAAAGAGAGGAAGCGGCCAGAAGCAGCAGTGAAATGTAGCAACATCACTGACCTGTTCAGGGCTTCAAGTGCAGGTCAGTTTCATCT
>NW_015540879.1:137838-170922 GCF_001515605.1 Sinocyclocheilus anshuiensis | reverse complement strand
ACTTGAACCTTTCTCACTCTCTGCTGAAGCTTCACCAGCATCTCAGGTCGATTTGTGTTTAAAAATGCGGTTGGCTCGTTTACTGCTGGAGACGCATGACAAAGCTCACCGCAGCATCAGCATCAGCTTGAAACATATCGGTGTTGACTCGGATACGAAAGTTATAATGCGGCAGTTAGAGTTGCAGGCTAGGCAAGACGACTCAAGAGTAACAGCATGCGTATCGCTGTCCAGCCGGTAAAAGGGAGATCATGAAGTGGAATATCTAGTCCAGAATGGTTTTGCTAAAAAGAGTAATAGCCCTTGGAGTTCACCGTGTGTTCTGGTGCCTAAAGCTGACGGGTCATTTTGTTTTTGCACTGATTTTCGAAAAGTGAATTCTGTTACTGTACCAGATGCATTTCCATTGCCGCGTATAGAAGATTGTATTGATAACCTGGGCACGGCTCAATACATTACTAAATTAGACCTTTTAAAAGGCTATTGGCAAGTGCCATTGACTGAACGTGCTTCAGAAATTTCTGTATTTGTGACTCCTGATTCTTTCCTCCAGTATACTCAGATGGCATTCGGACTGCGAAACGCACTCGGCACATTTCAAAGGTTGATGTCCATGGTTTTGGGTGATGTTCCGAATTGTAACATCTATTTGGATGACGTAGTCATTTATTCTTCTGCGTGGTCTGATCACATTTCCACGTTGCACAATGTTTTTAGTCGATTAGCAGCCTCATCCTTAACATTAAACTTGAAAAAATTGGCTTTGCAAAAGCTTCCGTGACGTATCTAGGAAAACAGGTCGGGAACGGTCAAGTATGTCCTGTGGACGCAAAAGTGACCGCTATGCTTGCATACCCTTTACCCAGGCCCGGACTGGCCATCGGAAGCACCGGGAGAATTCCCGGTGGCCTGGGGCTGAATTGGCCCACTGCCCTGTTTTTTTAATTATTTTTTTATTATTATTATTATTATTAATATTTTATATTTATGCCTTCTCAATGTACCAAAGTGATCATTTCCGATTTTTTCAATCGATAATAAATCGATAATAAATCATAAATCGGTTAGTGTTGACTGTCAGCGCTAAGCTACACGAATCAGTTCACGTGTGTTCCACGCTTCCGTCAAACGGTTCCGAACAGAACCGATGCGCGGGACTCGATGAAAGAGAGGAAGCGGCCAGAAGCAGCAGTGAAATGTAGCTACATCACTGACCTGTTCAGGGCTTCAAGTGCAGGTCAGTTTCATCTGTAAATATACTATAGTTTTGTCTTTATTAACCTAGTTGAGTATTAAACTGCTAGTATCTGTTAGGCTTTCAGTAGCAACCCATTATTATCATCATTCAGAAAGCTGTGCTAAAGGACATCAATATCGATTGTAAAGTTACATTAAAACATTTAGCAGAGACAGATATTCCCATGGATTTATTGTACAGGGAGGGAGGGAGCTAGAGACAGCAGCACAAAAATAATACAAGTCACAGCCTAATAATTCAATAGTGTGTTCAGTATTATACTTTTTCAACAAATATATTGTACTAATTTTGACATTTAGGCACAAAATGTTTTAATGTTTCAATACACGGTCAAAAGTTTTTGATCAGTAAGATTTGTAATGTTTGTTTTTTTTAAGAAGTCTCTTCTGCTCACCAAACCTACATTTATTTGATCCAAAATACAGCAAAAACAGTACTATTGTGAAATATTTTTATATTTAAAATAATTGATTTCTATGTGAATATCTGTTAAACTGTAATTTATTTCTGTGGTCAAAGCAGAATTTTCAGCATCATTACTCCAGTCTTCAGTGTCACATGATCTTCAGAAATCATTCTAATATGCTGATTTGCTGCTCAAAAAAACATTTATTGTTATTATTATTATTACTTTGAAAACAGAGTAGATTTTTTTCATGTCTCTTTGATGAATAGAAAGTTTATAGAAAGCATTTATCTGAAGCAGAAGTCTTTTGTAACATATACAAAAAAAAAATGCATGTATAATGTTACAAAAGCTTTTTATTTCAGATAAATGCTGATCTTTGGATATTTATATTCATCAAAGAATCCTGATGCACTCAACTGTTTTACCACGTCTCCTCGTTCCTCCCGTAAGCAAAGTGTGACAGAAGACCCGACCGAAACAGTTACCTCGACCATCCTGCGCCTCGGGACTCTACTCCTCCGGCTTCGCCTCGTCCCTCCGGCTCCGTCAGGCTCCTTCATCCCCTTGGCTCCTCCTCAGTCCTCTGTCGCTCCGGCACCAACACGTCCTTCGCTCCGGGCCCCTCCTGTCTCCTCCCTCCTTCGTCGCCTCCCTGGTCTCTGTCTGCCGGCCCCCTCCCGGGTGTCCATTCTCCTCCCGAGCCGTTCCCCCCCTCTGTTGTTCTACGGCGCGAGGACGCGCCTTCTGCGAGGGGGGCGATATGTCAGGATTATGGACCTGTTTTGCCCCTGTTTCTGTTTCAGTGTTCCCTTACTTGGTCATGTTCCTGTTCTCGTTGTCTCATTATTAGTTGATTTCCCGCACCTGTCTGTCCCTCGTTACGTTTAGTATAAATGTGTAATCTGCCTCATGTTTCCTTGTCGGGTCTTGAACGTCTTCCTTGTGCTCTGTGTCTCTCTGTTGGATTATTAAAGACTCTCGTTTTGTAAAATCTCCATGTCTCCTCGTCTCCTCGTTCCTCCCGTAAGCAAAGTGTGACAATAGGCAAGAAATGTACAGTATTATACCATTGTGCTGATAACGTTTCTTTTTTTAGTCCTTTGGCAATCCTACAGCCAGAACCACTGTAGGGAAACCACCCTTACAGCCTAAACATTGTATAAGCATTTGTTTCATGTGTCATAGAATGGAAAAGATTCTCGCGTAAACATCACATCGTTTTGATTTTTATGGCAAAAACGTTCCGAGACCTTCACATAAAAATCAGTCTACAGGCTTTCATTGACGACCTAGGAAGAAGGTGAATGGTTTGATTTTTTTTAGGTTTTGTTACAAGCTGTTCAGACATTGACAATAAAAAAGCTATTAATACTTGAAAATATTTACATATGGCCCCTTGTTGTTCAATTGTTCAGTGACTTAATGATAAACTGCAGGCTATTTAACTCTTTGTTGTTCTGCTACTGAATATCACATGATCAGTTTTATATGCCAATATACAAAGGTTCCAAAAGGGAGTTTTCATCGAGATGAACCATTAGAAGAACCATTTTTGGTGTTCCAAATAACTCTTCAGCAAAGTCCCTTTAAGGCAAGTCATGTCACACAGCGGCCATCTTTGAAACGCCTCTCGGGCATGCAAGTGCAGCTCCTCTCTCTTTGAATGGGGGAACATCAAATTCTCCAAAACTGTTCGCCAAGCTTAAGATTAAAATTCATATATGAAATCTGACAACAACGGTCTCATAAATGTTGTTTAATTTGCTCCAATAGCGTTATAAAAAGCTTATTTTTCAGGCTAGATCAGCCAGTGTGCATGCGCAGTCCTGAGCGCAGGTCGAATGGTGGGTTCAAGTCATCTCGGATAGATCGTATTTACAAGTTGAACGCACATGAACGCCACCACAAAGTCGTTATTACGAGTGGGAAAATCGACATTTTCTTTAAGCTCCGAGTTTCCGAGCTGGGGGCGTGTCAGTGAAAAAACGTGTCGGATGCAATGGACATCCAAAAACTAGATATGCAGCATCTGTATTGATGGTAAATTTGTTGAAATTAATAAAATTATAAATTTTTTGTAATGTAAAATAAAACTATATGTTACATATACAAAATATTATATTATTGTATAATTACCAAAGAACATATAATGATTCAGTTTACATCACCTTCATAAATTGAATAAAAACAGAAAAAAGCAAAAACACAATGACGCACATTCTTTATTCATCATTTTGGACATGAGTGTGTATAATAAATGAGATCAGCTTACTCTGGACTTAAGGACAGGCAAAGCTAGTCTGTATGTCTGCTGTTGTTGATGGGGTGCTGACCTAACAAAAATAAGAATAGGATTCTCCTTTCACTTTCTATTTCCTTGAAATCATTGCAGATATTCAACACCCTCCACCCACCATTACACAGTTTTACTGGAATCATGCTTGTTTCAAATAATTAGTTTGACTGAAGGAATAAAAGCGTTGACCTAATGGATTATATTTCTTCATGCTATCAGCTCTGCAGAGGAAAGCTAGGCTAGTCATTTAAACATTTTCGTTAAATTAATGTAACAAATTAATGTTAATTCTGAATTACTGGCCAGACAGCCTGCATTTAGGAAATAACAATGATTACAGTAGGATATAGGGAAAAGGAAATTTGCATACTGTGTGCAGTATACATGCTATATACTGTAAAAAAAAAGAAAAAAGGTAAGCATAGTGTGATAATGAGGTAATGCTATTTCAAACAGCCAGTAAGACTCCATTATGCTATAACAAAGCATTTGCTTCCACTGAAGATACATCGTGCATGGAATAGAGTTATGTTTTGACAGTAAGAAAGAAACACCAAAAAAGAAGCTGGACAACTTCTCTCTAAGTAATCCAAAAGTAGCTGAAGATCACCAAATTTGCTGCTGAAAAATGAGTCTTTGAAAGAAATCTCTGTTCTAGTGGTATTGTGATTTCCCAGAACATGCTGCAGGCACAGTGTTTCAGTCATTCTGTAAAGTCTCTATTTAAAAGAGAACTGAAGCCACATGAGAAGTGGCAAACTCGGATGTCTGAGATGATGGCAAGGAGAAAAATACATGTAGTTACAAATATACATTTCTTATGGTTATTTGATGTGAACAAAACATACCTTTTCATAGAAAGGTCAAAATATGTGAATTGTGTATTTTTTAAAAATCTTTATCTTAACACACAGTCGATCCATTTGGCAAGCTATGTTTTGTGTTTGTCAGTATTGCCGTACAATTCTCTTTTCAACCCATTAAATAATTGTAATAATTTTAATGATTAATTTTTTCAACAGAAAGAAAGAAGATTTGGAGAAAAACCTCAGGGAAGTTAAGGTAGGGAAACCACCCTTACAGCCTAAACATTGTATAAGCAGTTGTTTCATGTGTCATGGAATGTTTTTGCCATAAAAATCAAAATGATGTGATGTTATCTTAGGCAAAAACGGCAAAAACGTTCCGAGACCTTCACATAAAAATCAGTCTACAGGCTTTCATTGACGACCTATGAATGGTTTGAATGTTTTGATTTTTTTTAGGTTTCGTTACAAGCTGTTCAGCCATTGACAATAAAAAAGCTATTAATACTTATTTATATATTTATTTATATAAAATATTTACATATGGCCCCTTGTTGTTCAATTGTTCAGTGACTTAATGATAAACTGCATGCTATTTAACTCTTTGTTGTTCTGCTACTGAATATCACATGATCAGTCATGTGTCATGTCACACAGCGGCCATCTTTGAAACGCCTCTCGGGCATGCAAGTGCAGCTCCTCTAATGGGGGAATCAAATTCTCCAAAACTGTTCGCCAAGCTTAAGATTAAAATTCATATATGAAATCTGACAACAACGGTCTCATAAATGTTGTTTAATTTGCTCCAATAGCGTTATAAAAAGCTTATTTTTCAGGCTAGATCAGCCAGTGTGCATGCGCAGTCCTGAGCGCAGGTCGAATGGTGGGTTCAAGTCATCTCGGATAGATCGTATTTACAAGTTGAACGCACATGAACGCCACCACAAAGTCGTTATTACGAGTGGGAAAATCGACATTTTCTTTAAGCTCCGAGTTTCCGAGCTGGGGGCGTGTCAGTGAAAAAACGTGTCGGATGCAATGGACATCCAAAAACTAGATATGCAGCATCTGTATTGATGGTAAATTTGTTGAAATTAATAAAATTATAAATTTTTTGTAATGTAAAATAAAACTATATGTTACATATACAAAATATTATATTATTGTATAATTACCAAAGAACATATAATGATTCAGTTTACATCACCTTCATAAATTGAATAAAAACAGAAAAAAGCAAAGACACAATGACGCACATTCTTTATTCATCATTTTGGACATGAGTGTGTATAATAAATGAGATCAGCTTACTCTGGACTTAAGGACAGGCAAAGCTAGTCTGTATGTCTGCTGTTGTTGATGGGGTGCTGACCTAACAAAAATAAGAATAGGATTCTCCTTTCACTTTCTATTTCCTTGAAATCATTGCAGATATTCAACACCCTCCACCCACCATTACACAGTTTTACTGGAATCATGCTTGTTTCAAATAATTAGTTTGACTGAAGGAATAAAAGCGTTGACCTAATGGATTATATTTCTTCATGCTATCAGCTCTGCAGAGGAAAGCTAGGCTAGTCATTTAAACATTTTCGTTAAATTAATGTAACAAATTAATGTTAATTCTGAATTACTGGCCAGACAGCCTGCATTTAGGAAATAACAATGATTACAGTAGGATATAGGGAAAAGGAAATTTGCATACTGTGTGCAGTATACATGCTATATACTGTAAAAAAAAAGAAAAAAGGTAAGCATAGTGTGATAATGAGGTAATGCTATTTCAAACAGCCAGTAAGACTCCATTATGCTATAACAAAGCATTTGCTTCCACTGAAGATACATCGTGCATGGAATAGAGTTATGTTTTGACAGTAAGAAAGAAACACCAAAAAAGAAGCTGGACAACTTCTCTCTAAGTAATCCAAAAGTAGCTGAAGATCACCAAATTTGCTGCTGAAAAATGAGTCTTTGAAAGAAATCTCTGTTCTAGTGGTATTGTGATTTCCCAGAACATGCTGCAGGCACAGTGTTTCAGTCATTCTGTAAAGTCTCTATTTAAAAGAGAACTGAAGCCACATGAGAAGTGGCAAACTCGGATGTCTGAGATGATGGCAAGGAGAAAAATACATGTAGTTACAAATATACATTTCTTATGGTTATTTGATGTGAACAAAACATACCTTTTCATAGAAAGGTCAAAATATGTGAATTGTGTATTTTTTTTAAATCTTTATCTTAACACACAGTCGATCCATTTGGCAAGCTATGTTTTGTGTTTGTCAGTATTGCCGTACAATTCTCTTTTCAACCCATTAAATAATTGTAATAATTTTAATGATTAATTTTTTCAACAGAAAGAAAGAAGATTTGGAGAAAAACCTCAGGGAAGTTAAGCTGAGCGACTCAAATGTTAAGTACGTCAGGATCTTGCTAGCTGGAGAAGTTGGAGCAGGAAAGTCCAGCTTCATCAACTCAATCAATAGTGTTTTTCAAGGAAGGATCACAACAGAAGCCCTTGCTAACTCTGTGTCTGGCAGAAGTTTTACAAAAACAGTAAGTATATGAACCCACATGTTTTAATTTAAAATAAAATGGCTTACTAAATTATGCAGGCTACACACTCTACAAAGAAACATATGAAAATGCTACTGAGGCAACACAATTGAATGATATTGCTGTCACAGTTTACTTAAAAAATAAGTTAATTTTGGATAACTTGTGTTTCAAATATAATATTGCCAGCTATTTTAACTCTCTTTGCTCCAGCGACACTAGTTCCGAACAAAGACACGATAACACCATTATAACAGCTGTGTTGAATGAGCAAAAGTACTTCTAGTATACTTTTTAGAAATATATTAAAATGCAATTCAATATATTTTTATTGCACTTCAAATAAGCATGTTGGGAATACAAATGTATTATAAACATACTACTTGAATTTCAAGTATATTTTTAATACATTTAATACTACGTCTTTTCACCTGGGCTATGCTGCTTTCTATTGTTTCTTTTTATTTAGAACTTTGCCTTTCATGTTATTCCTTTCCAAATGAGTGAGTTTTCTGTGGGGAAGTGATGAATAACGTACTGGTCGCTCTTTCTCATGAAATGAACAGGAGCTAATGATATAATCGCTCTGGCTGAAACCTCATTCTTTACTGAACTCATTCAGTGCATTGTTCATCTCACAAGCTGACTTGAAACAGCTGGATAGAGCTCAGCTCAGCGGCGTCTCATCTAGCGACTCTCCTCAGTCTGAAGAGAGGTGACAGAATCAACCACAGGGCTTTCTCCCTGATGCTCAGAACAACAGGACAGATGTGTGATGCTGTGATTGTGATGTTTCAGTCCATCCTCCAAACCGATGCTCACTGCTGTCAGAAATACTCTCACTCCTGAGGTATCACAGCAGACCCGAGACGTACCGTGACCAACGCTGATGCAGCGATATGCTTTTGTTGGTTAACTCATCTATAATATTTAATCCACTCTATTGCCACTCCAATCGTCATTTATACTGAAGGAGAGAAAGAACTGGGCATGAACACATTGCACTAGACGTTTGATATCTTCATCTGTAAAAAATAAACAAGTGATTGAATGCTGAAGGTTCCTCAGCGCTCTCACTACCATCTGAAAGAGTCAGACAGACGGCCTGTAGACGAGACAGTGAGTTACAGTCAGTCAAACATGCAGGAGAAAGAACATGAGCCAGTGGTAGAATCAATGGCTACATAACAATAATAATAATAGTAATAATAATAATAGTTTATTTTATATAGTGCCTACTAACACACTCACACTCACACTCACACACACACTCACACACACACACACACACACATGTTGTGTTTCCATGTTTTATGGGGACATTCCATAGGCGTAATGGTTTTTATACTGTACAAACTGTATGTGCTATTGCCCTACACCAACCCTACCCCTAAACCTACCCCTTACAGGAAACTTTGTGCATTTTTACTTTCTCAAAAAAACTCATTCTGTATGATTTATAAGCTTGTTTCCTCATGGGGACCTCAAAAATGTCCCCACAAGGTCAAAATTTACTAGTATTACTATCCTTGTGGGGACATTTGGTCCCCATAACGTGATAAATACCAGGTACACACATACACACACACACACACACACACACACACACACACATTTTTGAAATGATTCACCTAAATGTGTCCTCCACGTCCACAGATATGGATATGAATTTGAATCATAGTCTTTCTTCACAGAACTGCACTTCAGTATTTTTTAAACTGGTAAGGTAAAAGTTATGATATGATTTAGTTTTGCTGTACAACTCAGGTACACAACTGTCAACAAAATGTCAGACTGATTCATTTATTATGAATAATCTGATCTTTTGGTTTGTGTCCATCAAGATCCAAATGAAAACATGATATAAGAGATGAAGCACCTTTCATTTGTGAAAGATTTAATTTAATGGATTATCAAAAATAGACGTATACAAACTTGAGCATTGAATTTTCAGGAAAAAGTAAATTAATTAATAAATCTGATAAATAAATTAATAAATCTGAAGTTGCGATTATATCCGTTTCCTTGTGCTTTTTCAGATTTGTTATTATTTTACTATGTACCATTTTCAAAATCGTACTATTTTCACTTCAGTTGCTAAGCATTGGTTTCATTATCATTAGTGTGCCGCTTCAGTGTCACTGTAGTTTTACCGCATGGATGCATTTCTATGCAGTTGTGTTTTTGTTTCAGGTTTTAGTTTTAGTAATCCAGACTCATGTTACAGCGTGCGATCGGTCTCATCCGGTGTAGACATGGTGATGATCCACAGGGCTGGTGCAAGAAACTACAGTGGAGAAAAAGAAGTATCAAAAACTGTGAATGAATCGAGACACTGACCTCTGTTTCTGTGATTTTCCAGCACCTCAGACGAGCCGCCAGCGTCCTCCTGAACTCCATATAAACACAGCGGTCACTGGCTGAATCCTTCAGGAAGGAACTGGGCTGTATAAAGCGGAGTCACTCCTGTTAATAAACGAACTGTGTTTGAACAGAACCCGATGAAACACTCAGAAGAGGAGTGACACCGTATTCTGCAGTGTGAATGCTGCCTACAGTATATGAATAACAGTGAACCCAAAGCAATAGATGAACTAGGCCAGTGGTTCTCAACCTTTCTCAATCTACAGCCCCTGTATGAGAACCACTGAACTAGCCTTTTAGTTGTTATTATTAAGTGACTTAAAATAACACAATAGACATGTTTCATGATATTTTCACAGCCGTTTTTTATTACTAATGTCTCATGTCTTTCCATCACCGTTGTAAATACAGGAATATATAAAAACATCACATGTAAACAGCCAGCTTCAAATATCTGAGGATTCATTGAAACTGTACACGATTTCCCAAAAAATGAATGAACGAGAACTTGAAGAGAGTGAGATAAATGCCATGAAGTTTCAGAAATTCTCTTTCATCAAGAAAGAGGAGCATTTGACCAACAAGATAAAAAATATATAAATGTTTATATTCATGACACATATAAACAGTGTTGCACATGAAGATATTCACAGAGTCTTTATCACAGAGGCTCTTCGGGGATGCTGTTGTCATGGCAATTTGCTACAATTTCCTCTGTCTATGTGCTTCAATTCCCATACCAGCCTTGAAAAACTGCAGCAGCACACCAGTCTGTCCCACAGTTCTTCCACATTCATTCCAACCTGTCCAATTCAGACACACACACACACACACACACACACCTCACACCAATGACTCAGCACAGCAGACTGGGGGGCATTCACTAAGAATGAATCGCGGCCACTAACGAGTTATCGCTGCTCTCATCCATGCTAGGCTGCATAGATGCGCAGGGAGTTCTTGCCCAGAACAGAACCATACCGCCAATCCAAACTGTATGCTAATTGTCAATCATCTTTGACGATAGTGGTCCTGACAGAAAGGGAAACTAGGACTGCACATATACAAACCACAAACAAAGCTGCGCTTGCTTACAATTTTGAATATGAATGTTAATCACTTTCTTCATTCTGGCTCATGCTGTTATGAAAATTGATGAGATAAGATGAGATGAGAGAAAATTAGTCTTGACTTCTTTGCTCGCTTCGATCACTTTCGCTTTTATTCCTGTGGTCTGACTTTTTCACCAAGCCTAACAGCCAATCAGAGTTCTGTCTCTCACCGACACCGCCAATCCGGATGGACACCAGTCCAACACACTACAAAAACTAAGCTGATTGACGCTCAACCACGGCCCGATGTTGGTGTGTCAGGACCTTAATGGCACAAAGGCTCCCATGCAATCTGCTTCCAGACTCGTGGGTCAATTTTAGGATGCATCAGACCAGCATGATCTGACAAACTTTCCTGTGACTGCACAGCATCAGTCCACCACTGCGATCCACACAACTGAATCAACTCTTCAAAATACTGAAGGCCCTCCACTGCACTGTGTGTCTGCGTATACGGCCGGTTATAATGCTCTTCTGCATTTGATGAATAACTGCTTCAACAGAAAACCAGCTCTTCTGAATAAACATCAGGATGCAGTGTAAAGCCCAAAGCATACTTCATTTTTTTACGTGTACGCTAGCTTATGCGTATAGTTGAACACGCAGCCTTTGAAAGTATACTCTATTTGACAGCGTGCATGAACACAGACAGTTGCCACATGCGCTCTAGAAAGCTTCATCTTAGTCCAGTGTCTGCTCGGTTTTTCTCCAGAAGTTATGACTGAGAAAAATATATTTTTTACTCTTTTAAACTAAAGTTGCTGCTATCCCATACCCCCCTCACACAAACGCTTGTTAATGTTAATCCACTATTTTGTTGTTGTTGTTACGACTCTTTAGTTTGGTTTTCTACTGTGAAACAGTGGCCAGCATTGCCGCCTTGTGAAACAACTGATTGGTGCAAAACAAATTCAATGTGCATGTGCGACCTGCATGTACCAAATATGCACAAAAAATGTTACAAAAAATCAGATGGTGCGCATACAGTATGCACATACTATTCCGGTAACGAAATTGGCATCGCGCACTGTACGCGGACCCTTGTGTATGCGTAAAAACCAAAGTATACTTTGGTCTTAATTGCAGCAGGCAAATTGTGTGAATAGGGTGCAAGCTACACTGAGCCTACTTTACTTAGAAATTAGGCATGCAGAAAACCAAGGGTCATTAGAAAGATTTGACAGGTTTTTGTGCTGAAAAACTGCATCTAGAGTGGTGCAACCATTTCGTGAATTCACCCCCTGAATGCTGCATCTGTTCTGGATATGGCAAGGCGAATAACAACAATAAAAAAACAAAACATATTCAGAGTCATGCAGGATGGAGTTTATATTGTCTCTCTTCCTGTACGTTTCGGCCCCTATACAGTACTCTCCATAACCCACTCAGAGCTCTCACTGGTGCCTTTGCTCCCGCCACTGTCCCCTTCCTCATTGCACTGCAGCAGCATGCTGTTCACCGACAGGCTGCGTTTGGTCCAGATGCTGCTGATCCTGCGCGGGTACGAGCACAGCTGCTGCGCCGTGGACACTGTGAAGTCGCCCATGTCGAACGAGTGGCTCCTCTTGGGTTTGGAGTCCAGAGGCAACATGAGCAGCTTGCTAAGCCGCGAGTCCAGCGTCCGGCCCAACAGAGGCTCCTTGTCAGTAGGGCCCGCTGGGGCCGAAGCAGCAGCCGCGCTCGCCGGGCCCCCGGACGGACGTGGCTCCTTGGCCTGGCCCCGAAGCTCCAGCGACGTGAAGGCCCCTAGAAGCTGGTCTAAGTTGGTGTGGGGCTTAGGAGGCGCGGACCTCCAAATGTTGGCGAGGGCACTGTTGGGGCTGTAGGGCGTGGGATCTGCTGAACCCGAGGAGGAAGAGGAGGAGGAAGAGGACAAGCTGCTCTGGAGCGAACCACACTTGAATTCCACCACTTCGTCCTGCATGCTGACTTTAGGCTTGAGCTTGGGTGCCAGCAGAGGCACTCCGTTCTGCCCCAGCCTCCCTCCATTGGTTTGAGAGTGTGTTTCACTGACGTTGCTCAGCTTGCTGACAGGGGTTTCACCGCCCCCTCCGCCGTCCCCCGCCTTGTAGCGCACCATCAGGATGACGATAAACACCAGCAGCGTGGCCACGATCACGCCGCCCACCACCAGGATCATGGTGCCTCCCAACAGCTGCCCATGCAGAGACTGGCACTGCGGGTACTCGTCCCGGGTGTAGAACTGCACGCAGCCCACCACATTAGTGGCAGTGAGCGTGGTGGCGCTGTCGTCCCAGGCGGCCAGCACACACAGGTCATACAGAGTCCCAGATACCAGGTTGGTGACATGGAAGGCCTTACTGGAGGGAGGAATCATCCTGCAAACACACAGTGACAAACTCATTATACATCAAACACAGTTCACATCAACTGAATCAATATCAATACAGTGAAAGTTCGGCACTGTAGACTTCTTTACATTTACATTATACATTTTATAGACCAGTGCTTCCGCCATGTTTCAGATTGAAGTAGTTTTCAACCCTGTTCCTAGAGCCCCCAACACTGCATATTTTGCATGTCTCCTTAATTAAACACACCTGATTCAGCTCTTGGAGTCTCTACTAATAAACTGATGACCTGAATCATGTGTGTTTGATTAAGGAGACATGCAAAGTGTGCAGTGTTGGGGGCTCTAGGAACAGGATTGGGATCATTCATTCATGTGATCGGAACTTGTAATTACGATATTTCTGAATCATTATTCATTTAGCAGACGCTTTTTTATGCAGAGCAGGGGACGAGAGGATGGAAATTCAGACAGCAGCAAATGCTACAGTGCACTTTGCACTTACATGTCATATTAAATTACGAAAAACTACTTGAAATCTGAGCTGAAAAAAAAAAAACATGACAACATTTTTACAAACCAAAATGGCCGGGAATCCAATTTATATCAGATTCTTAAAATGTGCCTGAAGTGTCAGATTAGATTTCAGCCATTTGTTCACACTTGGGACGTGTACAGTGTGACGTCAATAGTCCAAATGCACTATTTTTCTCTTTTCCCACAAACTGCTGCCATCTGATGCTTACTGCAAACAGAGATGGCAATGTCTGAATGAGATCCATTCCAGTCTGTCTGATGGCAGCCGGTAGTGGCTCAATACAACAAATGTTTCTATAAAGAGCTAGTTACTGGATTTGCCAAAATTAGAGGCATGAATTATATATTAAAAATCATTAAAAACAAACAAACAAACATTTTGTTTGACATCCACAATCAGTGCTGTGTATTCTGCTATGAGTTACTGCATTTATTACTTCTGGACACAGAGACATTAAAAGTCTATGCATAAAGTCTATGCATGTTATTGCTCATTTCTTCAGCATTTTCTGATCTGATTCTGTTGAACTGTTTTTCAACTGTTTGAATGATTTTTGTCATGCTTATTATCCTGCTATCAACTATTTCAGAGAAAAAGCTACAGACTGGACAAGATTTTATGCTAGTAGTCAGATGTCCAAAAGTGTTGCTTACCCGTCCACTAACCATGACTGGACGGCTCTTATTTTTATGTGAACTTCACTTAAGCTCTTCCCTGCTGAGCTGACAGCCAACAGTAATTGGCTTTATTTTTTCTACCCATCTGTGCTGCTGCCACGAGCAGATGGCCTACCCGATATCACAGACATATATTAATAAAGAAATGATCTTAAACCATAGTGCAGGAAAGTAAAAACACTGCAAGAATGTCAAGAGTGTGGTAAGTGTTTACTTCTGCACACGTTTGATCTGTGGGTCACCGGTGAAAGGACCACAGTACAAGCTCTTCTGCTGCCATGAAGAGTTTATGGATGGAGCATCACTGCTGTGACCCAGAGATCCTCAAACAAAACCATCGCACACACTTCAACAGGAGCTATAGAAGCAGCTCTACTGAGTCACATCTCTCCTAAAGAATATATCTACTGATTTAGTACAGTGTCACTTCAATAAACCAAAAACATCTTAAATTGTCAAGTATTTGTAAGCCTGAATTAGCTGCTTTTATCAATATTTTTCAGATTTGACTGCAGTGACCTGTGTTGCATGTGTCAGCATCACACCATCACATCACTTCCAGCCCTCAACATGCGTGTGACAGACAGGCAGCTATGAGAGTTGTGTTGGGACTCAGTTCATTCAGGAGTGTGTGTGTCTGAGACCTGCAGTAGTCAGTATGTACTGTACTAGAGGTGTGTGCACAGGGTGAGCTACACCCATATATCTCAGATTTCTTGAAAGCAGTCAGTATTAGCTCATTAAATGAAGCCCCTCATCCGCGCTCTCCTCCTTTCAGCTCATCTTCTTCTCATCCTATCTCCTCTCTTCTTCTTCTTTTTTCCTCTCACAGCTTGCAAAGAGCTCAGGTTTCAAAGACGTACCTACCCCTCCTTGATTTCTTAATTCAAACTAACAGATTACAACATTTTTCTTTTTGTTATTTAAAAACCACATTAAAACTGTTATTGAAACTTTATTTTTTCATCATGCTTTCAACATTTATTTTTGCTAACTGTGTTTTATATTTAGATTTTACAGTTTTGGTCTTGTTCCAGACCCAGACGTCTACCCTTATGCAAGAGAATATATTTCCTTATATATGAATGATCAACACATTAACTTCTTGAAAATATATTGCTAATATATTACAATATACTGAATAATACAAAAGGAATTGCTGCTTTTCATATATTGAATAGGTCTTCATATATAGTTCTTCTTTTCATATATAGTTCTTCAGCATGAAACATACAGTGCAGTTTTTGTCTTCATTGCTATATAGCTTTTATATGTATTATATGTATATGTATAGCCATGCATGGTCCATGCAAATAATGCAGTATATTGAAAAATATAAACTCTAGTTTGCCATATATGGAAATATTTTCCAGTATATTTAGGGGCCAAGCCCTGAAGGGGCATAGCCCTTATTGCGTTTGAATGTTTTCTTCTTCTTCCCAAATGGGAGTCTATGGCAGCCCTATGAAGGGAAAATATGAAAATTATGAAATTTGGCACACTTGTAGTGATGGTCATGAATAGTGATCTGACCAACATTGGGCTTTATAGGAACAACTCTGTAGCACCACCACCAGTTAAAAAATCCACTATTCAAACAGTTATAACTTTGGAACCCTCCTAGAAAAATGAAACTTAGTTCATCTGATTCCTCTCTTCATGCTGATCACATTCAATAGCTTACATTAAGACTCCACCCATTACAGTAGTGGCCATTTTGAAATGTACAGTTTTCAGTTTTTTTTGTTTTTGTTTTTTGCTACTCCTTCAAAATTTGCCCAATTATTCTGAAAATTGGCAGAGAGAGATGATCTTTGGACTGAGCCACACAGTAATGACTGAACAGAATTTTGATATTCATCTTTGTTCAAACGTTATGATGTTGTGAACGTAACAATGTTGACCCAAAATTGGTTAAGAGGCTGTATCTCGGCCAAACTTTGATCAAACGAAATGAAACCTGGTATGCTTTATCAACACCATGATTTAAGGGTACATTTCTAAGTTGGTAATAGCGCCACCTATGGATCATGAGATACCAAAAAATGGCTATTTTTGCTAATAACAGTTGAACAGTTTTTCACTACTCCTCCTACAAATTTTGTCCAATTTTGTCCAAAATGTGGTCAGATGATCTTTAGACCGAGCTGCATAGAAATTAATGAATGGATATTTGATATTCACTACCGTTCCCAAGAAATATCTCTCTGAAGTAGACCGTGCCTGTATTTGTTGACTTATGCTAGTTAGCTTAGCAGGCAAATTGGTTAGCAAGCTAATCGGTTGCCATTCTTTCTAATGTGGCTCTTCAGCTGCATTAAGTTAGCTTAGCATGCTAATCTGGTTAACATGCTAAGTCATGCTTTTGTGTTGTCATTATCACACTGAAAGCTCTACTCAGCAGCCTGTTGAATGTGCGTCAACTGAGTGGCACACTCTGCTAGCCACTGGCCCCAAACCTTTCAGGTGGGGGGTTCAAATCCAGTGTGGCACATGAATTTTGAAAATGGCTCCTACTGTAGGGGGTGGAGTCTTAATGTACGCTATAGAATGTGATCAGCATGAGGAGCGTAATCAGGTGCACTAAGTTTCTTTTTTCTAGAACAGGTTCAAAAGTTATAACTATTTGAATAGAGAATTTTTGAGCTGGTGGTGGTGCTATAGAGTTGGTCCTAGGGACCCCAAAGTTGGTCATTTCACTATAAGTATGCCTTCATTACAAGTATGCCAAATTTCATAATTTTCCTACTAACGGTTCATAGGGCTGCCATAGACTCCCATTGCTATTCTTGCTGTACCTTCAGGGCTTAGCCCCGTATCTCTGCTTGCAGCTATATTCCCATATATATTTTTGTTTTATAATAGTACTCTTATAGGACAATCTGTCAAACAACATATGATTTATTACATTTTATTTATGTACTTTTTACACAAATTAGGACTCAAAAATTAGGTGTGTCATAATTTCCGTCATTTCCTCATGAAGTTTTACCAACGTTAGTGTACTTGTTTACCAATTACTCAACAGTGTATGTTGAAATAGGAGACATGATTTGTGAAGAAAACAAAGATAAGGTAAATATTACAGTTTTTCTCAATTGATTTGACACATTTCTCCAAACTCAGGTCACTGTTCTCAAAACAGTTTACACAGTGATCTGAACACTTTGTAATTGTCCTAAACAGATTGTAAGTTTTCATTCATTTCATACAAATTACAAATCATGCAAATAATAATCTCAAAGCTCAATATTTATCTCAAAGTCTCAGTAGTTGATACAACCAACCAATACTTTAAATTATCTGACAAAAAAAGCAATTGTAGCTCCTTTAAATGGTTGTACACAAATCACAAACATTGATGTACCATTTGTCCAAACACAAGCAAAACTCTAATTTGTCATATCATCAAATGCACATGGTATATTTTCAGTTGGCCCCAAACTAATAACTGCTCGCTTAATAACACACACAACACATGAAACACAGTTTTTCTAATTGTTTACACGTTTATCACAATTGCTTTGACTATACAGTGGAAAAGAATATACAATAAATAAATAAATAAATAAAAATGGGGGAGGGGTAAAGAAAGAGGTGTAAGTGTAAAAGTCTTTGGAGTGGGTAGAGAAAGGGGAACTGTATACTGTGTATGGTATTAATTTTATTTGTGCAGGTCTTAAAAAGGTCTCAAAAAGTTTTACATTTGATTTTTAAAATCCTGCAGATTATAAGATTTTATAATAAATATGTTTACATATGCAGATGTGACAGTTAATAATTTCAACCCCCCCCCCCTCTCTCTCTATATATATATAAGATTAGATTCCCCGATTCGCTCGGTGCATCGGCCTAAAAAGTTAACAATGTGATGCATCGGTTTAAAAAGTGTGCATCGGCTACAAGTTATCATTTATATCGTGATGCATCGTTTCTAACATATTTGCATCGTTAAAAACCGATTCATTTATATATAATTACTAGTGGATGCGCTATACTTTTATTATTTAGAAAATGACCAATAATCTGTGACTGATATTTTATATGTAGATTGATTTCTCCTCTCTAAACTGTTTCTCAAGCTGCTCTCATCACCGCTGCTGCTGCTGCTGCTGAATATGACGAATCACAACACCATGGAGACCCGAGGAAAAACTGGGATTAAAGTCCAAAACCTGACTTGAAATAACCTAACAAAAAGAAAACAGCCGAATCCCAGACATTTTGGGCGATTAAGAAATCCCGGCCGGACGCATTTTTTTAGGTCCAAAAAGAAGACATGTCCGGGAAAAAGAGGACGTATGGTCACCCTAATTAAAGTCCAAAACCTGACTTGAAATAACCTAACAAATCAATCGGGGCTAAAGCGGTTCCATTAACGACAAATTAAATCCACACAATCTCACTAATTTGTGCACGCTTATTTTTAAGCCGTTTATTATTTTTTATCTTAAAGTCGATCATGGATCAAATCGATCCACCTTGACACACAGCGAATATATCTGTGCTTTTTAATGCATTTGAGACGTTGTTTTCCTCAGTGCATAACTGATATGTCACAGGTATATTTTTTATCTGTAAATGTTAGAAAGTCACGCAAATACTGTATGTACATTTTGCTGTCAGGAGTGGGCGAGGCTTACGCGAGTGAATGAGCGCTGCTGCGCGCATGCGCACTAAACAGAGAGAGCGCAATCGAATAGGAGCGCAATAATTCTGAGTAAAATATACATTCTGATAAAAGCTATGGAAGCCTGTTTCCGACACTGAATAAAAAAAAAAAAAACGGTAATTGTTACTTTTTATCTCACAATTCTGACTTTTTTTCTCGCAATTGCGACTTTATGTCCAAACGTTTTTGAACAGTAAGATTTTTAATGTTTTTTAAATAAGTCTCTTCTGTTCACCAAGCCTGCATTATTTGATCCAAAGTACAGCAAAACTTAGAGCAAAACTTTTTTTTCAAAGTTATATATATATATATATATATATATATATATAACATTTCTGTCCCCCTCACTTCTGAAATGATGGCTACGCCCCTGGTTCGGATAGCGTACTGCGGGAGGTCGGGGGCGTGGAAAATCGTGCTATAAAGCGATTTAGAAATCGCGCACGCTCAAATCGTGATTTTTATGACGATTTCGATTAATCGCACAGCCCTAAATCGTATCGCATGGGTAGCTGCTTCATATGTATCTTTAATGTATCGTATCGTTGGCTATGCATCAAGATGCATATCGTATCGGCCTCAGTCATGAGATGCACATCCCTAATACATATTTGATTAAGTTTTATGTTTGATTATGATTATGTTTGATTAAGATACGTTTGTGTTTAGATAGCTGTGTTAATTGTTTTGAGAACAATTACATTACATTGGAGTCAAATCGATAGAGGAAAACTGTACTTGAACATAGTTTAAAAAACATTTTAAAGGTGTATCATATTCAGTTAAGCTGTAATTAACAAAGGTGTGCAAATTGATAGAAAGGTGTGCGAATTGATAGAAAAAATGCTAGCAATGAAATCAGCAAGGAAATACTGAGTTTTAAAGTGTATTTTAAGGAAGTTTCTTAATGTCCAAAGAGTCAAAACACCCAAATATGCTAAACACTGTGGGCTGAGACAACAGGACCTTCATGCTTCAAATCACCAAGTGCCAAATGTGAGCAAACACTGTTTATTAGGGCCGGTTTAAACATAATTGAGTTATAATATTATGTATGCATATATTCCGCATTGTGATTTATATGGAGCCTGTACTCAGACACAGGAACCAAATAAGGGACTATCCATTTGACTGAACAATTGTTATCTTTGCAGTTGTATGTAATGACGCCAGTGACATAGAAGTGATACATTGACAGGCCATCCTAACATCACAGCGAGACGTGATGAAACAAACCTTCATCTGTCGCATATTTACATGCAAGGAATCAGCAAATTGTGATTATAGATAGTAAATCCTCATGCAGAGGCTTGAGCTTTGAATATGAGATTGGTGAGCAGATGTTTGTTGATGAGAGGTCACTGAAAAGCAGTCTGAAGCAGGCACAACAAGTCATACAAGCTATCTCTTTTCTATTTAAGCAGCGTCACACCAGTAGCCTGGCCCACACCAAAAACTCACTGGACCAAAATCCCATGCTTCATGTATTCTAATGGCCAATGCTGACAAATCCTTCCACAAAGAAAACCTTCTGGAGAAGCATCACAGAAATCATCAAAACACAAGGTGTGTGCTCTTAGTGTCACGCTTTTCAGAGGGTGAGAGAGCATGCAAACAGAGATATCTCAGCCTCTCCGTTCTGCCAGGCTGTGATTTTGTTGTGTCGCACAGCATTTATACTTGAGCGATGATAGAAATATTGCTTGTCCTAGAAATCTTGTCGCGTTGCGGCTGGTTATGACAGTGTATTCTCTGCCACGGTGAGAGTTTATTTACTCATTATGCTGTTCGAAACATTTCCCAGAGCAGCTCATTGAACCATTATGAAGAAAGGAGTCAATAATTTATCTCTCACACCGGCACAACTCTGATAAAGATGCCACACCGAATTACTGCCAATGAGCAGTTTCTTCAAATATTAATGGGTGAATGGCTTAACTGACTATTTCCTTCTGTCTGTTTTCCCTTTCTAATACTGCACTGTAGCAGCTGCTATAATATACTATTAGCTCATCAAAGAGCAGAGGATTGACATACTATCTACCCATGGAGTCTCAGAATCCCCTTAGTTTGTGAAGACAGAGAATAATCGAGAAGAGAAGAGAAGAGAAGCTGGAGCTTCTCAGAGGACAGCATGTTGTTTGTCTACATTCTGTATTAGTCAAGTGGACATAGTGAAGGATGAAGGACGAATCCCTGCAGACAGCTACAATTTACAAATGTATGATATATAAACTGTCAGGGGTACTGCTTGCTGTTTAAATAACAAAACACTTGATACAACTGACAGTCTGAAAGATCCAGCCACCTCCCCACCAAAAAACCCACCCAGAATACTACCTACATTGATCAAACCAAAAAACGCTTGGATCCCCACAGTTTGCTAAATTGTGATATATCTTTCTCTGGAATCAGTAATTCTGTCATAGCCCTGAAAATGCTTCGTACCTGTAGATGAGGACTTCATCATCTGAGCAGTTGTATTGTAGTTGGTACATTTTCACTTTGGGAGCAGTCTTGCTGACGGACCAACTGACCAAGGCAGACACGGCAGTCACCTCAGACACAGACACTGCTTTCTCTGGCTGGCTCTTGGGAGCACCTTTACTGGTCCTGGAGCTGCCGGTAATGTCTGACAGGCGGGACTTGGGTTGCGATGCCTGGCCTGTGCCATTGCTTATGTGGGGTAGCTGGATAATTGACAGCTCCACTGAAGCAGTTGATTCACCAGCCAGGTTGGCTGCAATGCAAGTGAAGGTCCCGTAGTCCTTGGAAGTGGTGATCAGGATCTCCAGGGTCCCGTTGCGGTACACCACAGTGCGAGAGGAGTTCCCGAGCAGTCGATCGTCAGGGGTGACCCAATGTATGGTTGGGGTGGGATCTCCGATGGCTTCGCACCGTAGACTGGCGGACTGCCCCTCCAGAACCAGCATGCGGTGGGTGTGCTGAGTAATCAGTGGCTGCTCACACAGAAACTCGTCCTCCCAAACGTTCCAGAAGTAGCGGCCCTTCAGGCCGGGAGGTGAGGCACAAGTCTCCAGGTCATCGTCTCGCTCCAGACGCCGGAACCAAAGCAATTCGCAGTTGCAGTGAAGTGGGTTTCCTCCTATGCTGAGAGAGAGTTGAGGGGCAAACGTCGTGGTCATCATCTGAGAATCCTGCGCTCGGGCAAAGATAGGATCTGGCGGAAGCTTCTGGAGCCGATTAGACGTCAGGTCCAAGCGGGCCAGCCTCTCCAGATCCACAAAGGTCCCCTCGGGAATGTAATCCAACAAATTGTGGTCCAGACTCAGCTGGTGCAGGTTGATCATCTGCCGGACTGAATGCCAGGGCAGAGCCTGAAGGTTGTTGTAGGACAAGTCCAGATCCTCAAGCGATGCCGCAACGTCTTCAAACGCCTTCTCGGAGATACGACCCAGTTGGTTGTTATTGAGGATGAGATGCTGCAGGTTGACCAGCCCTCGCAGGTCATCAGGGCCCAACTCCACCAAACGGTTGTTATCCATATGGAGAGAACGGAGGGTCTCCAGGTCCCCAAAGGAAAAGGGCTGTATGTAGCTTATCGTGTTGCGGGAGAGTGTAAGGTCCACCAAGTCTGTCATGTTGGCAAAGTCCTGTTGTGTGATTCGAAGGATGTAGTTTCCCCCCAACCGGAGCTCCACAGTGCTGCGATCTATATCAGGTGGCACAGAGAGCAGGCCTTTGGCCGGGCACAGGGTCCCCAGTGACTCCGAGAGGTTCTGGCACACGCAGTACTTGGGGCACGCATGGACCATCATTACAGCCATACCCAGGACCAGGATCTGACAGAGCACAGGGTCCATGGTAGATTCACACAAAGGGACCTGAAGCACAAGAATACATAAAGAATAATCAGTACTGAAATTCTTTGAGTGGAGGACCATTTATAATTTCAATCAGTGTTTTTGAATCAGGTTACTGACACGTTAGGAAGCAACAGACGACCTGTGTATGTGCCATATCTTTCTAGTGTCACTCAAATAATACAGCTGTACAGTTTGTAACCACTCTCATGTAGATTAAGTACGTATTCATAATGTGTGTTACAAGTGTGCAGGATGCTTGCACTGCCAAGAAACAGATAAGCTCAGAGCTGTGAAAGTAACAGTAAGGCCTGTTTCACACATCTCGTGTTGAGGGCATGTACACAGTGCAGCTCTGTGGCTTCAACAGCAGGTTAATGTTGCACTTTCAACTGATAGCACTTCTGAATAACCTGATATTTATGAATATTTCCATGGCCATAAATGATAAAATGGTTGTCAGGAGTTGGCTACTGAAAATCATTACAAACATGGTTATCATGAAATCTAATTTGCACGAGGAGTGTAACATTTACATCCAAATGATAATTAATCTACACAGTTCCCCAAAGCCAAAGTGCAGCTATAAATCATCTTAATTAACTGAAAGGTTTGTGTTTGTGTCACTGGGTGTGGAACATGCAGATGTCTTTGTTCAAACAATGTGTGGGTACTTCACTTCAGTATTGTATGCTGCTTCATAGAACCTAAATAGTGCACAGTCACAGCTTTCAGTGCTTTCTGCTGAGTTGCATGTGATGCTCTCAAAAATAGGCTCGGCGCCAGAGCTCTACTTTTGGTGCTGCAGCATGAGGCTGCTCATGGAGGCCATGACAGACGCAAGAAACTGATTTCATCCTCAAGGCAATGTCAACTACAAGGTATGTTTGTTGTTAAAACTAAAAAAAAAGAAGAGATTTTTCTCCACAGTCTTCAAGGAAGCAAAGACACCATGATTCCATCACAGGGCTGTGACCAACACACCCACACAGCAGAATAAATCATGGTGGAGTCAAAGCCAAGGCCTCACAAGGTGCTTACAACCGGTTAGACAGTCGTACTGTCGGTAAGTGTAGTATGAGAAAGTCATCTTAACTCTTTCATTTCAGAATATGTGTTCAGAATGTATCATATTTCATAACATAATTTAAATGAGCTTCCACTTGCAGTACATGTTAACGTTACAAACAGTCAGACTTTCTGACTTTTGATTTTATTTGTGGCAAAAATGATCTGGCATGAAAATGTTGTGAAACACAAGATGGTAAGAAAAACTGAGGCTTTACTAAAATCATTAGGGGCTGGCTTGCAAACAAAGCAAATTAATGAACAATTTTCATGCAGTTCATGAAGTGCTGAGCATGCAACGTGTTTCACACACTCTGTGTGGCTGTAAGGTTGGGAGGGCATGAGTATCTCTGTTAAGACCATGACATCAATGGGTGGTCTATTCAGAGGACCAGTGTAAAGCTAACTGACATTACAGGTTTTTCCTGCACTCAAGGCATATTACACATGTATTCCTCTGCAAGCTCATTAACATGCTCAGCTAGAGGTGAGACACTTGTCTGTGCACAAGCAACTCATCACCTTCAGACCATGAAAGAGAGAGACAGAGACACTTTCCCTAATTAGAGTCTAAAACCTAGAACCTTGATACTTCAGTTAATAGGCTGGTACTAATTATGATACAACAAATTGCATACTTGGCAAGAAAAAGCAAAGTAAAGAGACAAGCACGGTTGACAATTAATTGCTACAGAAATATTTGTGAATAATGGTTGAAATGTCTGTTTTGTTCGTGTCACATTGCAGGGTAAATTTATTGTACAAACACCAAGAAATCATTCATTCAGACTGAACTTGTACCTTGGTAAACAAATCTTAAACGGGTTGACTAACATGAAAAACAACATTTTAAATCTTCAATATTTACAAGTGTTTATTATATTTTCCTGCTTGGTCTTAATTCATGTCTTGGTTGATTTTCTGATAAGTTTTTTGGAACTCAGCCAGACCACTATAAAATAAAAGACGATGGTGATAAATGTAACGGTGTTGTGTAGGATAAAGCTCACGACACAGGAGAATCCAACAGTCTTTTTACACAGGAGATTACTAGAATGCAATAAAGGAAAAGTAGAACAGGTGTGGGTGACTAATTAACAAGCGATGAAACTAACTAGAAATCTAAGGCAGGCAAACGGGAGCCGAACACAAAGTCATTTCTCTCTGAAAGTTCTCTAGAGGTTGCTATCCATGCCTTTATTACGTCTCGGCTGGATTATTGCAGCTCCCTTTATTTTGGTATATCAAAGGCCCAAATCTCTCAGTTACAAGTTGTCCAAAATGCAGCAGCTAGACTCCTGAAGGGATGTAAAAAGTTTGATCATGTTACTCCCTGCCTGAAAACATTGCATTGGCTGCCAATTCATTATCGAATTGAGTTTAAAATCTTGCTACTTGCCTACAAATCACTAAACAGTCTAGCTCCTCCTTATTTGTCTGATTTACTCTACTCCTACACTTCGGCGAGGGGATTCAGATCGGAGAGCAAATTTCTCCTCCGGATCCCAAGAACCCACTAAAAGACCAGGGTATCTAGAGCTTTTGAGGTGGCTGGTCCCACCCTTTGGAACAACCTACCAGTTCACATTAGAATGGCTTCCACTTTATGGAAATGGTTGGCATAGCACTAGCAATGCTAAAGTCTTGGGTTCGATTCCCTGGCATGCTGGCATAATTTATTTCTTGAGTGTAAGTTGCTTTGGATGAAAGTGTCTGCTAAATGAATACATGTAAATTCAGTAGTCTCTCCAATGAAACAGTGCAGACAACCATCCAGCTGCATGTATACTTCAGGTTTTCAGGATCTGCTCTCAGTGTTGGTCACATTTAGTCTGTATTGCGGGTGGTTGAGACGCTCTGATTCATTTGGAGCTCACGTAACACTACAGCACTGAAGAGAGCATTTCTGGATTTGCCTAAAATCCAGCCTATTGGAGACTGAAATCTAAAGTGCACATTCTGCACAATGATCATGGTTATCTGCAGCACAAAAGCAGTCTTAAGTCGCTGGGGTATATTTGTAGCAATAGCCAACAATACATTGTATGGGTCAAAATTGTTGATTTTTCTTTTATGCCAAAAATCATTACGATATTAAGTAAAGATCATGTTCCATGATGATATTTTGTAAATTTCCTAATGTAAATATATCAAAACTTAATTTTTGATTAGTAATATGCATTGCTAAGAACTTCATTTGAACAATTTTAAAGATGATTTTCTCAATATTTAGATTTTTTTGCACCCTCAGATTCCAGATTTTCAAATAGTTGTATCTCAGCCAAATATTGTCCTATCCTAACAATAAAACTGAAATTGGACAAAATCTCCTGAATTATTTGTATGTCCTCTTCATTTTCAGAATTTAAATTTCCTCTCATGCATTTGGGACACCTTGAGTCAGTGCTGTGCAATCGAATCTGAAGCAGTGGCGTCAAGATCACGAACGAGTATTCAAGCAAGACAGGACACTGCAAAGAGGGCTGCTGAGATGTTGCTGTGCATAATTTTAAGATGAAAATTGAGAATTCTTTAAATGATCATCCCTCGGGGTCCCGCTGGAAACACAGGGCCCCACGCTATCGCCTGCCCCGTCTCTGCAGATGGGAATCTGGAGGAATGATCCCTCACATCAGCAGGGAATCAGGCCTTAGACAATAAAAGCCTCATTTGACACATTAGCCTTCGGAGTGCTTTCACGTCAGCCTGAATTTAAGACGACGATGCCTCAGGGACATGAGGGGAATGAGGGGACGTTTATAAATGGACCCCAGCAGTCGGGAGCGTGACACTGTGAAATCTTCTGGTGTCCTCGGAGGGTCGAATCATAAAACCTCTTTTCCATCTAACAACTGCAGCATCACACTTTTATTTCACCATAATAGGCACTGATCTCTCTCAGTCTCTCCAGAATTTATGCAAATTCATCCAAACGGCACTTTATTTGCAGCAGCTTATGCTTTTGTCTCATTTCCACAATTTTTGCTCACAAAAAAACATCAACAAATCAAAATCCATAATTCTGAACCCAAATAAATTGATCAATAGATGTTCAACTGCCCTGCTGCTGTACTGTAGTGAATTGCATTGAATAAAATTAACATAGCTGGACTGGCCTTACTGAGTATCAGAAGATTTCAGCAATGGACAGGGTAGAATTTAATATATTTACTACTGTATTGATTGCAAAACAGCACACAAAGTCAATTCAGCCATAATGGGCAACAAAAATCATGAAAATGTCCGTGAAATCCTGATGGGACTGTCATCTGTTAGCAGTAACTGGCCTTTTGTTTGCCAGGTGACAATCAGGTGTGTAAAGAGAAAATATTTAACACTTCTCTCTCTTTTTTGCTATCTGTCTTTCACACACACACACACACACACACTTTCAGTGAAATCAGCCATACACAGAAACCTTGACTAACATGATAAGTGAGTTTATATGCTCAGAGAGTGTAGGATAAGCTCCTCTAAACGCAATCTCTTCATTAGCATGTTACCACCAGCAGAATGTCTGAAGTGGCATATAGCACCTTTAATATCTGGCTAACAGAAAGTCTGAATGCTTTAGGACTCTTCAGTGAGCAGCTTTATAAAACACACCAGGATCTCACGGAGCTGGTGAAAACCCGCCAGTCATCATTATGTCATGTGACTGCAGGAGCACAATTACTGCATAATAACTGAATTTGCAGAACAAAGTCAAAAGTAAACAGTCAAAAGCTTCACTGACTGATCATGATACCAATAATAATTCATAGACTGCATGTCACACTCGACACAGTAACAAAACCTGCAGATCTCTCTCACACACAGACATACGGTATGTCAGTAACGTCATTACATTAGAAACGGTGTCTCAGCTAGTGTGTCGCAATGGTGGTATTTCAAAAATTAAATAAGGGACAAAATATTGATTTGAGTTGATATATTTGAACGCAAAGCTTCTGTGAAGACAGCAGTTGCAGTTACTAGACACTATTTTATTAGCTAAACAAACGCAACGCTTCCACAAAGAAAAACAGTTCCTAGCAAGCGTATAGAGCTGACTGCAGTTACCCGGATGAGCCTGTGTTATCAGCTTTTACCGGTGGTTATCGAGGGATAACAGACCTCAGAATGTCACGACTGACCAATCAGAATCAAGTATTCCACAGAGCCGTGTAATAATATTGTTACCTAAATTGCTGCTTTGCAGCCAAGCAGGAGTTTTGTAATGCGACTCTCATAAAGCGAAGGCTTTAAGACCAAGCAGAAGCACCTGTCAGCTGGTTGCTCTTGCAGTGGGCGGAACTAAGCAGTAAATCCCATCAGCCCGTTTGATTTCAGCAAATCACTTTGAGTGAACAAAGACAAGGTGATTAATATTCATGACTCCGACAGTCTGCCACCCATTATCGCAACAGACACAGACCCGCCGACAATATGATGCTACCTGATGGAAGACGTGAGCAGAAAGAGAAGGTCTCCTTGACTAATTTAAGTTAACAATGTCAAATAGAGAAAAATAATTAACATCTAAAGTAACTTGTAGCCTGTTCTTAACCTCAGACCTTATTGTTATTATCAGTCTTTTTCACAGACTTGTTCTTGCCCTATTGTCAGTTTCATAGCAGTCACTCGCTTCAGAGCTCATGGGACTCCAAAGGCACTGACTTAAGGATTCACTGTGAAACTGTAAAAGTGAATGAGAACAATTTGTTGACAAATGAAACACTAGAACTCAGCAGTGTAAACTCTGGAGCAGCGTTCCTGCCTCTCAGTTCATGCAGATATGTCTGAAGATTCATTTCTAAACCAGGTCATTTCTTATTCCAGGAAGCAGGTTATTTACCCGGGTAAGTATATGGATAAATAAACTGATAACCTCAACTTTCGGATCCTAAAACAGAGGTCACTTTCAGGGTGTGTAAGATAATTCTTGTTCACAATAATTTAGGAAATGATTAAAGATTAAGAGATGATTGCATACCTTGCCCAGTAGGTGGCGATGTGCACTAAGAAAAGAAGATGAAGGAAGAAGCATGGCATGGTTAATCAGCCGAGAGTTCTGGCTTCATGTGACGGTACGTTGAGTCTGTTTTCTGGGATCCCCCCAATGTATGTGTACACCCACAGAAACACAGCGCACAGTTTCATGATTGCATTTTACAAACACTTTTCCAGTGTAAAGAGAACTATGTACTTTTAACTTCCCGAAACTCACCATTTTTTTGGATATTGTCAGGCTCGGGTCAAATTATTCTTATAATGTAGTCTCAACATTATAACTCTCATTAAAAATGAATGGCTTCTGGTTATTTAGTCTTGGCAAATCACTCACTGGCAGTGTGAACGCCTCTTAAAGGGGTCGTGACATGAGCAATCAGATTTGCTTTACTCTTTTGACATATAAGCAATCATTGCACTATAAAAAACATACAGTAAAGGGCCATTCACAAAAAACATGTTTTTACAGCTAAAACAAAATGGTCAAACACATTTAACATAGAAAAACAACGTAAAAGCAGAACAATGTAATGCAAAAATGCATTCTGTGTGAACGGTTTCAGACCTCAAACATTCCTCCTCACGAGCCAAAAACAGCTTGTTTCTTCTTCCTCCACATTATAACATCACACTGTGGTAGATGTATCTGATCACCTTTAGCACATCAGCGGCAGTGAACAGTGGCGTGAAGCAAAACAGAGCTACTCAGGGACAACTTTTAAAGTAGTTCTCACTAAGAGTAAGATGTAGAGGAAGACTGTCAGATGCGTTATTTGTGGATGTTGAAAAGTACACCAGGTCTCCAGCAGATGCAAGCGGAGCGAAAGCAAATGTAAGTCATTATAATCAATGACGCCGTCTACACTGAATATGGTAGACAGGTGTCCCCTACTATTTCTGATATACTCCACATGCTTGAGCTACTCCTGACAACAGGACAAATGGATGCGGAGTCCACAGCGAATTTATCTTCATCCGAAAGCATGTGTTTAATCACTGAGGAGCTATGGATATTTATTTCTTACAGACGTCCCCATGAGAAACAATTACCGTCTGAATAGTGCTTATGCCAGCTTTGGCTCGTCCTCAGAGAACAGTTGGGTGATATCACTGTGTCAAGGAGATGCTGTTTTTTTCCCACTGCAAGGGTAAAAAAACAATGTATGGACTTCCAATTCGGATGCCATAATTACCATAGAAATAATGCTGTTTACAGCTGCTCATGAAGCCTCTGGAGCTGAAACCAGATTATGGTAAAGGCGTTACATTGTCAACACAAGCACTAAGCGGTTGACCAATCACAACAGACTGGGCCAGCTACTGGACCAATTAGAGCAGACTGGGAGTTTTGGAAAGGCGGAGCTTCAAAGAGACAGGAGTTAAAACAGAGCGTTTCAGGCAGAGGGTGCTTTTTGAACTTCAAATCCTGTATTCTAGCAGACCACAAAAATAAAATGATGAAAAATAGCATTACATGGGAACTTTACAAGAGCTGCAGCACTAAAACTGAGTTTTTCAGACAGAGAGTCCGAATGAAAGCAGACTTTTTTTTCTTTGCTTTTTGTGCATATATGACTGGTTTTTTTTTTTTGCTTACTTCAACAAAATAAGTGAACGTAGGGAAATAAGGATGTTAATGTAACATAATAAGCCTGTCATGACCCAGATGAGCACAGGATCAAGAGCAGAGAAAGAAATTTTAGTGAGCCAAGGAGCAGCTTACATTCAGCTTGTGCTTCCACCTACAGGATGGTGCAAAGGCGTAGGCAGAGCAAACAGAGAGGCCTGTGCGCAAGCTGAAGAGTGTTAATGAACTATGAATAGACTCGTGAATATGTGCTCCATTATCATGTTAGCAGAGGCAGACGCAGAGCTGTTGCTAAGTGGTGAAAATAATCTCAGTGGCCTCGCTTTTGCTCTAATAATAGATCATTTCTGTTTGTTGAGCTACACCATCATTCTCACCCGACTCCGATCTTAAAGGGAACGCATCCTCAGCACTACTTACTTATGAAATAAAAGAGTTTGCAGTACGATATGAGACCTGGAGACCTCTATCCATTAGCATTTCCATTCATCTAAAGGAGAAAAACAAGAATTAGAGACTAAATCATGTACTTGAAGAAAATAAAATGACATACTGATTGGGAAAAACATGATACATGGACAGTTTTGAATGACTGTCAAAGGAGAAAGATGCTTTTCCTCTAGAAGCAGGATCATGATCTCCAGCTGGTCTCAGAAATCCTGTGAGGATCTGAAAAATCTGCATTGTAAATGCATTATCAGTGCATGAATACTGAAAACCTGGCCGATTTATATCCACACAACACAGAGGGAGAGATGCTTTCACAGCAGACAGCCTTTTTGGACACAGAGGTCAGAAAAGATACTAATCCACGTCAGTCTCTCTGGACGTCACACTAAATGCTCCTCCTCTGAAAGCAGAATCAATTGGCAATTTCTCTCAGAAGGGAGCGGCACAGAGCTTTAATACCAAACGGATCAGTTCTACATCCCGCTGATGAAATTTTCCAGAGGATCAGCTTCATCTCTGAGTCAGAGAAGCCAACGATGGCTGGTCCGAGAACTGACCATAAAATGATCTGTCGAGGCAGCAGCTGAAACGTCACTAATAAAGTGTAATGCTCTGGGCTTCTTCCAGCGGAAAAGCTCTCGATTCATCACTTTAGATTGGACTGAAGGGATCCGTTAGGGCTTGAGCCGTGGTCACTGAGGGATGAGCTCTGCGGTCATAATCTATTATCACTTACATTCACACTGAGAGATTAAAACAGTGAGGTCCTCAAGCCCATCCAACAACGAGACCTCCAACAGCGCCAGATCCAGCAGATAATCTGCACTGCTGCTGAGAAACACTTCTCAAACAAAGCTGCTGCTCTAAAAATAACAGTGTCCTAACCAGGAGCCCAGCGATTTTTCTCCAAAAGTAGAGACCGAGCGACAGACAAAATGTCTAGCGCTGCAGCTGCTATCGCTTTGTCGCGCCTGGTTAGGACACGTGTAAACTTCAACATCAGGAGAGCCCAATAGAAAGACAGATATCAGTTATTTAGTGGGATAAAATCCTGTCCCTGCAGCTCATATAACACACATTTTGTACAGAAGACTTATAAAGAACCTTAAAAAAAAAAACAAGCTGTACATGTACAGTGAGTATAGAAAAGAATCAGCCTCCTTTAAAATAATCACATTTTGTTGCTTTGCAGGCTGAAATGAAGACGGACAGAGTTTTTGTTTTATCCAGCTGTATTTACTCAGTGCAACTTATAACATCCAGGCCCGGTTTCACAGACAGGGCTTAGACTAAACCAGGATTAGGCCATTGTTCAATTAGAAAATGTAAGTAATTTTTATTAACATGCCTTAGAAAAAACATTACTGGTGTGCATCTTGAGACAAAACAAAAGCACTGATATATTTTAAGATCAGTCAGTGCAAGTTTCTTTCAGTTGAAACAGCTCAGATTTACACTTTAGTCTGGGACTAGGCTTAAGCCTTGTCTGTGAAACCGGGGGCCAATGAAAGATAAAACACCAACATGTCAGAGAAAAAAATAAAAATAAAAAAACAGAATCACTGAGTTGGAGAAAGGATCGCCCCTCCCAAAAATGACTTGTAAACTCAATCAGGTGCAGCTCATCACCTTCTCAATGGCACACAAAGCCATCTGACTTTCAGTTGTGATCAGCTCATTTTGATCAGCTCAGCATGAAAAGAGCTTTCCTGGAGCATTTCAGTCCTTGGTAGAGCAACTGAAGCAAACAATCAACTATGGGTGCAAGGCACTGTCAAAAGATATCCGGGATAAAGTTGTGGACAGGCACAAGTCTGGAGATGGATACAGAAAAAAACTTGAAGGCTTTATCAATGCCTAGAAGCACAGTTAAGTTTATTATTAAGAATTGGAAGGTATTTGGTACAACACAGACACTCCCTGGATCAGGACGTCGCTCCAAACTGGATGAAAGAGCCAGGAGGAAACTGCTCAGAGAGGCGACCAAGAGGCCTACAGCAACTCTGAAGCAGCTGCAGGAATTTATGACAAAGAAAGGCCACATACAAAGAAAGGCCACATACAGTCACGACTGAGCTTTGCCAAAACACACCTTGAAGATTCTGAAGTTAGATGAGACTAAAATGGAATTATTTGACCTCAACATCAAACGATATGTCTGGC
>NW_015540879.1:125391-137135 GCF_001515605.1 Sinocyclocheilus anshuiensis | reverse complement strand
GACACAACAAAGGCACTGATATATTTTAAGATCAGTCAGTGCAAGTTTCTTTCAGTTAAAACAGCTCAGATTTACACTTTAGTCTGGGACTAGGCTTAAGCCTTGTCTGTGAAACCGGGGGCCAATGAAAGATAAAACACCAACATGTCAGAGAAAAAAATAAAAATAAAAAAACAGAATCACTGAGTTGGAGAAAGGATCGCCCCTCCCAAAAATGACTTGTAAACTCAATCAGGTGCAGCTCATCACCTTCTCAATGGCACACAAAGCCATCTGACTTTCAGTTGTGATCAGCTCATTTTGATCAGCTCAGCATGAAAAGAGCTTTCCTGGAGCATTTCAGTCCTTGGTAGAGCAACTGAAGCAAACAATCAGCTATGGATGGCAAAGCACTGTCAAAAGATCTCCGGCATAAGTGACGTGGCATGTGACATGTGGCCAAGTATGGTTCCATACTCGGAATTAGTGCTCTGCATTTATCCCATCCAAAGTGCACACACACAGCAGTGAACACACACAAACCGTGAACACACACATTTTTTGCTGCGGCGCCCGGGGAGCAGTTGGGGGTTCGGTGCCTTGCTCAAGGGCACCTCAGTCATGGTATTGAACGTGGAAGAGAGCGCTTTACATTCACTCCCCCACCTACAACACACTCCAAACTGATGAAAGAGCCGGAGGAAATGACATTTCTGACATGCTGGTGTTTTATCTTTCTTTGGATGTTATAAGTTGCACTGAGTAAATACAGCTGGATAAAACAAAAATTCATTTCTGTCTTCCGTCTTCATTTCAGGCTGCAAAGCAACAAAATGTGATTATTTTAAAGAGGGGTGATTCTTTAATATACCCACTGTATGCATTTAAACTAGAGCTGTTGATTTAACATGTTTATTTAGTGTGGTTAATTATGGATAGATAATGTGTTAAAATGATTAAGACAGTTACCACAGCGCCACTGACGCAGCGTCTGATGAACATGACGCAGGACGACTGACTGTGTGATGAAGCTATTTGAATGCAGATACATGAGTCTACAACTCAAGATATGAGGACAAAAAAATCACACTTTTGTTTTGAGTTTAGCAATATCACTTGAGCAGGAATGCTGTTTCTCCCCAATATCTGCACAACTGCAAATGTGATACTGATTTAATACAACAACAGTTCAATAACCAAGATGTACATTTTAGACACAATATTGCTAAATTTCACAAATGAAAATAGTTCCAATCAAAGTCACAGCAGAACTGTTGAGCGTCTCTGATCAACACACAGCGGTTATTCGATTTTTTTAACTAATCAAGTGAGTCAATGATTCAGTGACTCACTCATTCAGACAGTGACTTGCTGCCACCTACTGGCACTTTTAGTTTCCTATTTAGAGTGTTATTTCATTTTTCAAAAATAATTTTATATTGCAATATTCAAGTTTTTTTTTTTTTTTTTACCCATTAATCTCACAGCATTAAAGGCACAATATGTAAGATTTTTTTATTAAAATATCCAAAAACCACTAGAACAGTGTTATATATTTTGCTGACTTGTGTACTTACATTATCCCAAATGTTTCGAAGAATGTTTAAATCCAGAGAAATAAGCAATTTTAACTAGTGACACGGAGCGTGTCCATAGTGTCATTGTGTCGCCTGCCAATGACATCATAACCCCTCGATTTCTGGTTTTGTTTTGTAGAAAACATGGAAACAGCAAAGACACTTTAATATGTTGTGTGTTTTAATAGACTGGTGACGAGCGCACAGAGTAGCATTATAACATAACTAAATGTATCTAGCATGATAAAACAGCGCTGCTTTACCCCACATACACACGACCGGAAGCAGCGGAAGCGCTCGACTGTGGCATAATAAAAGCTCCGCTGCTTTCCAGCCGTGTGTCGCGCTCGTTCAGCGCCTCGTTTCGCTTCGACGGCTTTCAGCCTCACCCTGCTTCATTCTACTACGTTAATAAATCATTAGCTCATCCATGAACATGATTTCTGCCCGAGTCCCGTCGGATTGCGTCGGCTGTGGGGATGAAGACCACAACTCCCATGATTCCACACTCAGTCACAGCGTCATCTAACTACGCCTTTGTTTCTTTGTTTATTTTGAATACGCGCCCTCCAGCGGCAAAAATTACATATTGTGCCTTTAAGCAATTCTAATTCATGCCACCTCTGAACAGTCTGTGTAAGTTCCCCTAAATGCCACCTCAGATGCAGCATCTGAAAACAATGTTATGGACGCATATTAGCCTTAAAAGTTAATGTGTCATAAATTCTGTTGAATCAAAATACTCCTTTCTAAAGGAATGTTAAAACAGATACTCCAAGAAGTGCTTATCAGCTTTGCACATTAGTGATGTTATGTGCAGTGACCTCGACTGAGCACAGAAAGATCAGAAGCAATCTGAAGAAAGATGGACTGTGGTTTTTTGTGATTTATTTTGTGCATTTTTGCCATTACTTATGCAGGAGGGTACAGAGAGCAGAGAGGAAGCAAAGAGGGAGGAGGATCAGAAAGGACCATGAGCCGGCGACACACAAACTCAGGTCTAATGAAAGTCTATTTGTGACCCTGGAGCACAAAAGCAGTCTTAAGTCGCTGGGGTATATTTGTAGCAATAGCCAACAATACATTGTATGGGTCAAAATTATACATTTTCCTTTTATGCCAAAAATCATTAGGATATTAAGTAAAGATCATGTTCCATGAAGATATTTTGTAAATTTCCTACCGTAAATATATCAAAACTTAATTTGTGATTAGTAATATGTATTGCTAAGAATTTAATTTGAACAACTTTAAAGATGATTTTCTCAATATTTAGATTTTTTTGCACCCTCAGATTCCAGATTTCCAAATAGTTGTATCTCAGCCAAATATTGTCCTAACCTAACAAACCATACATCAATGGAAAGATTATTTATTTTTCAAAATTGACCCTTATGACCAGGGTCATATTTGTTAAATATTATGAAATATATATTAAGCTTTTGAAACATTATTAATTATGTAGTGTTTCAGGAACAACTCTGTGGCTGCTAAGAGTGAATGAGTGACGTTTTCTTTATTTTAATACAGTGCATTATCAATCAGAGATGCCATGATGCGGAACAAACTAACATCAGGCATGCATCCTGATGTAATGAAGCGGCAGTGGTTTTCTCACCTGTGTCGCGCTGCTGCTCTGCCATAGGTTTGACCCGTCAGTCACGTCCCACGATCCTCCCGTCTGCAGCTGGAGGCTGATGATGACACACCTGAGGAGATGAGATCTTCAGCTTTCTACTACACAGACACATGTGATGGTGAGGAAAACAGAGACTGACAGCGTCATGACGGAGCTGTACAGACACATCACACGACCTTAGCCTTAAACGTATTTGATGGTACCAGATTGTCATACGGGTCAGAGGGCAGGATTACATGCATTCATAAAAGAAATTACTTTTTATATAACCCATTTATTATATATATGAAGCCTTATTTAGTATATTTCTAACTTGGCACAAGTGATAATTCAATTCGAAACAGCACACCAAACCCTGATGCTGCTGTAGTCAACGATGAGTCCTGATATTATTCAGACTGATGCTGCTCATCTGGGCTGGTCTGGTTACCGACATAATCGCTCGTCTCCCGTGAATCACCAAGCGTTCACAGAATCAGCCTGTGAAAGCACAGCTTTGAGATTTCGTTTATGCTGGGCTGGGTTTAGGGTAGTTGAGGCTGAAAGCAGCTGCGTTTGGTTAGATGGGATTTCACGTGAATGTCGGCTAATCTCAGTGAGCGTAATGAAATATAAAAATGATTCGTTGCCTGCCAGCTCATAGTAATAATGATTAAAGGAGATGAGGAGTGAGTTCCTCTCAGTGAGAGCGAGCAGATGCTGACACGGACCATAAATCCCTGCACTTTCTGCAGCAACAACAAGCCCAGGACGAAATTAAACCAAACTGCTCTGAGCTCAGCATCAAATCTCAGCTCAATCCATTACCGTGAAGGGTTCAGAGGTCTGTGTGCCGCCGCTGGCTTCAACCAGAAGAGCTCTTAATAGTACTGAATGTGCACTTGGTGTAATGTATTTAAAAAAAAACTCTACTTGCAGATAATACAATATTAATGAAATAATAAAAAAAGAGTACACTTTCATTAATACATTTCTTACACACTTCTAAAAAGTGCACTTTGAAATGTCAATTTAAGCTTTATTTTAAAGTAAATTTGTAATAATTGTTTTAATTTTTCTCATGCTTTAAAGAAAAACTCATTTTGATGTTTTGACTAACATACTAAAGCACGGTAGTGTGTTATTTGATATCACAGTTAATAGATTTTAAATGGAAACTTGTGTGTTTGACATACAAGTGACGTGCAAGCTTTATTATATCTTGCATTATTGACACACTGTTTTCCTGTTTGACTCTGTAAAGCTGCTTTGACACAATCTGGACTGTATAAAGCGCTGTACAAATAAAGGTGACTTGACTTGACTCGACAAGCTTCGATTGAAATGACATTAAAGTATATTTTACCACAAATGCTTGTCAGTATTTGCCAGTACACTCTTATCATATGTGACCCTGGATCACAAAACCAGCCATAATCTTTCCATTGATGTATGGTTTGTTAGGATCGGACAATATTTGGCTGAGATACAACTATTTGAAAATCTGGAATCTGAGGATGCAAAAAAATATAAATATTGAGAAAATCATCTTTAAAGTTGTCCAAATGAAGTTCTTAGCAATGCATATTACTAATCAAAAATTAAGTTTTGATATATTTACGGTAGGAAATTCACAAAATATCTTCATGGAACATGATCTTTACTTAATATCCGAATGATTTTTGGCATAAAAGAAAAATCTATAATTTTGACCCATACAATGTATTGTTGGCTATTGCTACAAATATACCCCAGCGACTTAAGACTGCTTTTGTGCTGCAGGGTCACATATTTCAAAGACAGTAATTATGAAATATTGCATATAAAGATGTACTGAAGACCTACTTAAGTTACAGTGCTCTTGATCTGAATGAACTGCATTTCATATCAATTTAAACTGTAAGAAGAAAAGAGAAGTTTTCAGAAAGGAGCTCCACGGTCCAATGTAAATGAGGGGCTTAAATAAGCAGCTACAGACCTGCTGTTTCCCATCAAATGTGCACTTTCTGAATGACAGAAATCTAGAAAGTTAAACCAGGACAGAGCAAGATAAATCCGAGAGAGCAGATTCCCGTCGAGACACTAGAGTGCCATCACTGCGAGTCAGTGGCGTGTGTTATGAGGGGGATTTGCTGTGATTAATGCCAAGCACAGAGGGGGTCATTGTTCTATAATGAATCTGATTTCAGGGATTTCCATGTGTAAACAGGATTTAGTGGCACAAGCTGCATCCAGGTGGGAAAATACAAGCTTCTTATGCAACACACTGGTTATTGTTTCATGTGACACTGAATTAATTTAATTATCAGTTTCATTATATTTCATAAATTAACTTTCATTTGAAGGATTATGGTGGAAGAACACTTAATTTCCCAGAATTCTCACATTTATTCAATATAGTACAGAGTCAATAGTTTCAAATGTTGATGGCAATATTTATTTGTGGTGGCAAAAATCAGTTGATAAAACTGTATTCATATCATTGAAGAAATATACATGGTTCATCTAAAGCAAACATGTAATGAATTTTATTTGATGAATTTCAGTTGATACAGTTTGGAACAGAACTGACAAAAACAATCCCCCTCGCCACCCCCCCCGATTCCTTGGCTAATGGCGAATGTCAAATTATGTCATTTTCCATCATTAAAATTTTTCCAGCATTTTTAAATTTCTGAAAATCCTCCTTTCAAGCCTGCCCTAGTCCCTAAAACTTAAAAGCTTTTTACAAGACCAAACCGTTCATGTATAACGATTCAGCAGATCTGATGGCATGAATGCCAAACAGGACTTGGGACTGCAACTCTGCAATGCTTTGGGGTCAAAACCTGCTATCAGAGTCGTCAAGAGAGAACCATTACTGGGAAAGTCCTGCTTCTGCATATGATTTGAAGTCAAACTATCTAGGTCAGTGGTCACCAACCTTTTTAAGCCCAAGATCCCTGACCTCAGCCTTTATGAAAGACAAAATCTTCCTACTGAAGAATTGATAGAAAATGACAGCCCAGATTGTACTTCCAATTTTAGGCCTTTTATTTAGTATTTTAATTAGTGATGCACTGATCATGGTTTTTCATGACTGATTCAGATTCCTTTTATTTTTTTATTTTATTTTATTTTCCAAGCAAATTGGCCGATTCCAATACTGTTTATTTTATTTTATTTTATTAAGCAAATTTATTTATTGTTTATTTGCCCTATAACAAGCAAACTAGTCTTAAAAATCACTGTAGCCATTTGAAATTATAGGAAACCACGTCATTTTAATCACGATCCAAACAAAGATGCCACACACGTGCTGCATGAGCAGTTGTTTTTGATTTGAAATTGAATTAGATTGTAAAATTTCAAGATTTAAAACAGAACAGTCTGACTTTAGTTTTGTGAAACTATACTACATAAAACATATCTGCACGAGACAGAAACAGCAGAAGCTCTGAATGAGACGCAGATTCACTCTCTGACAGCAGGAGGCGCTCATGGAGCAGCAGATACAGCGTTTCCTTGCTTACCGCCGTAAACAAAGCAGTGCTGCGCTTATACAGCTTTATACGGAGGTCAGAGGAGAAAACGCCATTGCTATTGAAACGTTTCTGAAAACAGTCAATTCTCTTTATCACTGTCACAGTAGCTCCCGAAAATATCAGAGAAATAAGTGCAAAGAATGAAGAAATGTAATGTATTTTTTGTACTCGTGATAAAGATCTACCAGTCGATCGCGATCCACGGGTTGACGACCACTGATCTAGCTGTTACAAGATGAAATACAATGATATAGATCAGGTCAAACATGCTGGATTTGAAAAATCTGTCAAATTAAATTTTGCTGTAAAATGTCTTATATTATAAATGCATTCACGTATCATTAAAAAAATGGATTTGTGTCTTCGGCAGCATGCACAGATGCACTATGACGTTTACCTAGTGGTCAAAATATATAATAAACTATACCATAACTATCATCACTTTACCCTATAAATATCACATCCCTTGGGTTCTACAGAATCTAATGATATGTCCTCCATTTAGAGTCATGTCAAACAAACTCCTAGACAGTTTGTTCGATCTTTACTAAATTTCACAGACTATTTCAGCAAAAAAATAGAAAAAAGAATCAGATGTTTTGATATCTGAAACTTGATGTGTCAGTTCATGACCTCTGATGGCTGTGGGACATTCGAGGACGGCTCGCACGCTTAAATGCCTGCTGGCCATTGCAAAAAGCTTCATCTGACATGAAAGGAAAGCAGATTAGGCAGCATTAAAGTTATATTTCTCTCAAAAACCAAAATCTGCCGTTATTTACTCCTGTACTGCTTTCCATGTAATCTGAGGACATATGACTCCTCGTATGAAAAACAGACTGAAATGAGTTATGGACTTCATGTGTGAAGGTGGGCTAGACCCCGGCTTCAGCGGTAGAGAAGATCAGTGAATAATGGCTTCAGTTTGGTCTGTTCCTCACACAAAACATCATATGACTCAAGAAGACTTCTAATGTAGTGCATGAGTCGTATGGACAGCTGTTATCAAGCTTTTACATGGTTTGGAGCTTGGCAGGGACATAAGCTCACATGGGTTTGAAACGACTGGAGGATGAGTAAACGATATTACTCAACCTTTAAGGTTGTGGATGGTAGATAAGTGACTGCGGGGCATCTGAGCAGCTCAGACACTGATCCAGATATTTCAGGACTTCAGACTAACACTCTGTTGGGCTGACAGATGACAACTGGAGCATGATTCCCAGAAGATGACCCCCCGTGACCTGATGGCACAGAAACCTCAGGTGTTCGGGATTTCTGAGACCACAAGCACAGTTTAGATCCAGAGCAGCTCCTGAGGTCACAGCCGTTTCCTTTATAAGATTTGCTCAACAGACTAAGCCTGACAGAAATAGCCTGGAGGAGACCAGTCCATCAGAAGATGGTGAGACCACCTGCTAAACCACTGTCCTTTACTGACTGACCTTCATTAGCACACCAGAGACAGAAAACATAAGGCTGCCTGGAAAATGAAAGCTCATGTTGATTGTCAGCATCGAAGGGAAGGGAAGTGCATTTTTCTGCTTTCTGTCTTCACTCATTCATTTTACACTGTCCTGTAGTGTGACAAATGAATTTGCTGTATAAACTTTTTTTTTTTTTTTTGATATAGCTCATGAAAACTGCACTGAATAATTTTTCATTAGCAGTTTATTTTAACTAATGAATTAACTAATGTTAAATAATGGAGCCTTAATGTAAAGTGTGACCGAACATTAAAGAATCAAAACATTGTCAAACAATATCTAGGGCATGTTGTAGTCCAGATTGAAATGTAATTATTTAAATATTCAGTGCTGTGATGAACACCATTGCTACTAGAAAAAGCTGAATGGATGTTTAAATCATCTAAATCCTGTTCAGAAACAGAAAGTAGCGCAGCTGCATTTCTGCTGCTCCATCAGCGCCACCCGCTGTCAGAGAGTGAATGTGCGCTTCATTCAGTGCGCTTCTTCTCATCTGTGCTGGGTTTGTTCACATCAGTGCACATGCGTGTTTGATGCAGCATACAGTGGTGTTGAGCATTTGAACCAGCTGACGGGAAAAGTATTCTTAAAATGCATTCAAAAAAATCTGAATAATAATAATAATCTTGTGTTCATTATCGTGATATTTAATTTTACCGAATACCGGCACATGTCTAATCTCATGCAGTTTCTGAAGGCCAGTATTAAAAAAAAGAAGATGCAGAAGATGTTTGAAAAGCAAAGCATGTGCAGGAGCTGTAGGATTTTTCTGAAGAACAGTGGACACACAGAGACTCGTTAACAACTATCACAATCATACTGCAAGGTCAGTTCACCCAGAAATTAAAATTCTGTCATCATCTACTCATCCTCGCGTCATTTCAAACCTAAGACTTTGCTTAATCTTCAAAACAAAAAATGTTTTTTTTTTTTTTTAATAAAACCTGAGAGGTTTCTGTCCCTCCATTCTCACATACATGCCATATTCCAATAGAGGAGGATAGGATTTTGAGTGAACACAACTTAACTCATGGTCTCTTTTTCACATAGCATTGAATTTCACAGCAATTCAATTAATTCAGAAGACTTGGGATAACACACATGAATATGGACTGTTTTTGGAGTTGGACGGGTATAAATCGTCTGTGTTTCACAGGTCTGGAGAGACATTTAGAGAGAGAGATTATTTTGGGCCAACTATTCCCTTCATTTTGCAAAGCACTGTTTCTTATTATGTATTGATTCAGTTTGAAATATAAGAGACATATTTATATACTTAAAATGTTGTGCTCTGTTCGTTTTATAAAATTTTTATGCATACCTACAGTAGGCATACTTACTAGGAGTTAATTTTTTATTTTTTATTCATCAGACAGAAGGCTGAAAAAAAGTGCCTAAAACTTTTTATATAAATAAAAACTCTGTCTATAAAAACTGTTTTTGTTTCATTTGTAAGTATCAGTTAAATTATTATACATGTAAACATGACACAGTAAAAAACGAATTCCCACTGGACGGCTGCAGATGCTTCTCTTTGTCACGAGCCGTTTCATAAAGTGCTGGTGACACAATCACGCTCCACCCATTCCAGCTGTAAATAACACCTATGATCCGCAAACTAAACTGACCGAGCACAGCGTATTCCCCCTCACTGGAGCACGTCTGAGGTCACCTGTATTAACCTTCTTACAGGACAAGTATTGAATAATAATCAGCTTACTTCTGTCGAGCATTATCATTCCGCATGAAAGTCTCTCGGGTCAGTCTTATATGGGAGAGCATGCTGTTTGCAAGCACTCTAACCTAGCTGTGCTGTGTTCAGCTCCACAGAGAGCCTGCACAAACACCAGCTACTGAAAATAAAGGGCTTTAGAAGAAGCATTTCTGGTTTCCCAAGGTACCTTTCAGTGATGGTCCACTTTAGACATTCTGCTGATTATAAGTAACTTTGTAAGTGTATGTCAACTGCAAGTGCATGGACAGACATGATTTACATATGATTTACATCATCCTCATAGTCATCCTCAAAATGTATCTTTTTAAGAGGGGAGTTTGCTTGGAGATGTGAAACTTGCAGTACGATTTTATTGCAGAGTAACCTCTTATATGTGTTCCACTTCACAACCCCTTTAACTGTGGCAGCAAAAATGGACTTGTGAATAAAGGTGACGCTCCATGAGCTGATATTTCAGCTGATTTCCAGTCGCTGAAGAATCAGTGTCAGGATGACCTTCTGATGAGATCCAGTGTGTTTGAAACTACAGCCCACAATCACTGGACACTTGAACTCTTGCCTGATGGTAACTGAGCCTTTTCTCACACTGTCCTGATCGCTGTCACAGGCTGTACATTTATATGACTAATAAAATGAGAGAAGAAGAAGAGTCATGAACACATAACCACCACAAAGAGACACACCAAATGTGCACGCCACACACATTCACAGCCTAATGTTACTTCATAAATCACACCCTGATTCTCTCCATTTCAACAGTTTATGTTCATGGGCCGCTCCTGATTTCACTACGTCTGCCACAACTGTGTAGTGAATTAGCCCAACATGACAGATGTGACATTGTCTAGACTAGGGCTTGAATGACTTCAGAGTTTTTTATGTGATGAAAGTTGAGTCGACGTCACAATGCTGAGACTCGAGCACCTTGCTTCGTGAATTCACTTTCAGTAGTTCATGAATACAACTGCACCATCATCGCACGAGAACAAAACTGAATTAAACTGCATGACGGCACTATTATCTTCTGTAGAGTTGCTTTACTATTGAATCACACATCTTGCAACCGATACTGAACTGACTCGAGCTGAATAATGCTTCGTGTAGAACCGCTTATAGCTGAAATGAACTCGATTCAAACTGATATGAAACTACTGATCTGAACTGAACTAACACTGAGCTGTCTCCATAAATGACTGTGCTAATTTCTTGTGTATCTCTGTGAAGCTGCTTTCACACAGTCTGTATTGTGTAAAGCGCTATGAAAAAAAGGCGACTTGATTTGACTTGACAAATAAAACCATCAACGAAAAGGTTCAGTTTGAATGAACTCCACACATCTGAAGCAAACCTCCTGAATGCTAATGGAGAAAGACCCGTCAAGCTCCGTCTCTCTCAGCCAGGAGGAGAGAAAAGTGGAATATAGCGTATGCAGTCTGTGATGTGAAATTCAATCTGTATGCAGATGAAACGCTGCGGGTCAAAGCCGAACAGCGCAGCAGAGATTAAGGTCAGCGTTCAGAGAGGAAACAAGGCCCTCGCATAAACTGCTGCTTTAAGTGATTTCCAGGAATGAAATTCACAAATCTTCCTCATCCTGATCTTTCTGTTATCACAGACTGGGAAATGATGCAGAGTATAATGTGATATTTACTGATGCTTGACGTTCCTTTGTGGTTTCATATTTATTTTGGATCTGGCAGCAATAATAGAATCTCTTCTGAGCTTACGATCCAATATTGCTGTTATCTTGAGGAGCAGCGGCCGAGCTCAGATCCTCCTCTTTGCAGCAGGATCCCAGCTCGCTGTGTGTGTGTGGGTGTGGGT
>NW_015540879.1:122916-125102 GCF_001515605.1 Sinocyclocheilus anshuiensis | reverse complement strand
GTGTGTGTGGGTGTGTGTGTGTGTGTGTGTGTGTGTGTGTGTGTGTGTGTGTGGGGGTGTGTGTGTGTGTGTGTGTGTGTGTGTGTGTGTGTGTGTGTGGGGGTGTGTGTGTGTGTGTGTGTGTGTGTGTGTGTGTGTGTGTGTGGGGGTGTGTGTGTGTGTGTGTGTGTGTGTGTGTGTGTGTGTGTGTGGGGGTGTGTGTGTGTGTGTGTGTGTGTGTGTGTGAGTGTGTGTGTACGTGTGTGTGTGGCAAGAAACAGAGTGGAAAACACATCTCACGCTCCTCACAGGCTTTGAAGACTGTAAATTGCAGTGCGGAGCAGCTCATATTGACTAATAAGAAGAGCTGAGCGCAGTCCATTACTATCAGCATGAGGCTGAGAAACTGGCCAGTCAGCTGTGGACCTGTGTCTGTGACACTTAATGCTTTTTGTCCCAGAGGAGAGATACTCAGACACATCAATTACAGCCAGACAAACCACAGACTCTGACGACACTCGGGCCTTCAGAGAGACTCGCAGCTGCATCTGAAATGCACGTACACAACTTGAAATATCATAAATATGCACCTTCTGCACACTCTTGATCATGCCTACACATGCACTTACTGATGTGAGCAGATATAAACAATGTAATGATAGAAACAGAATGGTTTTAAACTCCATTTCCATTTCATACATACATTTAGATGAAATATGGATTAAGTAATAAATCATTATCCAGACGTAAAACTATATATAGATGCAGTAACCCTAGTATAAACAACAAATAATTGATGACAGGCTGTTGAATTATTGAAAATAGTATTTGGTGGACGATGTGCTGCTTTTTCTTGCGGCGTGCTACATGTGAATGTTTTAACAAGAGCAAGGATTGCTTGGCACATGATGTTCCTGCTCTAAATTGTGTTATAAATAGCAGAATTCCTGTTCTGAGAAAATATTTTTGCATGAGTAATGAACACACTTGACTCTGAAGAAGTGCTTCTCAGTTCCGCTCTGCACATTTTGTACGTCTCTCTTATTTAACACACCTGATTCAGGTCGTCAGCTCATTAGGAGAGAGCTCTGTCACACTCACTTCACTTCAGGAGAGTTCAGCGAGACATAGGCATGTGCGGAGCAGCGGTTTACAGGGACTGGAACTGAGAATCACTGGGCTGGATAGACGATATAATCACAGACGCTGACGTCTGCACCCGTGTTATTAACATCATGAAAAATATCATTGTATTTGATGGATAAAATGAAGGGAACTGTAATGTTTGCATGTTTTATTAAAATTCACATTTAGATTCAAAAATGGCATTGGCTGTCATGCATGCTGCAAATGAGCATGATGGCATTCAAATGAGCTTCAAAGAGCTTTGTAACAGTAGAGTTTCATGTGGGTCAGTTTCCGGTTGCTGACAGAGCGCTTGTGCCATTGCATGCTCATGAGAGAAGCTTTTCTATTATGTTTTCTATGTAATCTGCATAATTTATGTCTCAATTATGTATTCTACATTCTGTAAATGTTATGCATTGAAGGTTATGTGCATATTTCCATTTTGTAAAACAGTTATTTAGAAATACTGAATATCAAATTACAATTTTTTTATTATAAATGAGAACAGTAACTAATAGGACCTTAATTAATAATTCCTTACAATTAGAAGAAAAATAAATGACAGTAACATATTTGTTATTACATAAAAGTTCGTCCTGCAGAACATTCACCTTTGACCCGTTGACACTTGGATTGTTTATCATCTAAAATTTAAGTGCAATGCAACTGTGGACAAACAAGCTGTATGTCTTGTAGCATTTCTGGCTAACAATACAGAGGACACAAAAATGTATACTGTAACATGCAATATCGCAGATGTATTCAGAGGAGCTGCCGATTGGATTTCATTTCATTCCCCCTGAATGAAAGCTACGTACAGGACGAGCCGAGGGAAAACGTCTCAGGTTACGTATGTAACCATGGTTCCTTGAGGGAACGAGACGCTGCGTCGGAGGACGCTAAGGGAACGCCCTTCAGCGTGACCGGCTCTGAACCTCGTGTGTAATCAGACCAATAGATGGGCGAGACGTCACGGGCGGGTGACGTAATGACCAGGAAGCTATAAAAGCACGTGCGGTGAGACCAGCGTCAGCTTCCAGGAATGAAGCAAGCGCTGGCAGAGATGCCGAAAGTATGGC
>NW_015540879.1:120067-121804 GCF_001515605.1 Sinocyclocheilus anshuiensis | reverse complement strand
TGAGGGACGCGTCCGTCGCTAGCGTTACGCGGCGACAATGAGCTCCCAGCACCGGGCCCTGAGCCAAGAACCAAGGTTTCCTCCACATGTCCAAGGCACGTAGGCATCGCCGCATGACCTTGAACATGCGAAGCGGGTTTCCCCTCGGGGAGAACCCCTTGGTCTTGAGCCACCACTGTAGGGGCCTCATGTACAGCAGGCCAATAGGTATCACGTTGGACGCAGCTGCCATCAGACCCAGCAGTCTCTGAAACTGCTTGACAGTGAGTGACCGGCCTTCTCTGACTCTCGCGACTGCGGTTAGGACCCACTCTATCCGAGCAGAAGACATACGTGCCTGCATCGTGGTCGAATCCCACACCACGCCTAGATAAGTGGTCCTCTGTAATGGAGAAAGCACACTCTTCTTGGCGTTTAGTCTTAACCCCAGCTCTCTCATGTGGGCGAGAACGACATCTCGATGTCGAACCACCATCTGCTCTGACTGAGCTAAATTCAACCAATCGTCGATATAGTTTAGTATGCGGATGCCCTGAAGTCGCAACGGAGCCAGGGCTGCATCCACACACTTCGTGAAAGTGCGGGGTGAGAGTGCAAGGCCGAAAGGAAGAACACGATATTGGTACGCTTTGCCCCCGAAAGCAAACCTCAGGAACTTCCTGTGAGTGGGAAGGATGGATACATGGAAGTATACGTCCTTTAGATCGATCGTCACAAACCAGTCCTCGGACCTCCGATATAGTTCTGTATGCGGATGCCCTGGAGTCGCAATGGAGCCAGGGCTGCATCCACACACTTCGTGAAAGTGCGGGGTGAGAGTGCAAGGCCGAAGGGAAGAACCCGATATTGGTACGCTTTGCCCCCAAAAGCAAACCTCAGGAACTTCCTATGATGAGGAAGGATGCCCTCATCCTTCCTCGGAACGGTGAAGTACCGGCTGTAGGACCCGGACTCTGCTGCACAAGGAGGGACCGCCTCGATGGCCTCCATCCTCAGAGAGTGTCTACTTCTGTTCCATTACCAGAGCCTGCTCGGGGCCCACCAGGTTGGGAAAGGCCCCGTTGAATTGAGGCGGAGGAGAACCGAACTGGATTCTGTATCCTCTCACTACAGTGTGCAGGACCCACTGAGACACGTTTGGCAGTAGTTTCCACGCTGCCAAAAAGTCTACTAAGGGAATCAGTCTCTCGAGACTGATCTCTGGTGTAATGCGAGCAGCCAGCTCGGTGCCCTGTAACGGCGAACCGGCAGGGAACAACCGAACCTGCTGCTCTAGAGACCTCTGCGGAGGTGGCGAGCCTCTTAGCACCGCTACGTTGCCGGGTGGTGACTGAGAGTGGCGCTCGCGGGAGACCGCTGCGCCCTGTAACTTCGGCAGGGTTAGCAGACTGATCTCCTGAGGGCACTGAGGTGAGACGGACAACGTGTAATGCGGTGTAACCCGCTGCACCCCAGAGGGGATTGCCCTCATTAGTCCTGGGCCAGTAGCGTCAGGACTTTTTGGCCGAGGACCTCTTAGTCTTAAGTACGGTCCGCAGATCCGGCTTAGACTTCGAGGCCCCCGACCTAGAGCGTCGCCTCGCCCCACTGTCTCGACACCGGGGAGTACGTGAGGCCACGCTCTGTTTTTGTGCGTCCCGGTATGAGGAGCCAGTACCTGGAGGGGGCTGCTCTCGCCCAGCAGCCCCCAGAGCTAGAGAGCGGCGAAGGAGAAACCGCTGGAACGCCGCCACCTGC
>NW_015540879.1:115474-119438 GCF_001515605.1 Sinocyclocheilus anshuiensis | reverse complement strand
CTTCCGGGAGCGGAGAACATGCATCGGAAGACGCTCGCAATGCGGGCAGTCAGCTCTCTCAAGAGCTGACTCAGCATGCTACGCTCCCAGGCAGACAACGCACAAGCTGTGTGTATCCCCACCCGTAATGAAACGCGGGCAGGGAGATACACACAGTCTGAAACGCTGTCCACCTTCGCCCCTTAGCTGGTGTTTTGTCTTTTCATGTGCTTTAGACATTTCTTTGTATATTTATTTTCCTACGGGACAGACAACACCAAATAAGACTCACAACTGACACACATACAGAGCGCTTGCTGAATGACAGAAAGGTGACGCTGGTCTCACCGCACGTGCTTTTATAGCTTCCTGGTCATTACGTCACCCGCCCGTGACGTCTCGCCCATCTATTGGTCTGATTACACACGAGGTTCAGAGCCGGTCACGCTGAAGGGCGTTCCCTTAGCGTCCTCCGACGCAGCTCGAGTTCCTGAAGAGGAAACTGTACAGATGCCTGGTCATTGATTCTGATGTGGGATGCTGGTGTCTCTCACGCCTCACTCACAACACAATGATAGCACTTGAATATTTCATCTGTTTCTCCTGGATCAATGTGTTTGTAAACTCGACGCAGATCTGCCTCTATTTCAGTATTTGACACTAGTTTGTCACAATCCAGTCGGCAACTGAAGGATAAGATTAAGTCTTCTGGATGAAACTCACCCTAACATCCTCCACAGCAGGGCACTTCTAGGATTTCATCCTCAGGGGCTTTTAGTCCTCAGTGAGAAAGTGTAGCAAGAAACTTCCAGCTAAATCACCAGCTCCATATTATAAGTTAAAAGTAGCCTAACGGTACTTAAAAATGGTACAATGCAAAACTTTTACAAATTATATAATGATACCAGTCTTTCTGCAGTACAGTTCAAATTGGTACATGTATAGCCTACTGTTTGAATAACGGAAAATTGTCATCCTATCATTATAATTAAAAAGTATTACTGTTAACTAGCTAAAAACAAAAAAAATATTGACTCTGGGCTCAACACGAAGGATTTTTCTGGATTATTTAGTTAAGAGCCGTGAGTGGTTTTCTCTTTTTCTTTTGTTGTTTGATTAACATTATCAACATAGGACACAGAAGGCTGCTGTCGCTTTAAGACCTAATAGACGGGTCCGTTATATTGCCAATATTTTCATAACTGTTTACATTCAGACATAACCAACTGTGTTTTCATGGATACTCATCAAGGCAGGCATTTTTATATAATTGTGTGTGTATTTGCTCAAGAACACGCTAAAGAAAACTCAATCCAGTACTCGCATGCTGTCTGAGAGCCGGCTTTTTGTGTGGGCGTTTAGAGATGAAATGGTGTGAAAACTTAATTTCACGATTACCAAAATGATCAGAGTTATCAATATTACCATGGTATTGCTAAAATGTGCTGCAAATGTTAAAAAAGTACTCAAGTATGAAAGTTTTATATAAAAAACCAACAAACAACAAATAACATTAGAAGCACTATGCACATTACAATAATAACATTAAAAATGATGGCCTGATTTTGTACAAACCAAAAAAAAAAAAGTTTTATAAAGCAATAAACCTCACATTTCAGCCTTTAAATCATTTTATAAGAAAAGGAAGAGTCAAAATTATAAATGATAGGAATTTTATCTGCTCCATTAACAATTCTACATAGGCTACCATATTATCTGAAGTGTTGAGATTTTTAGAATGCACATTAGCTTGATTTAGTTAAATTTTTTGTATTGGTCTGAACAAAAATGGCATACAAGTTGAATGAAATGTAATTCCACTGTCTGACAGCAGGTGGCGCTTAAGCAACCGCTGTAAACAGAGCAGAGCTGCGCTTTTAAACGCTACTTTATCTGGCATTACACGGGGGGAAGATGAAAAGCAAATGCCTTGGAAACTTTTCTGAAGACAGCCGGTTCCTCCTTATGCATTCAGAGAATTCATACAATCATTCATTCATATAATTTCTCTCAGCACTCTGCCTTTCATCATGTTTTCACATGAAACCAAACCTATGCTCCATGTTGCGCCTGCATGAGACTCTTACTAACTTTACTTAATGCTGAGCAGTATTTACCATGAGTTTTTCAAATTGTGATAATTAAATATTCTTTTAATGATGATTATAATATGAAACAGTAACACTAACCATCGGGACTTTTTATTGTGCTTTATCATCAAAACAGTAATGCATACTTCAGGTGTGTCCACATACAAAAACGATCTGTCACATCGTGTGAGTACCGCATTGAGCTCTCTTTCACAGCATCTCGCGCTTGAATGGCTTGCAATCACTTGAATGTTTAAAATTACAAACCTTAGACACATGAAAATGATCAACTTTGTGGAGGAAGCAGCACTGGTCTGATTGTTCAGATAGACTGAGATGAGACTGAGATGACAGACCTAAAAAGGGTCTACAGTAATAGCACTGATAAAACAACCGTTTAGGCACTTTACAGTGCAAAGTGACACTGACAGATTCAAGTGCTTTGAGAAAGCATCACAAGCGTCTTGTATCTGTAATGCCCTCTTACTGTGCAAGCTTTTCCCTTTAAACCAAATGTTTGTATGGACAAAACACGGTAATGTACACAGACACTGTCCACACAGATTCGGCTGAAAACAGCACAGCATATTCCTCAAGAGGGAGAATGAATGTGTGAAGACGTGAGATTTGTTTTCTCACCACCCACCACCAAACGCATCCTGGTTTTCTCACATGAATCAGAAAATTTGAGTGTGTCACCTCATTACATGCATTTGATCTGCAGCATTATGAACGTCCTCTCCTCTGACGTCGACACATTTGGCATTTGTCCACGGTTCTCCTTCACCGTTCCATTCCCTCCTACAAGAAAACATAATGAACCGCTGGAGATCAGCTGTCCTGCGTGTCCTCCGTTAGCCCTGTTTAGATGCACAGCTCTGCTCATTACTGCTGAAGTGCTTCGGCGCCGGTTAACGGGAGGCAGCGCGCTCCGCCGATTTCACTCCCCTGCGTCCTAGAGGGGCAATTACTGGCCGCTGTTTCCGCATGGCGCCGCTGGAGAAGGTGAGCCCTTTCAAGCAGTTATGTATGCCCTGATGGTTTAATTCTGTGCACTGAAGCCACTGTAGACCTTTCAAACCAAAACTGTCAGAGAACGTAGAGGTCCCGCGGGCCTCACGCATGGGGCATGGTTCTGTTATAGATCTTCCCTTATTGTTTTTCACAGAGACTGTGAAGCACAAAGACTCCTAAATCCCACCACCCACGACTCCAACAAGGATGGAAGGCTCAAGGTCTGGCTGGTTAGCATGTCCAGTCAGCTCCTGCTGCTACATGCAGTAACTACAGCATCATGGAGACAGTGGCGGTTCTAGACCACAGCTGCTGGGGGCACACGTTTACCTGATGAGCAACAGCAATAACTGTTTACTGAGGTCCTCAGAGAATTCCTTTGTTCGTGCCATGATTCCCTTCCACAAACATGATCAGACTTTCATAGATCTGTTCTCTAAATAAAACAGGGCAGACACTGACACCTGATCTGTGATTAAAACACGTCTGAACAGATGGACTCTAGTTTCACTTTCAAATGAACTACTAATCCTAGAGATTCACACACTTTTGCCGCTCACAGATATGTAATACTGGATCATTTTCTAGAAAAAAAAAAATGACAAAGTATATATTTATATATAAATATATATTGATTGGATTTTCTTTGTCTACTTTCAGGACTTGTGTGAAAATCTGATGATCTCTTGGGTCATATTTATGCAGAAATATAGAAAAATCTGAAGGGTTCACAGACCTTCAAGCAGCACTATGTGAGTACACACACACACACACACACACACACATATATATATATATATACTACTGTGCAAAAGTCTTAGGCCACTTGTTTTCACCAACAAAAAAAATGGTTTTAAGTCAGTTATTTCTATCTTTTGCTG
>NW_015540879.1:107808-115127 GCF_001515605.1 Sinocyclocheilus anshuiensis | reverse complement strand
CTGATCACCTCCATGCCACGCCGAATTGAGGCAGTAATTAAAGCAAAAGGAGCCCCTACCAAGTATTGAGTACATGTACAGTAAATGAACATAATTTCCAGAAGGCCAACAATTCACTAAAAATGTTTTTTTTATTAGTCTTATGAAGTATTCTAATTTGTTGAGATAGTGAATTGGTGGGTTTTTGTTAAATGTGAGCCAAAACCATCACAATTAAAAGAACCAAAGACTTAAACTACTTCAGTCTGTGTGCATTGAATTTATTTAATACACGAGTTTTTCACAGTTTGTTGAATTACTGAAATAAATGAACTTTTCCACGACATTCTAATTTATTGAGATGCATCTGTATATATATACACACACACACACACACACACACAATGAATGAATGACTTGGAAATAATCCTTCATGTTTCTCATTATATACCTTTGGCTGCATTACAATGTTTTCTAATTCAAAATTATGATCAAACGTTGCACATTTGGATGCATTCAGAGAAATTAACTATTGGAACATTTTAACTTGCTCAGTTTAATGAAATATATGAAAATATAATGAAAAATACGATTTTAAATTTTGCTGAATGAATTCAATCTGATCTTCCAATGCTGCTTAAGTTAAACCACACAACTTGTATGAAGAGAGTTTATTTTATGCATTATCAGGTGCGTTGCAAACATTATAGTAAGTGTTTTAAAACTCTTTGGATGAACGCAGACAGAATCATCATGACTCACTTCTTGAGGTTTCTCTTCTCTGCATTGGTATTTGAGCAATTTCATATATGCAGAGTTGAAAAGATTACTGCACAATACTCTTTTCATCACTACTGGCACAGGACAAACTGCATCCAGTTTCAGAAAATAGTTTGTTGCGATACAAATCCAGAGGGGGATTGTACCACTCCCATGACGGCCCTTCAGAAGAGCAGTACTTCATAAACATGGCCCATGAGCAAAGATGGCAGCAAGCAGGTCGTGTACTGCATCGATCAGCCGAACAACTGCCATTGAGATGAAAGGGAATTCTAACGGATGGAGAACTCCAGGCATTACAGACATGTTTGATGTAAAGCATCCCATATATCTCTTTAAAAGGCATCCATTGGCACAGACAAAAGAAAGTACACAAACTTGGTTTTTCATATGCTGAGATACCAAGGTAAGTAACCAGCACAAGCTTTGATTCATCAGCTCTGATTCCTGTCGGAGCTTCAAAAGATCTCCATATGCAGCAGCAGATGGCTGGACACTTTTGTCAGCAGAGATATGCAAAGACGCGTGTGCGCAGCAGGTTCTTGGCCAGCTCACATGCAGCCCGTGGGCAGGTGTAGAGCGCCGCTAAGCCTCTCACGCACTGAAGAACTGGGATCAGAACAGCGACGAGCAGCTTCCCGCTCCACTGCCTCCATCGCTGATGGTCACGCTCATGTACAAGCATCAACAGCAAACCACAAGTGTGCTCCTTCAACTCATGAATAAGAAAATAAGGAATGACTGATATTAGAAAGAGATATGAATAGCCAAATAAGTTAGGAAAGAGAACTGAATTCAGCTCGCATGCTGATGGCTGGTTTTGTCTTTAATGAACATAAATCGTTGGGAAAGGAATCTGATGCGAGTCAGTATATTAGACCAGTGCATTAGGTCTTAAAGTGACAGCAGCCTAATAAACTTGCTGTTAGGGCTGTGCAATATATCGAAATTATCGCAATATCGCAAATGTGCATATCGCAATATGCATATCGCTACAGCTTGCAATATTTGGGGCCATGAACAAAAGACAAAGAGAAAATCACTCACTGCTCTTACCTAAATAACTTTTGTAGCTTAAATAAGAATCAGTGCATATTGAATTCAAAGAGTAAATACTACGCAGTGTTTTATTTTATTTATTTTATTATTCAGTTCCTAAACTCATGTTAAAATGACATTTTTATGTAATGCTCGAGTAAAGCACATACCGTTCACTTTCAGAAGTTGTTGTAGGGGTGCTTTCTTATTAGAATCAGAATCAGAATGAGCTTTATTCACCACTTAAGTGTGCGCAAACACAAGGAATTTGTTGTGGTTTTACAGGAACTCTTGGTACATACATGCATACAAATAACCATATATATATATGACACAAGATAGTTTGTGTGTGCCATTGCGCTAATTAGTTTAAATTTCTCCTCGAGTCAGACAGGCTGCGTGAGTCAATACATCATCCGTTATCAGTCACCGTTTACACTGAAAGTAATTAAATTCTCGCCAAAGTTTCGGTGCTATAGTTATTGTTTGTTATTGATGTTTTAATCATGTTACTTGTCCAGTCGGGCAAGTACAATTCTCTTTCACTTGCCCCTTCACAAAATCCACTGTCCCGGACAAGCTCTGCATATGCAATCAGATCAGCCACAAAAATAACTATCCACACCTTTTCATCACTAATTTTTCACTGTGTCTTTAGTAAATCCTGACAATAGTTTTTTTATGCCGATATGATAATAATTGACTTAATATTTATATAGATGCACTAGTAAATGCACATATATTAAACAGATGGATGGTGATTTATATTGTATTTATTTACAGAAGAATATGTCCGCACTCCTCAAACTTCTCTCATATTCGCTGCTGTTTTGTCTGTGCATGATGTTGTTGCAGGGTGTTCTCAAAAACACATTTTGCCAAGCAATACCTGAAAAACTTAAAGCACTGTTTATTTCGTTTATATAATTCCTTGAGCGTTTCATTACTTTTATTAGACGAGCAGAGATCACTGCTGACCACTGTCTTTATGCTCACTGCTTGATTCTGCTTGATGAAGAAGGTTGATGATTCAAGCAATCCATAGAGCAGATTGCCCTTGATGAGAGACTGTCTGATGTCTTTCCACTTTTGTGCTTTGCTCTGGGAACTTTAGAGTAGGGCGAGGTTATTCAGTATCTGCATGCAGCCAGAGCATTGCAGATCCATAACAGAAGCCAAACGTCTCAGGCTGCGGACTTGAGAAAAAAACTCGTTTACCATTTCTTCGTTTTCACAGAGGTTACCAAATTTAAAGGGATAGTTCACCCAAAGATGAAAATTCAACAGGCGGCATTTACCTGCATGACTTTCTTTCTTCTGTGGACAACTAAAGAAGATATTTTGAAGAAATGTGCTCACCCAACGGTTGCATGATATATGAGGGGAAATAAACTGAGGTATTTCTTAAAATGTCATCTTTTGTTTTCCACAGAAGAAAGAAAGTCAGACAGGTTTTGAACATCAAGAGGGTGAGTACACCCATTTTTGTCTTTTTAACAGCTGTTATCCAGGCGAGAGTGCCCTAAAGTGGCATCCATCAAGCGCATTACCCAGACAGATGACACATCAACCATTGGCCAGTTATTATTGAAGGCCAGTGGCATCTACACAATTTGAGCTTAGATGGCACATAAATCATCAGGAGTCAAATCAGAGGTGAATGCTGACCTTCACAAGAAAAACAGGCCAGTGGGGTTTAGACCCGTCTCAGCTCATCTTCAGTGCACTGATCAAAAGAAAGCATGTCTTCAGCTGGTTTCCCATTCACAGGTGGAGTTTTTCCCGCAGTCTGCAGTCGGTCTTTCCCTGAGAGCGAGACACAGCCAGGACACATTCGGCAGCCGTTACTGCTCCAAACCAAAGGGAGGACTTCAAATCAGCCCTCAAGGACCAGATCACGACCAAAGCAGAGCCTGGAAACCGTCACAGGTGGTATTCATGAAGCATGTGGACGGATCTCGAATCTCTCAAGAGTCTCACGGTGCTCAACATTAAGCTCTCACAGGCCAAAACGTGTCACTCGACTCAGAAGATGTTAACATTAAGCTTCAGGACATTACAGTGATGAAACGAGAGATATAAAAGTAAACCAGAACTTATACAAGACCACCACTGATTGTAATATAGAGTGTTTTTACAAGTCAAAAGAACCAAAATGAAAACCAAGTGAAAAAGTCCATCAGTCCATCGCCCTTTCACTGTTAATAATCATTTGTCAAATGTTGCCATTTGGGTCATTCAATCGATCACAGAGTGGACCGTCGAGAACCACCACAGATAAGAGATCCGTCTCATAGACTTGATCCCTACACTACTATATAGTGCACTATGTGCCATTCACCATACAGAAGAGAGTTCAAGTGATTTCAGCCACAGCTTCAGTGTCTTTTATAGTGTAGGGGGCAGGACGCTTCAGATTCTAGAGAGCATTTGATTGGACAGAAAATCTGATGAGAAGCTGAAGTGCAGAATGATGTCATCAAAACTGCTGATGTGTCAGATTGTACATTTTGAATGCATACCTGTATATCCTCTAAATGCAAAATGTCTGTCATTGTTTTGGGGCCACTAGCTTAGAGGTAGCCTTAAAGCTGAAATACCCAGAACTGCAATTACTGACAGACATTTGTTATTAAAAGACAGAGCCATAGTTTGTTCAGTAAGCCACAGTTTAATTAAAAAAGACAAAACGTGCATCTTTGTTTTGTTTTTCCTCCTGCTGAACTGAAAACATACTGAACTGTGACTTCAAAACTGAATCACATACAGAACCGTCATTTTTAGACCCCTAATTAACATAATAAATAAATTTCACAGTGTTTGCCTCTGAAGAATTATGTACAATATTTTTACACACACAGACCTTAACACAAAATTATACTGTCAAGACAAAAGTATCTTTATACAGTATAACATAAACAGTACTGATGAGAGTGTGTGTGTGTGTGTGTGTGTGCTAAAACTAGACGAAAATAGTCGTGGATAATTCTGACTAAAATAAGACTAAAATGCTCGGACTTTTTTAGTTGACTAAAACTTGACTAGACTAAAAAGAGTATGAACGTGACTAAAACTAATAAAAACTAAAATGACAGCTTCACACAAAGACTAGACTAAAACTAAAATTAAAACAGGCCGCCAAAAACAACACTACTATTGACTTTGTTCTCTCTCACCAGACTGTGAATGTATGTGTTTGTGTGTGTGTGTGTGTAGGTGAGTGTGTGTGTGTTATAGTGAGTGTCTCTGTGTGTGTGTGTGTGTGTACAGGTATATATGGTTTATGAGGACACTAATGTGTACAATGACATGGGTACTACAACGTAAACATGGTTTATGAGGACACTTCCTGTGTCCCCGTAAAACAAAAGGCTTAAAAACATACAAAACGGTGTTTTATGAAATTCAAAAATTGCCAGCAGTTTCCTGTAAGGTGTAGGATTGGTGTAGGGCAATAGAAAATACAGTTTGTACAGCATAAAAACCATTATGCCTATGGAGAGTCCCCGTAAACCACAAATACAAGTATGTGTGTGTGTGTGTGAGAAAGAGAGAGCGAGAGAGAGAGTGTGTGTGTGTGAGAAAGAGAGAGCGAGAGAGAGAGTGTGTGTGTGTGAGAAAGAGAGAGCGAGAGAGAGAGTGTGTGTGTGTGAGAAAGAGAGAGCGAGAGAGAGAGTGTGTGTGTGTGAGAGAGAGAGAGTGTGTGTGTGTGTGTGTGAGAAAGAGCGAGAGAGACGTGAAGCAAGGTAATGTTACCTACTGTATCAGGAGTAAACTGTGTGCTTCAGATAGTTAGCAGTAAACATGTAACCTCATCTGAATGTGTGTTGAATGTCTTTGACATAGAAAGCATCTTTATCTTTGGACTGCAGAGGAAACATCTGAATATTTTCTGCTTATTTCTGTTAATCTCGTACAGTGTCCTGAGACAGGGTGAAGAGGTCTGTGTGCCATTTGAAGGAACTGACAGAACTAATCAGTCCAGAGAGTCATTTAGTGCCTCCCAAAAACTATTTTGATTCTTTTAGTGGTACTGCCACCCACCACTGCAAATAACTCGCAGTGAGAAACTGGATTGTTTGGTGCATCGCTAATTCAATATTAATTTAATATGTCGTGTGTTTTTGTTTCCAGAACTCAAAAACTTATTTTAAAAATTTTGTATGCACAACATTAACCAGCTTTAAGTGGCATCTACTTGCAATATGAAGGAAACATTATACATATCAATTACTGCCAGATTCACGAGGTTCAATTCATCAGCCCGATACACAATCCTGTCCGCTGGCAACAGATGAGAAAATTACACAGCAGGTCTGATATCATGATCTGACACGAGAGGAGATTGTGCAGTGTGATACACTCAGCTGCTTAATGCTCCAGCACTCTCATATCTCTCATTTCTAAATGGACGGAGGAGTAATTCAGTTAAAGATAACATATGCTGATATCATTTATTCACCCTCATGTCAAGTCAAGTCACCTTTATTTATATAGGTGGCACATTTAGAAAGACAAAGACAAAATGTCATTACTCAGCTCAAGTTTTTCAAGTGTTGATTAATTTCAGTTCAATAACTGTGTAAATTTCATCAATTATGAAATGAGTTCAGTTCAGCAATAAAGCAGCTCTGCAGAAGAAAACAGAGCCATTATTCAGCTCAGCTCAGTTTGTGCTGTTCTAATAGTCTGAATGCAGTCAACTCGATAAGTATTACTGAATATTAAGTGTCTTTAAAACCCCCAACTAAGCCAGCCACAGTTCTCCTCTGGCCAAAGCAAACAAGCACGGTGTGATTTATGACTCCAAGTCAGATTTGTGACGTCATTCAAACCTGCATGCTATTATTTCTTTCAGTAAAAATTAGAAAACTATGAAAGATCTTTAGTCAAGGAGTAATCAGTATTTTCAGATTTAAATTCGATCAATCTACCTTTTTCTGAAGCTGACTTATTTATGACCAGTTTTTTTTTTACTTATATTTTCCATTTCTTTTAGTAGAACATGGGAATATATATATATATATACATATATACTGTATATATTACGGCTGTCAATCGATTACAATTTTTAATCTGATTAATCACATCCTTTTTCTGTGATTAATCACGATTAATCGCACACTTCATGCAATTAAGCATAGACCATTTGTCTTGTTTCAAATGTTTATTTTGTCATCATTTGCTATATCCAGCAAAACAAACCAAAAGATTGAAGGGTGATTCTCAAAAATCTGTATTTTCTGCAAGCTTTTTTCAAGATAAATTTAGATGTCTTTCCAAAAAGGACACTTAGAAACTCCAAAAGGACACCAAAGAACCAAATGATATATAAGCAGCCCATATAAGCACATATGAAAGAAAAAAAACTCAGAATTTTATAGTATGTGTACAGTGCAACACCAAAGAGCTTTTTTACATTTTAGAGAAGTCAAGTTGCGATACCGAACAGGACCACATGGGGATGGAGACCAATGGCCTGCTGACTGCACATATCTACTACAGTACACGGATCCATTCAG
>NW_015540879.1:95547-107596 GCF_001515605.1 Sinocyclocheilus anshuiensis | reverse complement strand
GTCAAGAGCACTCATACACGCATTATTATAACGGACTCACGCGTGCTTACTGTACGACTCCTGTATGCCACCGCAATCCTCTTTACCTTGACTGCAGTCTTCATCTATCAAAACTTTACTAGCGAGACTTTGCGTTATATTATTTTAACGCGTTAAGGGTTGTAAAATTAATCTCATGCGTTAACGCGTTAATGATGACAGCCCTAATATATATATATATATATATACATATAAGAATATACAATTACATTTGTTTTGTCTGTTCTTATTTTATCACTGACTGTATACCTGCACTCTAAAAAAAAAAGGTTCTTCAGCGGTTCTTCAGTGAGTTATGATTGGTGCACCATTGTTGAGAAAAAGTGCTGTATGGCACCTCTTATGGTTCTACATGGCACCATTTGACAAAGGTGCTATATAGCACCTGTAAAAATAGGTGCTAAATAGCACTAAAAGTGGTTCCCCTATGATTACGAGCCAAAGAACCGCTTTTAGTGCTATATAGCACCATTTTTTTTAGAGTGTGTCTTTGATCATGTTTGAACATTATATTAGTTAGGCTACCTTAACTAGTTTTTACTGTGGGAATCAATCGTAATGTTGGAATACAATCACAGTGACAACCTAATTTATTAGAATACAAGGTTACACTGGTTAAAAAAAAACAATGAAACAATAACTATTCATTCATTCATTCATTGTTTATTTTTTTGTAACAGGGCCTGTGATAATTTTGGCAGGTCAAGTTAAAAAAACTGAAGCACTGGCCCGACCCAGACAATCCTTGACATCGAGCCCTGTGCTGTCATTATGAAATGATGCTGTACTGAAAAGAGCTGCATGAAGGTTCCTCAGAATCTATCCTTTTTACAAGAAAGAAAATCATTCAAATTGGAAACAAAGGTAGATAAGGGATGATTTGAGATGTGCCAAAAAGTGCAGGTCATCTCAGGCTGGCATGATCTAAATAAAGAACCAGAATAGTGTGGAGAAACAGAAAATAATGAGGAACATCCACCATTATTTACCAGAACAATGTGTCTCATCCGCTGCTGCGCCATGCTTCTCATAGCAGCTGAATCACAGATGCGTTCTGATGGCCTCACTGAATTATACTATCCACTTTACCCTGCACAGTACTGTACCGCCTGTGTTCTGCTGGAGACGTGCACTTTTAAAGCCAACGGGTTTGTGAATGAATTTCACCTCTGTAAGATCTCTGCAGTGCTGTCACAAGCAAAGCTTATGAGAAGAAAGAGAACTAAAGGGAGAGACAGAGACAAGGCCTGAAACACAGCATGGGATTGTTGGTGTCATGCACCATTTTCACAAGTTCTGCATGCTGGAAAGTTCCACACATTTATTCACTGTAACGAATGTGTGAGAATGGATCCACTCTAGATTTTAGTCTAGAGCTGCAATCATGAATCAGGCCTGTTCTGCACCCTTGCACAGCAAGCATTTTATTATTTTATCTGTATTTTTTTTATTTGTGTAAAGATGCATATTTTAGGATGCGCCTTTATTTTGAAACTCTCATGCAAGCAATTTCCATGCATCTGCCTCGAACTGTACATCAAGCTCTAGGTGCTGCAACAACCTGGCACTACGAGCAGTAGCAGCACTGTGCAATATCACTCTGCTTTTTTAGAAGAAAGGATGGATAGACAGACAAAATCTGTCATTTGCAAAGAACGGCAGCATGAATTCAAATACTTCATACCTTCGATATGACAACACTGTCAGGACACCTGAAAAGAAAACATGGTGTTTCCCTAGTACTTAAAATGCATTAATGAACTGTGACATTGTGTGATGCATGTGTTCGTGGGAATCAAAGCCACAGCCTGTTGTGTTTGCAGTGCAGTGCTCCACCGCTGCAGCTGCTCTGCCCTCCATGAGCTGCAGATTAGTGAGACCCTGCTATGAAACATCATGTGACCAAAGCTGGAGGACAGCCCAAACCCAGCAGCATTTCAGCCAGGCGGCACGACCACAGCTGATGGAGAATTCACCAGTGTAATAAAACTGATGACTTTAGCCTGAGTTACTGAAGAGAAGAGATCAAACAAAAAGAACCGCTGCGCCTGGTTATGCAACCCCGCGCCCCTGAAAATGTCAAACGCAGACTTTCTGTGGATGTCATGCAGCAGGGGGTCTGAGGAGCCTTGCACCTGGGGTGCATAAAAAAGTGACTGCGAAGCATTCTGACATACTCATAAATACAATTAGCAAGCTGTGATGTGGAGCCCGGAGACCTGGTTTGATCTTTCTAAAGAGCATAAATAAAAATCATGATTTGTGATTGCTGAATGAGATGAAGAGAGCTGCTTGTCTTCCACACTGTTTTGAAATTCTGAACACTTTTCTAAAACCACATGTTGGATTATTTTGCTTTAACAGGGAGACTGCTCATCCGTCAAAGATCGACGCAGGACGAAACTTCCTCGGCTCCAGCAGAAGCGTTTATTGTAGGGGTGGGGGGGGAGGGATAGATACAGTTTTACAATACTGTATCGATACACGGACGCCAAGTATCGATCTTTTATTATACTATTTGGTAGAATAATAAATTACATTTCTTTACAATCCACTAGATGGTGGTGTTGAGTTTTTTTCTGGTGAGGTCAGCTGGGTCACCTTCAGCATGCAGTAAGTTAGTAAAATAAAGAGGGCGGCATCGCGGAAAGTTATCAGGAAAGCCCCGTCCGCGTTTAAATCGGATGCATGGACTTACTTCGGATTTGTAAACAAGGAGGGGATGCAAGTAGGGATGCACTGAAAACATAGGCTACATATAATAATAATAATAATAATAATAATAATAATAATAATATATGGCGCGCAGTGTTCAGCGCGCATGTTTCACTCCCCGTCACTGCGCGGTTTGACTCAATATTCCGATCTATGAATGTGCGTTCCGCTCGTGTACTTAAATTCAGTATCATTAAAATTGAGTTAAATTTAAAAAGTCTTACAAAATTACTTTATATTATTGAATAAAATAATAAATAATCATTACAAAGCATTTTCGGTTTCGGTTTTCGGCCCAGAATTTTAATTTCGGTGCATCCCTAGATGTAAGACTACATGTTTTATTTAATTTCATTTAAATTTAACAGTACTTTACTTTCAAATGCCCCAATTGCTGAAGGGTCTGCACAAGGTTTGCAGGAGGCCTCTGGTGATTCGCACCCCTAGTTTATTGCAGATGTGAAATGAGACAAGTGCAGTTAGACCCGTCTCTGTGAAATGCTCATTGCTCAACAGATGTCTTTGTCAGAGCGTTGCAGCAAGTATGTAATTTGCTATTAAGCCTAGTGTTTTTACTTCTATGACCTTGCGAAGCATCATCCCTGTTTCAGATCAATGTATTCTCAGTATCAACTCTAGTGTGTCTTTAGTCAGTCTGCAAACATCAAGGCAAACGCTGACAAAGAAAGCCTTAACATTAAGAGAAAACAAGTTTTCTCCATCCGCATTAGTCCATTCATCACTAAGTCACTGTGACTTTGCTTCTTCAAGGAAAAAAACCTCCTGTCAGCTAAACGGCCAAAAAGTAGCAGAAGTGCTGAAGTTTTGTTTGTTTAATCAGGGCTTAGGTGACCTCATGCGCCTCAGATCGAGATCGTTTTCATCCGTCAGGTCCGGTCCTCAGAAAGCAGGGGATTAGTTCAGATCGCCGGCTCTTATGCTCACCCTTCTCATGCTTCTTCTGTCAATAAACGCCGCCAGACCTCCCTAAACTCCTCCCGTTTCCCAGCTTTCTTCAGGTATTTAGGGTTGAGAGGAGAAGCTTATGTCAACACATCCACCATTCCTGAGATCCCCAAACCCGCTCTCATCCGCAATTCTTCACAGACACAAACTTTAATGAGAGTTCAATGCAAATCGCGCCCTCTGTCAGCTTAGGACAGAACAACTCAATTTGACTCAGAACAACTCGTCTATTACAGGAGAAAAACATGGGCCGTAGGAAGTCAGGGACTCGCTTACAGATTCTGTGGGTATGGATGTGCAAAACACTTCTGTGTCCAAGACTTTAACACATTCGAACTACAGCTCTTGTGTTTATGTGATGAAAACTATTAGAAATAGTTGTGAATAAATAAAATGAACCTAGCATATTCTTAAGGCCATGACACACCAAGCTGATGGTCAGCGACCGGCCAATGCCAGGCTGTTGTTGAGTGTCAGCTCAGTTTTTGTGGTGTGTTCTGCACTGTTGACACTCGTTGGACCCCGTCTGCAAATGTTTGGTTGATTGATCATCACCAAATCGAGATGTTTGAATATCAACTCTTGATCGGGCTCCTCTGACGTGATACCCATGATAGCTGATGAGAGCGAGCGAGCGTCACATACTGTGGTACATGTAAAAGCAACTAATTGCTGTCTGTAGCCCTCAGATAATTGTTACCAAGTGGCATTTTGTTACTCCATTTTTTTGGAACGATTCTAGCCAGAAAAAATAAATAAATAAATAATAATAATTTCTTGATCTATGACCCTCAGATTTGACTTTTATACTCTTGTGGCTTTGGGTCTGCTGTAATTTTATGTAACACTGGCACATTTATTATTACTATTTTGTATTTTATTTATTTATTTATTTAGTGATAAAAATGTGTTCTGCAAAAAATGACATATATATGATTTCATTATATACTTCATCATTACATATTATATCTCTTTCAACTTTTACATGTTTAACTTGTATTAATTCCACAACTGTGCACATAATCCAAAGGGTTGAGTTCAGCTATGTGGTTTTCATGATTAGGTTTAAAAGGGTGTGCAGTTCATTCACCTTTCACTGACCAAACTATAAAAATAAAAAAAATGAAACAAAAATAATATATTTTTCAGAAAGTGTTTTTTTTTTTTTTTTCCATACAATGGAAGTCACTGTGAAAATGCTTAATCTTGTCACACTGGTTATTTTCATCCTCCCTGTTTGACACGCTTTAGTTCTAGACCTCGTTAACGACTCACTTTTGCATTATTCAAAACATTATGATACACAGCTAAAAATGGGCATCATTATTGTCTGTGCCATCACTGAGCTGCTCTGCGGAGAGCCCTTTTATTTCTGCATGGAAAGGTGTGTATATATAGGCATGCTCGGGAGACATGCTCCTGTGACTGGTGTCCACACAGAAAGCGTGACACGATCTGGCAGATCTGAGACACGTCTGCTCTCCTTAGACGCTTCAGGAAACACATCAAAAACCTGCAGAAACCATCATCACACTGATGAAACAGCCCTGCATCAAACTGCTTATTATTCTGCAAATCACATGCATTTTTTCATCTTGGACAGAGATAATCGGCTGCGCGAGGATGTCTTTGCATGAAAATGAAGCAACCAAACTCGTTTAGCTGCCAAAATGGAAACCCAAGAGAAAAACAGCATCTACATTCAAATCCAAGCGCTGCCTTGCACATGAAAACTGTGCTGCGGGAAAATGAAACCGGCGAAGGGATCAGGACCCAAACAACTTGCCAAATAAATGGACATAAAATATAGATTTGAGTGTTCATTATTTTATGTGAACAAAACAGGTCTGGAGAGATACGAGAGAAAACCAGCATCATTTTAGACAAATATTATTCAATCACAATCATTTGCTCCAGAAAGAAAGATAATAAACTATAATAAGCACTGCTTAAGGACCGTCTTTATATTAGACTTTTTTCAGTGAACTGATTCGCTGAACTGAACTCAATTGTGCCATCACTCAACATTTTTCATTATTATTGTTGTTTATTAATATGCATTGTAATAGTGGTGCATAAAAATTAACATCATCAAATATATTCCTTCCTTGTGTTCATTTGTGTGGAGAGCATTATAAATTTTTTTTACTGTATTTTATGTCTTGCATTTACAATCAATTACAATTACAATATATATATTTTTTGCATCAAAACTGAACATTGCCAGAAGCCTGAAAACAGTGCGATATAATGGTTTAAGCTATATCACCAAGCTGTTTATTACTGCAGCGTTTCTTGAAGGGGCTTCCTGAGGAGTCACCATCAGTACAGCAGAAGATGGTAATTAAGTAGGTTAAATACAGAAAAGCCTGAGGGCTGAGTTTATCTGATTATCCAGGTGTAATCCCAGGTCTCCTCACTGCTGTTTTTCTCAGATACAGCATGAGCTGACGCTGCCCTATCTCAGATTTCTGCATCTATCCTCTCAGAGACCATCACTGCTGCTCAGCCTGCACTTTTCCTTCATCAAATGTGGTCTCAAAAGAGCAGAATAACTCCTGCGGCCTTTCATGCTGACGCACAAACGGTTACAGCAACAGGATAATACTGAAGACAGTCTAGTGTGCATGTCTGTCTTCTGCAGAACACAAGAATGACTAGAGTCCAAACAAACTGTTGTCGTGCACTCTTAAAAAGCATGTCTGGTTTCCCAAAGAGCCTTTCAGTGATCAGTTCTTAAGAGAACCAAGATTTTAAAAATCTAAAGAACATTTTGTGGAATGGAAAGTTACAGTTGGATGTTAAAGGTTCTTCATGCAACCAGCAATGTCAATAAACAACCTTTATCATATAGTGTCTTATAGGTTTTGAATGACTTGAGGGAGAGTAAATTAAGAAAAATTATTTTTTTTATTTGGTGAACTACTCTGTGAGAAATAGCACTTTCCCTGCACTGGTAATGTCATCTGTAAAGCACTGCTGATCCTTTGACACGAATGTTTGTTTTAGAAGTGTACACATTAATACAAAGAAATAAAACTAGGAGACATTAAGCTAACGCTCAGGCATCATTACCCCACCAAACTGAAAGATGACCTCTGAAAGATCTGTCCACGCACCGGTGACTGATGACTGTGCTAATAACCTTCCCTCTAGGGGACTAAGAGAACTAATATGAGGTAAAACTAACATGCCTAATTATATTTCAGGGTCTGGAATGAAGAAAGCATCTATAACATACAGACACCAGATATGACTCGTCACACAAGCTGTGCTAATGCAATGAGTAAGTTGAATGACTGCTGAATATGTAACGTGATATGCATTTCAAATAACAAATATGGTCAAAATAGAAAAACTAGCTACTGCACAATCCCACATGTGTGTATTATGTTGCACATTCATGTTCATAAGACATCCAGGAACGGGTTTAACATGCAGAGTATTTGGATGTCGTTAGGCCTGTCATGACGATCACTTTCTGCTGGGTGATTTATTGCCCCAGAAATAATTGTGATAAACAATATTATTGTAAGTTTAAGACCATTTTATGCCACTGACGATATAATGATAACATAAATAGCATGATAATGTAAGTACATCCTTTCAAAGAACAAACACTTTTAATTCTTAATAATATGTAGACATTTTAATTGGAATGACAAAAAAAAAAAAAAATAATAATAATAATCAATAAAAGTAGTCTAAAAGAAAAAAAAAAAAAAAAAAAAAAAAATAATAATAATAATATATATATATATATATATATATGTATTTTAAATGAATAAACAAATAAACTTTTAACAAAAAAGTGCAAAGTATCAACAAGTCAGTTTAGACTTTCAGGAAGGAAGTCAGTAAATACTGGAGGAATTTGTGAACTCGAGGACCTTATTGCTTATATAAAACTCTTTCTGCACATTAAAAATTGTAAAGTAAAAAAAAAAAGATTATGCATTAATGTTATTTTTTAAGCTATGCTTGTGCTAGCAGCTAGAAAAATAGTCCCTGACCAAAACAGCAAGAAAACGTTCAGGTGTAACGCCTCATTTGATGGAGCGCAAATAAAACAGAGAATATGATCTGTTCTCATGCGCTGTGTTATTTATCTTTTAATGCAATATATGATATTTCCTAACTCACGTACATCTGCTATCTCTGCATGAGAAAACGTTCATTTTCCACTCTTTAGTTTAAACCAGACTGGTTTGCGGTCTGCCTAATATAAAAGCGCCATTGAACAGTGCAAGTCAATGAACATACAATAACTTTTTAATAATATTCTTTAGTTTCTTTAACAGAGGGAAGGGCGTGGTCTCAAAACTGCAGGTGGAGGATGCAGACATAACGCCAGCAGGAGTCACTCATACTTCACTAAAAAATTAATAAGCAGTTACTTATTCTGAAATACAATGAAGAGGTCATAGCTGTGCTTTTTCCTAAATAAAACACAGCTACTGACCAATCAGCACCCAGGACCAGAACTATCCGTTTTATATACATAAGAGCAGTGATGACGAGCACCTGTGTCAGGGTTGGGTGAAGAGATGAAGTGAGGACTCAATTGTGCAAAGAAGATGGGCTATTTATTAATAAAAAATCAAACAAGATACAACAAAAACTACCCCGAGGGGGAAAACAGGCAGGCAGGCCGGGACAGGGAACAGCACAGGAGGATCAGACAAGACGGGAACTAACATGGGTATATATGATGACGAACTGCACAGAGAGAAAGAATAGAGAGCAAACAAGGCAGGTACTAAGAGAGAACAGGACCGGTGGGGCAAATGAGCCAATAATCAGGTAACAGAAAATAGACAAGAGAGCACATGACACACAGAAACAAACAAAACACAAGACATGTGCTCACACAAACCCAAACCACAAGCACACGGCCAGCAAAACAAACACAAGCCATGTGCTCGAACAAAACAAGACACTCTTCAGCCGCGTCTTCTCACAAAACATGACAACAGTAGGGTTGGGTATCATTTGAATTTCATCGATTCCGATTCTTTTCGATTCCAATGTGATTAAATAATGATATCAAACATTTATCCTGTGCCTCTTTTTTGCAAACCATTTACTGGAGCTCAATGCCATGAACAAAATCAACAGGCTACATAAAATCTGGACTCTTTAAGAGCTGTTTGTGTGCAAAATAGAGCTGCATGATTCTGGAAAAATTCGGAATCTTTTTTTTCCCCCAGTGGAAGTTGTGGTTCTCTCATGATTCTGAAGAGAAAAAAAACATTAGACGACTAAACAAAATCACATGTAATTTATGAATGAATGATTCAGTGACTCACTCAAGATGTACTTGTTTCATTACTGGATGAATCAGCGTTCTTGAACGAATCTCTTGTATGATTCAAAGACAAATACATTTTAATAGCCCCTTTTCGCCACCTACTGGCGTAACAGTGTAATCGACAAATCTTCATTTGAAGTGTCAAATTACTTTCAAAAGGTGATTTACTCTATTTGAATCGTGAGTTTATATCTGAACTATAAACTTTTATCCCAGTGCTTCTGTGATTTGAATGTTTGTAACACAGAAGTAATGATACTGTGTGGCTGAAAAGACTGAAGCGGTTTCATTCATGACAGACAGCTGCTGTGTTTAGGTCAGCGCAGCGTGAACGCAGATTTAAATGCTCAAATCTCGAGCATGACATTTTTTATTTATTTATTTATTTTTCATTTTTGGAATAAAGCCTCTATTTGCAATAACTCTTACCAATATTAGAAGCACACAGACACCATTTCTGATGAAAAAAATAAAAAGAAAAGAAAAGAAAAGAAAAATGGAGAACCATGAATTCAATCTTCGATTTTATGTGAAGAAGTTCCTTTATTTCATTGAGATTGTCCTACTGGAGGCAGGTAACATTTACATATAAATATCAGTAGAGTGTATGTTTACATTCTTCACTATCAAAAAAGATAATGAAAAAAAAATAATAATAAAGTGTAGCTTTGGGACAAGAAGAGATTCAAAGTAACTTTTAAAAATATACTTTTTACAAACCTAAAAAAAAAGTTTGTAAATTGTTATTAATATATGCATATATTTTACAAATATATGTAATATATGTAAAGGTACCATGAAATATGCTTTACAGAACCAGTGTTTGTACTGCTTGAGACATTTGTGTAATTCAAATCCAAAATGATGAAAACGTACAGGGTTCAGCTCATGGAAAGCAGAGAGACACAGACATGGAGGCATGGCCTTAAAATAAATGTTATGATTTTGTTTATTTTATATTTTATATCTTATTTGGATTATTTTAGACTTATATATAGTATGTGCATATTTAATTATTTAAACTGCATTTTATTACTTTTCATTTATTTAATGCAACTCTGCTTCTGCTTTGATCTACTCTGTCTTTGATTTTAATTTCTATCACTTTGCATGAAAATTGTTTAAAACGTGAGCTAATGCATCAATTAATGTTATTAAACAATATATTGATAATTATATTCGTGTATTTTGCATAGCTTTATATGTTTTTGATTTATTTTTATTTCTTATTTTGGTTTCTATGTTTTTCTCCTTGGTTGATATGTTATTGTTTTGGTATTATTATTATTATCATGATAATATGGTACGGTCATGTGACCTTTGATCACCTGGAGGTAGGCCTATAAAGATTGGGATATCAGTGTTGTTCATTTGTCTGATGAAGAGCCTGCGTGCTCGAAACGTCACATATGCTATGCGGCAGTTTTTTTTTTTAAATACATTTTTTGATACTTTTGGAGCTTTTACATCCAAAAATTTTCCACTTGTTTCTTAGTCGAGCACCCAGTTGAGATTGATGTGCGTGCTTTTGCCTGCTCTTCATTAAAACGTGAGCTAGAAATATTAATAACACAGTGACAATGGGATACGCTAGCACAGCCACCCATAAACGCTACATCTACAAGCTAGTTTTTGCCTTAAAGGGGTCATATGATGCTTTTTTAAAGATCATTACTATGCACAATCAGCTTGTAACACTCCAAAGAGAAAGGAAAACTTGAAATCGCATCATATGACCCCTTTAAAACACACAGTATTTCACTTTTTCAGTTCGTTTAAAACACTGTAGATTATACACATCTTCACACAATAAATACATACTGATATTTTCAGGTCTTGGTCAAGAACATTAATAGCTTACATACTCTTTTATTTTCTTTCACTCTTGTTTTGTCTACACACAGGAATTAATGTGCAACTAATCAATAATGGCAAGCTCAGTTAACCTGAATCTCTAGCTGGTAAAGTGACTCCATATGTCTCTCACTCTTTCAGCGGTCCTTAGGTTGCCAGGAATTCATTCCAAGGATGAATACACATTAGTAAAATAACTGATTTTCATTTTTCTTTGTCTACAGACATATAGCGATTAAAGAGATCCGCACTCGTCCAAATTCAGCCAAAAATGCTTCTTACAATCACTGCTCAGAGGTCACAAAAATATGTGCAAAGGTGCAGAACGTTTTCGGGTATTAAGCGTTCCTCAGTGTCTATGTCTACAGATAAACATTTGGCAGCCACAGTACCCTGCAACACTGAAAAGCTACATGGCACTGTGTGGAAATCTGCACTGGAGCCCACACTGAATCCTCATCTTTACATTGCACCAGTACATACAGGCAAGGAGTTAAAATGAACTATCAGCATGCTGTGAAGCTGAGATTCAGGAGGACATGAGCCAAGAAAATAAAAAAGGCAGCTTTCTCTCTCCTTGCAGATGAAACCATTGACATATGCGGGGCTCATCTGCATTCACAACCATAAACCATGACAATGGAGCCAAAATATGTCAATAGTTTCTGGATTTCAGTCCTCTCGTCATCTATTACAGAAGCCATCCCCTCTGAGTTTGGAGATTGAATTTGTCACAGCAGGGGTTTGATAGAGCTTGATACAGCAGCACATTAGCCCTGCTCCTCACGATGATTCAGAGGCCTCACTAATTAAAACACCTGGTTCAGCTCATCAGCAGGGCCACAGCTGAAACAAGTTGAGCTCAAACCCTAACCAAACACACCTATACCAGCCAATCGATGGCTTCATTAGCAGGGCAGTGTGTTAGAGACGGCTGGGACGGTCACAGTCTCGATTCAAACACCCATGCAATCTCATTCCTACATAATAACGATTCAGCTCTCTCTCGCTGACCACAGACAGCAGTTGTCATGTACACTTCACAAACATTCTATTCAACCTAGGGCTGGACAATAATTCAATATCAATATGTATCGCAATATAATTATTTTCAATAACGGTGATATGATTTTTAACACATTTCCGATATACATTACCAGTGTT
>NW_015540879.1:89379-95378 GCF_001515605.1 Sinocyclocheilus anshuiensis | reverse complement strand
GTGTTTTATATGAATGTATCTCTGAAGGGAACCGACTGTCTTCAGAAAAGTTTCGATGGCATTTTTATTTGATCTGATAAAGTAGCGTTCATTAGTGGAGCTGCTTTGTTTACAGCCGTTACCGGGGAAACCGCTGTTTCTGCCGCTCTCACAGCGCCTCCTGCTGGCAGACAATCAGTGTGCATTTTCAATAATAAGCCCATCTCCAGCAACATTTTTGTTGTTGCTTAATTGTTTTGTTTTCTGCAGCAACTCAGAGCACTTTTCACACACTTTATCCTGGCTGAAGCACATTTGTTTCAATCTATAAGAATAATCAGCCTACACTACCAGTCAACGGTTTTTTAACAGTAAGATTTTTTTTTTAAAGAAGACTCTTCTGTTCACCAAGCCTGCATTTATTTGATCCAAAGTACAGCAAAAACAGTAAAATTTTTAAATATTTTTACTATTTAAAATAACAGCTTTCTATTTGAATATATTTTCAAATGTAATTTATTCCTGAGATTAAAGCTGAATTTTCAGCATCTTTCAAGAACCTACGACACAATGGACAACGGCTCATAAAACACATCTCACGGGTGTCGCACATCTTTAAACTGCACACACATTATCTATGAGTCTACACACACCGAGGAGCCCAGCTACGACTCTGGAGGCCTGCTGCACCACTCACAGAATATTTCATTACAATTACAAATTATATTTGTCCCATATTGTTGTTAAATGTACTGTACAAACTGACATCACCCTAGGCTAGAGTCTATGCTTCATATATCTGTATACGGCTTCATCGGTCATTTTTGCTCAGAACTTCTGCCTGTATGGTGATTAGATTCACTCTTGAGCACGCGAGTACAGAAGGACGCCTCCGTGTGTGTGATAGCAGTGAATCGTCAGACAATGAGCAGAGAGCTCAGATATAACAAGTTGTGACAGAGCTAAGCTTAAAAAAAAAAAAAAAAAACAGTAGCAACTGATCAAGGTGACACGAATCGTTCATCAGTTTTGGTTGTAAAACTCCTGTTTGGAGCATCTGTATTTTGGATATATCATTTTCAGTTTTAAAATATGTTGAAGTTAGGAATGTGTGCCACTATTGAACTAATTTCATTAAGGATCTATTTAAAATATCCATATATAATCTATGAATCAAACATGGCAGTAAAACAGGCTACATACATGCGATTTGCTTGCTTTGCATTATGATCATTGTGTTCGCTTAAGAAACGTCAGCTAATAAACATATGTATTTAAATCAAATGAATCGATAGGCAGTGCAGGACCAATAAGTACAAACTCAATAATATAAACACACTTCTTCAAAGAAATGTTAGTTAAAGTAAGTCATACATAAAGCAGATGTTATTTTATTATGACAGCAACTGCTTGCGCTTCTTGGTTTGAACACACTTCTTATGTGTGAAAGGTATCTGTACACATGACAGGTGGCAAAATCACAAAAGAAAAGCTTGATGTGTGCTGCCAACTATAAATTATTTAAGGCTATTCTATTTGTTAGATCTGTTGGTGTCAAGTAAGTTTCATTCATAATGTTTCCTCTTTAAATCAGTATCATCCCTCATAACCAGCAGAATATCAAGCCTATAAGCAAAGCTAAACTGTTTCCTCAGAAAGTCAAAATACTCCCTCACCTCACAGAGTGAACATCTGTACGTGAGTTTGTTTTCCCTCCAGATATATACTTTTCAAAATAATGTATTGCATTTTAAATGTAACATTAATGTGACAGTAATTTGAATGTAGCCTTTGTAAAAATATAAATCAAAACATAAATGTGCCAAAAAGAAATGAAATGACTAGTGTTTCCAGTGTCAACTAGCAGCAGCAGTGTTGTTTAGTCCAAGGTAGACTAGTCTTGCACATCCCTGGAAGAAATACGAGATTCACAACGAAAGGTAAAGCACCAACTTCAGACAGCTCCGGCTGCCAAGAAGAAGAAGAAGAAGAAGAAGAAGAAGAAATACATTGTTCATTGCTGCAGTTAGCTGTTTTCCCCACTTCTTGTTGTATTTCGGAGGCTGTTCCAGTCTGATATGATGTTACTCTGTTGAACAGGTCACAGTGAGGGTGTGAGTTTTAGCATCCAGCATGTGTGTTATAATAAAGCAGGAACAGCTCATTACTTTTGGTGGTGGTGCTATCAAGGTAACCTGTCTGTATTCACGGTAAAACTGCTGAAACTGTGTATCTTAGATGTTTTTATATCTGGACATCTACGCTCTAAAAAATGCTGGGTTGTTTCAACTTGGGTTAGTCCATATTTGACCCAAAGTTGGGTTGAAACAACCCAGCATTTTTTAGAGTGTAAGAGGCATTTATATCATGGCTATCAACAAGTTGAGTTTTCGAATGTGTAGGTCTAGGCTATTTTTCATTTTATGCAGTAAGATTATTTAGTGCACTGCCATCTGCAAGCGGAGCAGTAGTTTTAGCTTTGTTGTCATCGCCCTGTTTTGGTGTTTGAGAGGAGCCCTCTTCTGTACCGTGGTCAGTGAGTTTAGGACGGGACTGTCTGTTTGACTGACCAGTGGCACATGGGCGAGGTTTCAAGAAAACCTGTTTAAAAACTGTTTACGTTATTTTTGCAATTCCCTTTAGTCACACTAACTGGGCAGAAATTAGACACTTCAGCTTTAGTAAAAATACAATAAACAAAAATAAAACCAAATCCCTGTTTTTAGAAATGTACGTAAACATTCGAGCTGTGATCTCCAGCCGACAGAAGTAAAGTGCAGTATCATCTGGTGTCCACTCAGCAGGTCAATAAGGCTCTAATGTGGGAAGCCCTGTTTTGGGAATAGCACTCATTTCTGGAAACGTGACCGTCAATGGTGATTCTTGTGCAATTATTGGAAGTCAGGCTCTGAGCGCTTGTCTATTTTTAAGTTAATTAAATATGAATGGATCAATTGAGGCCATTGTTCTGGTTATGCTCTCTGAAGTTGAGTTCAATCAGTTATCCTTGATTGGAAAAGCTGAACAAGGTCTACTTTTAGTCACAGGAGGTGAATCAATATATCTCCACCTCTTAACCTATAGCCACACTATGATATGCCTATTTCATATTTACTAAGAATCACATCTGCAGCCAAAGTCAAGTCACTGGTTGTCTTAATTTCTACATAAATACTGTTAAGTCAATTACTGATTGAAAAAAACAGACCATTAAAAGCCTGTAATATTTAAGCTCAATGACGTTCTCCAGCACTGCATCACTAGTGAATACAGCTGAATTCTCTAGTTTCTGTGCCTCGAGATGTTTTGGGTCATTCTCTGAAACTGTGCCTTTTCCATTGAGATAAAACTTCAGTGCATTTTTAAACACTCTGTCTGACAAATAATGTAAATTACATTGTGCCGTGTGAAGGTAAATAAATGTGAGTATTTTAGGATAGGACTAAGTACTGTCTGCATTCAGAAACCAGCATTTAAATAGCTGTACATTAGAGACATAATGCACTGAAAAAGCATTGCCGGATCGCCAGCAACAGCCGTTTTAGGATGGTTTGTGATTTGGTCTTGGTGACTTAGGAGTCCTCTTGACTACCCTTAACTTTTCACAGATTTAGGAGCTGGTTTTTGTGCTAAAACACTTTGTGAAGAGCAAGAAATGAGGAGTCCTAAAATCAGGACTGACATGCCTGTTATTTTTAAGAGTTTCTCCTAAATTGGCAAGTTAAGAGCTACTTTTAGTCTTAAGATGTTCGGTGAATAAGGCCCCTGGCCATCATTTGCCCAACAGAGTGCACACATTCAACAGTCTTCATTTCTCCACAGGGATTTCAGATGATCCTTTATAAGTTGAGGAAAGACAAGGCAGTGAGATCAGGAAAGGACAATGATCCGGGTCTCAAACTCTGGTAATCCAGGTAACTGAACCTGGCACTACTTTTATTTCTTGTATCACCCCGTGGAATCGCCCTCTTGTGTTTAAACACAACTACTATTGCGCGTCTTACAGTAACTATCGGTTGTATTGATAATGAAGAACATCATTACTGTAATATTGTTGTAGTGTTCGTCCTGTTGCAAGCCAGTTGTTTTGTATATGAATTCTCATTTCTTAGCAGACTGCTCATAGATAATATAGCCTACACTTAAAATTGATTGATTTTAAAATCAATTCATCAATTTCAACTCAAATCAATATTTTATGTGCACATACTTATTTATTTGGGGAGTAGCTGTGTAATAACAGGATGACTTTACATTATCCCATAATTACATGTATGTCTTTGAGCTTGGTTTGAGCTTGTTTTGACTAAAAGCCTCTTGCTCGGAACTGTTTTTCTTTTCAGAAGCTGTAAGTTTATTACACATGGCCAAATAAAATGTTTCAACTCGAATTACTATCTTGTGTCCAATTATTTACTTATGTGACAAGTAGCCATGTGATAAGCAAACTAATGCAGTGGATCCCAACCCGTAGAGACTCCAAGAGCTGAAAAGGGTATACATTATAGGGTAATGTAGTTCTTCATCCAGAATTCAGATATTAAACTTTTAATTTTAAGATGAAATCATACTGACTTGTGGCTTCTACAGCAGCAAATATCATCACTGAGCCACATCAGAGCTCATGGTGGAATTTCTTAATGGAATAAATGAATGCAGTTCTATTGTAAAGCAGCTTAATAAAATCTGTGAAACGATGAGCTGCACTTACGGCAGTGTGGTCTGAGAGAACATGAGCCGCATGTTGTGAAGGCGCACTGCAGTATGAGAGCATTAGTGCTTGTGGGCTTGTTCGCATCTATCTGAAATGCACTTTAAGTTAACGAAGCCATAATATTTCCTGCACAATGCTCCTCTCTGATCAGAGTGTGTCCCCTCGCTGCCAGAGTATTCATCCTGCAGTACACAATGCTAGGGAAATTACACCACAAAATGCTCAGAAATCAATATATTAAGAAGAATGGACATTTCAGTGATGCTGTAAATATTTCCACTGTTTTACCCTTGATATTTGTATGTGTGCTTGTCTATTTAGTCATTATTCCTGTAAAAATCTTCAAAATGGAAAAAAAAAATGTAATGTTATGAAACAGAATTCAGTGCTTCAATCACATTGATCATTGTTCATTCAGATTTCACAGGAATTTATACGCAGCATTGTTGGTAACAGAGTTAATAACGATGAATTAAATTGGCGCTGTATTTATCTGTAGGGTGTTGTGAATGGGATTTGTTGCTCTGTCGTTTCTAGGGTGCTCTAGGCGGTTGCCAGGGTGTCAGTCAGGGTGTCATTGGGGTGCTCTAGGCGGTTCCAGGGTGTCATTAGGGTGCTCCAGGCAGTTGCCAGGGTGTCATTAGGGTGCTCTAGGCGGTTTCCAGGGTGTCATTAGGGTGCTCTGGGCGGTTGCAGGGTGTCATTATGGTGCTCTGGGCGGTTGCCAGGGTGTCATTATGGTGCTCTGGGCGGTTGTCAGGGTGTCATTAGGGTGCTCTAGGCGGTTGCAGGGTGTCATTAGGGTGCTCTGGGCAGTTGTCAGGGTGTCATTAGGGTGCTCTAGGCGGTTGCAGGGTGTCATTAGGGTGCTCCAGGCAGTTGCCAGGGTGTCATTAGGGTGCTCTAGGCGGTTGCAGGGTGTCATTAGGGTGCTCCAGGCAGTTGCCAGGGTGTCATTAGGGTGCTCTAGGCGGTTGCAGGGTGTCATTAGGGTGCTCCAGGCAGTTGCCAGGGTGTCATTAGGGTGCTCTAGGCGGTTTCCAGGGTGTCATTAGGGTGCTCTGGGCGGTTGCAGGGTGTCATTATGGTGCTCTGGGCGGTTGCCAGGGTGTCATTATGGTGCTCTGGGCGGTTGTCAGGGTGTCATTAGGGTGCTCTAGGCGGTTGCAGGGTGTCATTAGGGTGCTCTGGGCAGTTGTCAGGGTGTCATTAGGGTGCTCTAGGCGGTTGTCAGGGTGTCATTAGGGTGCTTTAGGCGTGCTCTAGGCGGTTGCAGGGTGTCATTAGGGAGCTCTAGGGAGTTGCA
>NW_015540879.1:88883-89248 GCF_001515605.1 Sinocyclocheilus anshuiensis | reverse complement strand
TACAGATACTCAAAAAGTGTACTTAAGTACAATACTCAAGTAAATGTACTTAGTTACTGTCCGCCTCTGGTCATTAGGGTGCTCTAGGCGGTTGTCAGGGTATCATTAGGGTGCTGTAGGCGGTTGCCAGGGTGTCATTAGGGTGCTCTAGGTGGTTGCAGGGTGTCATAAGGGTGCTCTAGGCAGTTGCCAGGGTGTCATTAGGGTGCTCTAGGCGGTTGCCAGGGTGTCATTAGGGTGCTCTAGGCGGTTGCAGGGTGTCATTAGGGAGCTCTAGGTGGTTGTCAGGGTGTCATTAGGGTGCTCTAGGCGTGCTCTAGGCGGTTCCAGGGTGTCATTAGGGGGCTCTGGGCGGTTGTCAGGGG
>NW_015540879.1:82408-88832 GCF_001515605.1 Sinocyclocheilus anshuiensis | reverse complement strand
ATTAGGGTGCTCTAGGCAGTTGCAGGGTGTCATTAGGGTGCTCTAGGCAGTTGCCAGGGTGTCATTAGGGTGCTCTAGGCGGTTGCCAAGGTGTCATTAGGGTGCTCTAGGCGGTTGCAGGGTGTCATTAGGGAGCTCTAGGTGGTTGTCAGGGTGTCATTAGGGTGCTCTGGGCGTGCTCTAGGCAGTTGCAGGGTGTCATTAGGGTGCTCTAGGCGTGCTCTAGGCGGTTCCAGGGTGTCATTAGGGTGCTCTGGGCGGTTGTCAAGGTGTCATTAGGGTGCTCTAGGCGTGCTCTGGGTGTCATTAGGGTGCTCTAGGCGGTTGCCAGGGTGTCATTAGGGTGCTCTAGGCGGTTGCCAGGGTGTCATTAGGGTGCTCTAGGCGGTTGTCAGGGTGTCATTGGGGTGCTCTAGGTGGTTGCAGGGTGTCATTAGGGTGCTCTATGCGGTTGTCAGGGTGTCATTAGGGTGCTCTAGGCGGTTGCAGGGTGTCATTAGGGTGCTCTATGCGGTTGTCAGGGTGTCATTAGGGTGCTCTAGGCGGTTGCAGGGTGTCATTAGGGTGATCTAGGCGGTTGCAGGGTGTTATTAGGGTGCTCTAGGTGGCTTCTTCCTGCGTGGCATAACAAAGACAGAACCACATTTGGCTTTTGTATGTTGTAATTGTACCAGATGTAACCATGCTGCATTTGCAGTTCTCATTAAAAAACAATGAATAACATTTATTTATTTATTTTCTGGAATAGCCCAAACTACTTTGAAATTTTAAAACTACTTTCTTCAAGTTTTTTAAACTATTTTAAACTTTCTAGCCAAGCTTTCTCAAGCCCACATCAAAGCTTGTCTTTTATCAGCTCAACTCAACAATACATGCCATTGTAACAGAAATTTACAATAAAAAAAATCCTGATATAAAACACACCCTTGCCTTTTTTGTTTTCATTTAAAAAATATTAAAGGGGTCATGTAGGGAAATAACATAAGTGCTGCTAAACCGGATCGAGCAACCAAGCAATAAACATGCCGCTGAAGATCGCAGAATATTGTGCGGTGCCTGATTGTGGAAGAACACAGTCACTGCATAACCTTCCTTCAGATTCAAATATTAGGAATGCGTGGTTGAACTTTATTTTTACTGAAGTTTCAGCTCACATGAGTAAAACATTGAGCATTTGTTCGCTTCATTTCACAGCGGATTCCTTTGTAAACAAGAAACAGGTCGACGCTGGATTTGCAGAGAGACAGATTAAAAAGCAATGCTGTGCATCTATACTAGATCCGACAGGCGCAGCAGCACACTTAATATTTATACTATGTGTCACTATTGCTTTGTTAGAGATCGCCTGATTATGTGTACGTGCCTAACCAAAGTCACAGAAGGCTTCAACTATGAAGCAAGTTTGTAGTTAGTTTACTATGCAACACTGTTATCCAATCACAGCAGTGGGCGTTTACTTCCAAGTCTTCAACGCGGCATGCTCATAATAACAGAGCGTTTCTCAAGCTGGCCTTAAAACCTGGGTAGAAAATAGCCTATTACTTATTGATTTTGATGTTTTTTAATATTTTTGTGGTAAAAACAACACAAATGTCATAAGTGGACCTCAGACAACAGTATAAAATAATTTAAAAAGCCAGTTCATGACCCCTTTAATGTGTTTAGGGAACACAAGTCAACGAAAATACAAAGGCAGCACTCTATTACAACATTAAAGTTAAATAAAAATATTAAGTTATTAAACGTAGTTTTGCTCTCAGTCAAAACACTTTGCCCAGGAACAAATAATAGATATATGAGACCAAAGATTGCTTGTTAGACAAACCCAAAACAAATAACATCTCCCGTTTAACAGCTACAAAGTCAGACTTCGTCCTAATATCAAAGAACCAAACTTTGCATTTTATGTTGATTCATGGTAAAATGTTTTCCCCACCCAGACCCGTATTGAGAAACATTGGTTTGTACAGCAGTATTTTTAAGAATGAAGTTAGTCACACTGACTTGTGGCTTCGACAACAGCAAATATCATCACTGAACAACCTCAGAGCTAATAGTAAATCTGATATCTGAAAGGTTTATATGTAATAACTTAAAACTGTTTTCTCTGTGGACGAAAGTCGAAACAAATAAAAAAGATCCGCACTGGTGTGCGGTGTGAACAAAGCCTGTGGCCGCAGAGCTGTTACAGAGCAATAAAAAATAAATAAATTAAAAATTAAAAACAATTTGAATTATATTACTTCTGTTTTACTGAGTATACTGTTTCTGTTGTTTGAGCTTGAAAACAAGCAACACATTTGTTACTGCAGATTTTCATGCAGTGTTCTTAAAGGGATAGTTCACCCAAAAATGAAAATTCTGTCATTAATTACTCACCCTCATGTCGCTCCAAACCCGTAAGAGGGGTTCATCTTTGGAACACAAATTAAGATATTTTTGATGAAATGTGAGAGCTCTCAGACCCTGCATAGACAGCAACACAACTGTAATGTTCCCAGATCCAGAAACGAAGTAAGGACATCGGTAAAACAGTCCATGTGACATCAGTGGCTCAACCTCAGCTTTGCCAAGCTACGAGAATACTTTTTGAGCGCAAAGAAAACAAAAATACAATTTTTTTCAACAATTCTTCTCCCACGAGTTACGTCTTCCGCCGTAGGATTAGGTTCAAGTAAAGTTCACAGGAATTTCACAATGCACAAAAATGTGACAATATTATTTGGTCAAACATTCTTTATAAAATGGTTGTGTTGGTGCGTTCTGATTGGTCAGTCTAGTAGGGATGTAACAATGCTCCCCGAGCTGGTTGAAAATCGATACAAATATGTGACGATTCAAAAATCGGTTGAGATATTAAATGAATCGCGATACATTTGGGGGTAGGAGTTTATGTGAATGTGTCTCTGAGGGGAACTGACTGTCTTTAGAAAAGTTTAGAGGGTATTTTCTTTTCATCTTCTGTATAATGCATATTAATGTAGTGTTTATAAGCGCAGCTCTGCTTTGTTTACAGCGGTAGCCACGGAAACGCTGTATCTGATGTTTCTGTCTCGTGTAGATATGTTTTATGTAGTATAGTTTTACAAAACTAAAGTCCGACTGTTCTTTTTGCTTCAGATTTCATAATTAAACAGATTTAACTAATTTAGATCAAAAACTGCTCATGCAACATGTATGCAGCATCTTTGTTTGGATCATGATTAAAATCCAGTGGTAGCCTCTAATTTTAAATGGAAAGAGCACAGACAAAGCCTTTGTTTATATGAAGAGATTTATTTTATTTGTTATTTATTTATTTGATTTTGGGTATTGAGTAAATGGTATTGTGAATCGTATCACATCGGAAGTTGAGTGAATCGTACATCTCTACAATCTAGAAACAGCAGTGGCATGAAACTGGCTGTTCATCAACTACTGCCTGTATCTCTTTAATTGTGTTTCAAAGTTGGTTGACATGAGGGTAAATAGAGACAGGTTAATAGTGACAGTTTTTTTTACATTTTTGGGTGATCTCTTTAATGATTAAAATTAAAATCATGGTGTAGAGTATGCATGTGAAATATCACTGTACAAATGCGTGCTTTTCTTTTTCATAACTTCAAAGCTGAATGCTCTTCTGATGTCGTGTCAAGGTGGCACCCATGATTTACGAGCATCCAAATGAAGTATGACATATGGCAAGGGATTTTGAGTCAAACAAACTCAATCCCGATCACATCTTGTCCTGACAGGTCAAAGCCTTACACAGTCTTACACGGCGGAGACGGCTGTGCACGCTGAAAGGTGATTTGGGGAACAGGGAGACGGCATTACGTGAAGAATGGAAAAATAAAGTAATAATATTGTAAGAAAGAGATGACGATGAGCTCTGTCAGAAAGCAGCGAAAGAGATCTGGCTCAGAGGGAGATTAGTTCATGTCAGCCAGAAGAAGCACAGTGACATATGTGCCCTTATTTATAGCCAGCAGATCCTCTGAGGTCCAAGGGCTACTTAGAGAGGTATTATTTGAAAACCTGAAGATCTGTTTGGACTGCTGTTAACTTAAGACATTCAGTATGCTTCCTCCTATTAAACAAACATCATATTCCCACACTGCAAAAATAAGTAACTAAATGTGCAATATTATATTCCTGCTGTCTAGTCACTGTACAGTAGCTTTACAGTTGATTAGAGTTAAATGACATGGCATACTGTCAGTGAGCCGGAAATTACAATGCAGAATCACTGATTATCTGAATTACAGTAATCCTGTTTATTTACACAACTAGAACACTGTGATGCAGTGTTGTTACATTGCTTTTTAAAATATATTTTCTGCCTTATTTAGCTGTTGCAGTTTTTCATGTCTGTCCTTTTAGTTACTCACTTTGTAATGTTTGGATTTAAAATGATGTTTATGACTGTTTTCACTGCCTGTAGCTTTCTAGTAATCCTGAAGACCTTAATTAGCTCAGGTGTGCTCAATTAATTCAGGTGTGCTTCATCAGGTTTGGGGATAAACTGTGAAGGAAAGGGGTCCAGTCTCCAGCCTTCCCAGCATAGGTCAGGTCAATCATGAGTCGCGTGGTAGCTTACATGCAGGAGAGGTTCTAGGAGTGCAGCCTTCTAATCATCTAATCATAAACATATTTGTGCAAGTGGCTCAGAGGAACATCTGTTTTCTTTGTGAGTTTGAACACTTTGTGAGGCGATGTCATTGAACGGAGAGTGTTTGGGTGAGCGCCAGAGAAATGGAGTGCATTTCAGTTTGGGCTCTATGCCAAACACCAAAGCCCCTATGTTGGTTTTGTCCGGGTCCGCTACTGGCTCCAGAGAAGGATAGTACTTGTAAACACAGAGTATTGAAGCAAAATGACTGGTAAGAGAAGGACTAAGAGTGGAACAACCAGAGGAAGCTTGTGGCTGGCAGGAACCTGCCTCCTGCAAGCACCGACCACAGGTGTAATTCTATTAGCTTCTTGAGAAACTTTCTCCGGATTCAACAGTGACTGGTACTGTTAAGGGTGTCTAAAATGTAAATCTAAAAACGTGAGAGGCAGTGCTCAGGAATAGTTGTTAAAAAAGTGCAGCACAGGATGCCTCCTCCGCCACGTTACTGTCAAATAAAATAGTTGCCATGCCAACTTGCTACTGTAAACAAAAGCTGGGGTCTTCTGATTGGTCCGCTGTTTCGGGTACAAGTTGAAGTTCTTTAAACCTGAAATGGAATCGCAAAAATGCGGCGCTCATGTGCGCGATGCTGCAAAAGACATGAGATGCGAGCGCAACGGTCATACGCATCTGTCTAGCGAGTTTACATAGAAAAACAATTAAAACGTAGCACTTTGGAATGGAAAAGTGCATTCTGTGAAAACGGCCCCTAACACGACTCAACATCTGATGCTCAAGGTGTGTTCGTGCATGCATTTGGGACGCAGCTCTTTTTAGAGTGAACGCTGAGGTCACTTCTGGTTCAAGTGAACGAGTGAAGCACAGTAAAGGCCACTGCTGGGAATAACCTGAGAACTACTGCAGCGAATGTGAACGGAGATCACGTCACTGTCAGAGTTTTAGGGAGTCTGGGATGTAATAGGATCTAGCGATGTGTCTGCCTGAATGGCTATAATACAATGAAATTCATAAATTAGTAGAATAGTGCTAGAACAGTGTTTCCCATTTATTGATTTATTTGTGTCTGTCTGCCACAATATCAAAACTGACCACCACAAATAGATTTTCCAGAAGGCTTTGACTTTGTTGATTAAACATGATTAAACATACCAATAAATCTATTGGTATTAAAATGTTGTGGGCTATTTTAGAAGACATTATGTTGAAGACATTTAATTTAAGGGAAATGCTTTGCTAGTTCTGCTTCACTCTGAGTTGAACAATGTAAGTGAAATGGTACTCATCCTCAACATGCACTACAGCTTTACAAAGTCAAACAGTTATGAATTATTATTTTACACACTGTGGCCGCAGCAAACACAAAAATCATGATACTATCTGTTTCACATCGGTCTCCAAATATTACATTTATTGAAGAAACTTTGGCATGGGACAATACTTATGGGCAGGGCCGTTTCTAGGCATAGGCGAGCTAGGCGGTCGCCTATAAAGACAAAAAAGTAGCCATTGATAATATCTAAACAATATGTAGTAGTATAGTATATAGTATCCAAATCAAAATGTAATAAAATTAATTTGTGTGTGATTTATGTGTAAATTATGTGCAATGTCTTAGCCACTAGGGATTGTTACATAGGGCTATACAGGCATCTAGTGGCAACACAATGATATTACAGATACTAAATTGTGCAAAATGTTTGTCTTAACAGTCAATTTACAAATAATGCATTCACATTTGTGGAACTCAATGCACTGAACCTCCAGAAATTAGTGTCGTTACTATGACAACCAATTTGAATGTGATAAGCA
>NW_015540879.1:77213-82389 GCF_001515605.1 Sinocyclocheilus anshuiensis | reverse complement strand
TTGAGGGTGGGGGGGGGGGGGGGGGGCAATAGGGATTTCGCCTAGGGCGTCAAATTGGCTAGAAACGGCCCTGCTTATGGGAAGTTGGCATTTGCAGTGTGACATGCTGTACTTCATCTACCACTATTTAAATGTTTTTGATAATTTGGTTAATCATCTTATATTAAGGAGAAAGAAGGGGTTGCAACATTCATGGCTTAAACATTTCCACAGATGCTAGCAAGACAAAACTTACTGTATTTACTAGTTGCCATGTCAACACTATTTAGCAGTTTAAATAGTTCTTTAATGCTCATCTAACTAGCAGTAGACACTAGCCACTAAATCCCAGTTGTGCAGGTGAGGCATGTTGTAACTCTACATTAAAACGTGCCCCGCTATTAGAACTATATGACATTAGTGAAATAATTCACATTAACCTTTATGGATTTTGTTGAGAAACCATGAGACAGGTGAATAAAGACAGCATTAATGTTCAATTTTCAGAAATGATTATTTCAAAAAATGTAAAGCATTCTGACTCATCTATTTGTCAGTGTGTGGAGGGAGGTGCACATCGCTTTGCTGTATAGCTGCATTTTGTTGATTGTCAAATTAAAAATGTTTATTTTTAAATATTACAAAAGCCATTGTTTTACATGAAAATGTTAACAAAACTAACTTTTTGCCAGACCTGCCAATGGCCGGTGACTTAAGGAGATTTACCGGCCAGAAATATTTTTTACCAGCCATGGAGAAAAAAAATAAAATACAGCGTGTCTATCACTTTAACACCGTGTCTACACCGCAGCAGCTTGAAGTTGTCAACACTGGATGCGACAAAGCGGCCGTTGCTTTAACTATTTCAGAAACAGAACGGGGAATCTGTTTACTTTCGGCAATTTGTCGTGTCGCGCCGTGCCGCATCCTTTGTAGGCAATATCACTGATTATAATGGGTTCTACTGTCTTGTGACACATTGCGTCGCGCGCGGTTCGTGTCCGGTTTCTTTCTCAGCTGTTCATGTTCACTTAAGAACCAACTACTTTACTAGGATACTCACAGAGGCAGGCATTTTTTACATAATTTTGTGTGAATTTGTCCGTTCAAGCGCAGGAAGGAAGCAGAGCTCAAGACGGCTTTTAGGCCGGGGCTTCGGATGTTTAAACTTCCCACTCAGCGCGAGTAACGCGTCTCCTTTCATGTGTTCTAGCTCTTGAATATTTACATTGCAAAGGCTTAAACTTTTGTGAAGAAGCAGCACTGACCCGTTAACTGTACAGAGCGTCGTTCACATTTGTTCACCACAACATTGCACTGTTAGAATTTATAAAAATGTTACCGGCCATCTGGCGACTGGCACCGTTTCATATACTCGCCAAAGCCGATTTTTACTCGCATTTGGCGCTTGGCGAGTGTTAATTTTAGGCCCTGTATATATATAGTTAAATCAGGTAACATTTTAGGCTGTTAAATGATCATGTTACTCCGTCCCCCACCTATGGGGCATGTTGTCACTTTTCAATTCAATTATTTTGGGGTAAATAAATAAAAAGAAGTGTACACTGTAACAATAAAAACCACAAAATTGTACTAGACGTGTGGAATTAATGTGTAAAGAAATCAACATTCTGAAACCCAAGTGGATTTACAAGTGTTAGGTTGTTGCTCTCCCCTAATATTCACAGCTTTTATGAGTTCAAATGCACTTGAACTTTCAACTTTTGTCACACTGCATGACCGTTTAAAATGTATGGTAGCCTAATCAAAAAAGGTGAGATACCAGCTAATGGACGTAAGATTTATCTTACACATTCAGGAAATTGTTCACGTCAAATCTTTTAACATAGAATAAGGCTTGAAATCCATGGACCCGGTTTGCGTCTGGTGCTTATAACAGCAAAGCTAGTAGAAGATCATATTCAGTGTTGAATCTGATGCTCTGGTCACTCACTAAATCAGCCTCAGTGTGATTGACAAAGAATGACACTTCTGCTCATCTGTGTCGATCACAGGAGACCGAGAGCAACATCTGAGCCCAAACGCGTCAATGTCGTCCAAACCTCCACCTCTGCCAAGAATATAATATACGGCAGAATATAATTTCCCATCGCTAACATAATAACCCAACTGTCACATCAGCGGCTCTTACCTTTGGTGTGGCGCGTCGAGTCACGGTCGTCCATCGATGTCGTTTAAACACAGCGCTTTACCGTCGTTGAATCGCATCGCGCTGCTTGGACTCGACGCGTCTCGACACACAGATCTAACACGCATGCAAGAGCACGGGGCCGCTGCAGCCATCGCTATGCATCTCACAAACTGAGCTCAAGTGCAGCTGAACAACAGAGGCACTCTCGAAACCAGGAGCATTAATGCGCTGCCTCTCTTTCGTGTGGAGAAAATGCCAACGTTAAGGTTGTTATTTATGCATTTAATAAATCCGATTATTTGTGGTTGCTGCTGATGCACTAATCCAGCGACTGATATGACAAAACTAACCCGCAACTCTGACGAAATTATTACACTGCATGCTATTTAACGGAGCACAATAACAACTGATGGATGTACATCTTAATCTGAACTGGCCCCCTCACACAGCAAGTTGAGCTGGAGTTTGAATCAGCTACACAGCTGCATTTGCTTATAACATAAGCAGTTACATCATGAATTTTGACTAATATTGTTTATTTATTCCCTTACATGAATACAATTCATATTTCTTTGAAATAAGTATTATAAGGCAGGAAGCATGAGGAAGTACATCTGTATAAAGAGCGCATGGCTAACAAGTGGACAGACACTAAATACAACAACCACTAATCTCGATTGTGGAGTTACCATTTTGTGGACTTGCCTTTCCAGACACAACTAAAGGGATTTGGATCATCACTGGACTGTGTACACTTTCACATTGGGACTTATCAACACACACTAGGATTCGTATGGACTGTTTTGGGGTATGGTGCATTGCACTCTATGCTTTTAACAGCCTGAATTGGCCTGGTTTTATTGTGTTGAAGTGAACTTTTGACTGTTTGGTGACTAGAGTAAAGTTTTGGACTGCCATCTTAAACTGAACGCGATGTGTCCGGTATGTCATACAACTTCTCGTTTGGTGTGCAACCGCCTTTCAGAAATGCAACAAGAAAACAGCACAGTGACAGTGACTGACTGATATCACCAAAATAATACATGGCTAAATTTAAATCAAATGAAAATCCTCTTTACAAATGCATCATCACTCAATCATTCTGTGCACAACACCAACAAATGTGATGTGTGTTTAATGTAAGCCAACACATCATGACAGCGCTCACAGTCTTCATGACAAGCAAGCAGTGTTTATAATAAATAATATTATTATTGGCACAGCGGCACAAGGCCTGCCCATTTAGAGGAAAGATGTGATTGGTCAATTTTACTATTGCTAACTATTGACCCCTTTTCAGTTCATCACACTGTGATGTTTTTTATGGGCGGAGCTTAGGTGGAGGCAGAAAGATTCCCCGACCGCTTCACTAACGCTAGCTAGCAAGATTTGTTTGCTTGTTTTTTTAACAGTGACTGGAGAAAATTCGATTTTATCTGAACGTGTAATGTCACTCACTGTCTGGTATCGTTATTGTTATTTAAAATGGTTAACTTTAACGGAAGGAACCAGACTGGTCAACTCTCAGTACTCACTCAATAGATGGATGGACGATCTGACCGGACTGGACTGACACACAGAAACTGACCGCGTATAGTAAATAGAAACTCAGGGCATATAAATCTTTAGATGCCTATAACTATGTACTAACAGAGGCAATTGTCAGCAAATGCAAGTACTTGAACACACACCTGACACATAACATGCTTCACTGTTCTCTCTACAGCTGCACTTATGGCAATTGTAGAAAGCGAGACGAAACAAACGATTTCTTTTGTTTAGTCTCTGGTCGTTAGTTAACTTGTTCCCCAATTTCTGATTAGATGGGCATGCATTAGAAATCTTTATACTCGTAACCAAACCATAATCTATGAAAGAGAATAGTTTATTGAACTTTAACTGATATTAAGTGTGCGCTCCAAACGCGAGCATTTTTGATGATCGTTTCTGTCCAGTCCGCTCGTTTTATTGCCTTTAACCACAGCTGTCGTCTGTTTTTTGTCTGGTATGTGATAACATTTCAGATTGGAGCCTGTACTCCATCGATTCTGACACTCAACAACACAACAAGATGATATTTTAAGCTCCTTATGTAGTCGGCTCTGTGCTGGTTTGTCTCGGCCGTCTCCAGTTATTCCTTTGTTTTGCCTCCAGCTTGCGCTGTGACGTAATTGTGACGTCGGCACTAAAAGGGTCTATTGACTTACTTGTTATTGACTTACTATTGCTTGGCCCTGTGTAGTTTCATAGCTGGACAGCCAATCACATAGGATTCGTATGGTGGAGAAAATGGCCGTCGTTCGTGTAACATTCACTGAATAGGCAGATTTGAAGAGTTTAATTTCACATAAATTATATTTATTTTATTTAGATGGTGATTGTCAAATTAGGAATTGCTTAACAATAGAAATTATTTTTATTAGAATGATATTTAATTAAAATGTGTAATTTAAAAGATATTTTAAAATGGAAAGTATAGTTTTTTACAACAGTGTATTCCCTCTCTGAGGGCCTGACGGTTCCCCTCTGATCTGACCCATCTTAATTTCTGTAATGCAACTGATTTGCCTGATGGTTCCCTCAGAAAAAGCTTACTAAATCCAAACCAAAATATATCCTCCTCTGGATGGTTTAAAAGATGTGTTTGCTCTTATAACATCTAACACAGTGACATCTTTTAGAATAAAGGCTTGTTCTGCTGTATTAACGAGACAAACCTCTGTGTACTCAGGGGAAAAGCATTGTGCAGTTGAGACTACAGAATCAATAAAGGCCACTTCAGTTGGATTATTTGTCATCATACCATTTACTTTCAATTCAAGTGATGTCCTATCGTTATTTTGATGACCTTTTAGGCTATTTAAATGTTTCCAAATTATTTCATGATTACCTCTTCCCTGTTCAATTATCTTCAGGAAAAAAATCTGAAACGACAAGTCCTGTTCTTTCATCACTTTTTAAATGTCAGAATTTATCCAAGGGACAACATGTGTGTGTGTGTGTGTGTGTGTGTGTGTGTGTGTGTGTGAGAGAGAGAGTGTGTGT
>NW_015540879.1:73399-76867 GCF_001515605.1 Sinocyclocheilus anshuiensis | reverse complement strand
AGAGAGAGTGTGAGTGTGAGTGTGAGTGTGTGTGTGTGTGTGTGTGTTTTAATTACTAAAATTGCAACTAAAATGTTTAGTACTCTCTAATGTTCCTAATCTTCTCCTGATCGATTCCTATGAATAAATCACCCCATTTGATCTGATGAACAGCACTTTTGAGGTCATCTAATTTATGTTTTTGAATGCCAGAAGAATCACATTCCCTAACAAATGAATTAAAACTTTTGCTAGATCATTTTCTTGCCACTAAGATCAAACTGTTGTCATGAGCTGAAACAGCCCACTATACAGTTTATTGCACAATTCTTGCAAGTTGACTCAGGAAAGGTTCAGTAGCTCCATTAAGAACTGAAGATCTCTAATATCCTCAAGAACCATACCCACTAACCCTTTCCTATCACCGTGGATGGGTTACACTCTCTCTTTCTGAGTCATCACGAGTCCCTTCATGAGTTAAGGTAACTTAAATGTGAAAGATCTGATTATTCTCATAATCACTTAATTAGTCCAAAGCTTTAGTAACATTTCCCCAAATAGTTTGAGCAATAGAAATCAAGTGTTTCCCCAGCTGAGGATAATGGACATGACCTGGTGGCCACCTTGAGCTTTCAGAACTGCATTCCCGCTACCATTATCTGTAGCCACTGCATTTTGGTTACGTTGACATTCATCACACTTGGACATCCCAGCGGTCTTTTCACCTGTAGCATTAGCCTTTTCCAGAAGTGGCACATCATCGTCTTTGCCAACCAGATCTGGAATCCCACTGTCAGAACTAGTTTGTTCAGAAGAACTTCTCTCCACAGACCATTTGAACATTATCATACTTTCCATCCAAAACCTCATCATATAAAGCGTGTACATCTCTTCTAGATGATAAAGTGGTACAACCAGGTAAGTATGACTGATTTGGACAAGTTTGATATTCAACTGAAAGGATGCCAGGCATGCTGAGATTGGAGCTTCATACAACTTTGTAAACCGCTGTTCAGGAAAAATCGCAGACTGCAAGGAGTGTGATCATCATCAGAATCTCTCTCGCATATTGATGCATTTCTCTGACAGGTAAGTTATATCAGCGGGTAACCTTGGCTGACATCCAAACACTAGTTCTTAAGGGCTATACCCAGTTGTGTCACTTTTGGTGCAATTATAGGCGCGTGTCAGCGACTTTACAAAATCACATTGTTTAAAACAATGTAATCATCAGGTTTTGGCCAGGTTTCTGTCAAGAGGTTTTGATCTGTGATCATATCATTTACACAAAAGTGTCTCTTCTCTGTCTGAAAACAGAAATTTAGAGCTGTCTGTCATGGTTAGTGGTGTGTACATTTCTGTCATAATTCAGACAAAGTCATGATATACTGAAGGCTTTGAACACACTTCACCTACGGCACATTTCTCTAAATGCTTATTGAGGGGACAATTGTTTTAGTATTGTTTTAGTTATATCTAGTGCTTGTAACATCCATTTTTTTATCTTAAAACAACATGTTGGCTCTTTACCTAGTTAAAAACCAGTTCATTTCAAGACATTGCTATCACGTGGGTCACTCGCTGTGTAAGACGTTCAAAGATGTTTGGAGTTCCTGCCAAAAGATCTGTCTAGAGGCAGGATAGCACAGAGCGGATCATATACGCACGAGACTGCGCAGACCACAAAACACATCCAGACTCATTTGAGTTCAATACAAAATATTGTGTTGTGAAGTGTTATGGAGGATATCAAACATCCCAGATTGTTAGACAGCCAGCCTTTACATTATAGGGAGGATTCCAGCTGTGGTGGATTTAACCCTTCAGTAAAAACTGCCAACCACTGTGGGCCCCCAGAAGCAAAGGGCCACCTAAAAATGCTAATTATATAATTACTAATGCTACATAATATTTTCTAGAATTTTAAATATTGATGTTAAAACAACAAAATAATTCATATCACTGTTATTTCAAACCCCCTCAAAACTGGAGAAATTAGAGATGGGAGAAACAAGGCTTTTTGAAACTCTAACACAGCTGAACCCATTGCTTTGTAAAATAATTCAGTGTTTCAAAGTGCTCAAAACACCACATGCTGGCGGCACCTGCTGACAAGATGGTGTAAATGCATCAAAAACTCAAACGTATAATTACACCTTTTACAAACCAATTGCAAATGTTTTTATGAAAGACTATTAAATGCAATCTACAAATAATTAAATAGCATTAAATGTGAAGGTTCTGTAAACCTGGTTTTCTTTTATTAATGTGTAGTACTCACATTATTGTACTCACATTATTGTGTGTTATTAGGCAGGGCTTGGCAAACTAGGCCAGTCAGAAGCAATTAATTATCATTCTCCTTTCTCTATTATACATGCATAAGTATTAAAATTAATTAATTTAATTAAGGCTACGTTGTTAAAGTTGAGATCAGTTAAAACCATTAGACCGTTTATGGGTTCACCAGATCAAATCTATCTAGCAGCGAATCATTGGAATTTTGAAATGTTTTGAAACCAAAGTTGGAATAGTATAATATTTTAATGCATTGTTTGCTGAAATCACATGACTTGGCGAGTTTGAAACAAGCTCCGAAACACAGATTTGAATCAAAAGATTGTTAAATATTTAATGAAGCAGTGTTTGGGAAGCTCCCATCACTAGATGTAATCGAGCCACACGCCGCACCGCTCAGACAGCGCCGTGTGCCGTTTCACCATATACTGGTGCCAGCTCCTTTCAGAAAATACTGAACAGAACTGTAATTTAATCATGACAACTCTCGGAAGATTTCAGCATGGTGATGGATATGACAATGTTAATGTATTTGGTCTTGGCGGATGTAGCAAATTAGCTCAAAAGGGAAATGTATATAAATAATTACAGTTAATTATGATTAATTACAATTATTTATATCAGCTGCCAGTAGTAACTGTAGCAGAATTAAATTGCCCTCAACTAATCTGTTCATCCAGCGAACATTCAGTGTAAGTTCATATCAACTCTAGGAAAGGATATTTCCGTGGCCACAGGAAATACCTTCATACAGTATTAATGCATTAGAGCATGTAGCAAGGATCAAAATCGTAAAGGGACATTACAGTTTTTTACGATTGCTTACACACTAAAATTAAACTTTTCCAACAATTAGCAAAACCTTACACTCAAGGAGCAAAACACAAGGCTAGATTTGCACAACTGTAAGCACATTGTCAGCTTCACACTATTTACAAAACATTACACACACTTGTATACATCAGACACAGAAGTACATCATGATGTCACTTCCTTGCAATTCCAAAGCACTGACTGTCAAATTACCACACCTATGAGCCAATCTGTTAAACACAGCCATCAGGTGCACAAACACATGATTGCTAAATTGTAGACACACCAATCAGGTTTAAGCACTATAAAAATGCAGCAGGTAGGTTCACCTGCCTTCAACCAAAATGGAAGGAGTCAGAAGAAGAGTGAGGGTGAGAG
>NW_015540879.1:71503-71769 GCF_001515605.1 Sinocyclocheilus anshuiensis | reverse complement strand
CAAGGATCAAAAGCGTAAAGGGACATTAATTTGCAAGGCAGAATCAGAAACTCACGTAATTTGTGCACAAGAGTTTTATTAACTAAACACTAAGTCTAACAAATCTAACAAACAAAAATGAGGCTTGATTGATGAAAGCATCAGGAAAACCAGAGAATGAAGCAGTCCGTTAAGTCCGTTAACCACCGGAGTAAAACCATCAGCGCCATTTTAGAACGGGGTCTACAGCTTATACTAAACCTCTGTTTCGTTTAGTTAAATGTATG
>NW_015540879.1:70518-71202 GCF_001515605.1 Sinocyclocheilus anshuiensis | reverse complement strand
GAAACGGATTAAAATTATTACAATGTTGCTTTTTATTCTTGGAGCGGTTCGCTTTCACATGGCAAAGTTTCTAAACGAGCCAAATTTGTTAATACAAGTCACGCACGAGTAAACTGTTCTCTCATTGGTCAAAGTTCCACTCTTTATTTTCCGGGATTCGACTTAGCTGTCACGGCTGTCATCCATCAGGATGGAACGATAACAGCTGCGCAGGCTTATTGTTGTTGTTTTTTTTTGTAGCTGTCGTTATAATAATTTATCATTTTGAGCAGGAGTCCAGGATTGATCGGGAAAACATTTATAAAATGCACCTACAAAGAAGAGCAATAAGACCGCATTATAAAATAAAGTGTGCTTTGATTTTTGAATGGCAAATACGTGCTCACCCACAGACATTCACATGGTTCATTTTGAGGTATTAGCAAAACAACAAAGCTGATGCTTTTCACGGAACTTACGTAATTACCCATCATAAATTGTAATATAGCCTGGTTCGTTGGTCCGTTGGATCGGATTGCTTTCTCACTACAACCAAACTGCTCCAGAGTTCGTTTTCAATCGAGCCAGGTTGGCGCGTTTCCCCCCTTAGCTCGGTTCGTTTGGGCATATGTGAACACGGCAATCGCGCTCGGATCCGCGCCAAAACAATCGGTCCGAGATCGCCTGAACGAGGTGGTCTCGGCT
>NW_015540879.1:60747-70412 GCF_001515605.1 Sinocyclocheilus anshuiensis | reverse complement strand
AAACGAACCGAGCTAAGGGGGGAAACGCGCCAGGTTCCGAAACAACAGGCCAGGTGTGAAAGCACCCTTAGAAGACTGCGTGCGGGTCGCTGATGTGTTTGCCTTTATCTTCTATCGAGGTCACACCTCCGGGAGGTCACAGAGCCAATGGTGGCTTTCTCTTTTGGACTAGTTGAGTTGAAATGCCCTCAAAATTAAGTGGATACACAAACCCTCTAGACAAACAAAACAAACAATACAACATGAGGTTCAGGATACAAAGTACATTACCAACCATAAAACCTCTGACAATATTAAAGAAACAATAAAGCAACTTACATTGAGATGTAGAACAGCAATGTTCCTCAATAAGGGTTTGAGTAAGCATGGGGAGAGCAAACACTCCCAGCTCACAAGTGTCCTTCCTCAAACTTCCCACTCCTCTTATTCTCTGATCTGGAGAAACTTAACTGATAATGACTCCCTCACGCCCCCTCATGACTGGGAGGAAAATAACCACTGACTTTAAACACAAAAGTAAGGTAACAGCTTACTAGATCTGTTACAAGTTGATTCTCTCTACATACTTTTAGGTCATAAAAGTTTATCTTATCTGGCTGAGGGTTCCTGGTTGCCATGGTAACCAGGGGCCTGGGGTCGTTCCCAGACATGCTGGCACCCAGTATGTTTATTGGGTGAGGGGTCTGTGATTATTTGTTAATCTAATGAATAATAATGCATACGGCGATACGGTGCTGTGAGTATTTAAGACATACTGCTGCTGCACAAATAGCATATAAAATAACCCCCCAACAAAGCTGGAAGAAGAAAACAAAAAAATTAAATATGTATGCTGCTGCTATACAACAATATGCTTAAAATGATCCCTATAAGGCAGAAGGAATATAAAAGATAACCCCCCCCCCCAAGAACAAGCAGATCTATTGCCAAGACATATGTACTGCTGCTGCTCCGGAGAGCCGTGAGACTGTGTGTTTGCTATCTATGTGAGCCTGGGCCGGCTTTGCCGAATGGCTTAACGCTAGTGAACTATTGCTGTGTGTGCCTGATCGGTTAACCAGATAGCTTAAACTAGTGACCTGAGTTAAAAGTGCTTCTGGGCTAATGGAGCCCAGATAAATTAACTTGTGGCTTAACGATGTGAACCTGGGTGCTGTACCCTTAGGTTTATTTAACTAATGACCTAAATAACTATGTGTGTCTGAGCCAATAGCTCAAACTTACCTAGGTATAAACGCGCATTGCGTGTCATTACAAACAGGAATCACATTGTAGACTGATAGAATATGCCTATTTTACTCTAACACGGTGTCTACGCCAGACGCGAGCGGCACAACATGACAAAGTCAATAGACCCGTTGCGAAAGGTAAAGCTGTCCACAATGTATGCAGTGCGATACGACCAACGCAACAAAACTTCTGCTACTGCTGCTATTGATAATATTCACTAACATTTCAATACGGAGTTGAAGTATATGCTGTTGCTGTTAATGAAATTCACCATGTTGTAGTAGGAATTTACTGTGTGAGCTGTTGCGGTTGTAATATTTAATCAGAATTTACGAAGCATAATCTACTGCTGCTGCACGAAACCTGCTGTAAGCCCTGTTGAATAAGCAAAGTAATAAATGCCTATTGCACTTTAAAGAGTTAATTTACCCTCCATGAGTTATCACTAAAATTTCATGCAACTAAAGCGCTTTCTGCTGCCGCTGCTATATTAGCAAAAAATAATAATATGACTTTCTATGCATGCTGCTGCTAATATTATTTCTAACATGCATCTGAATTTGCTATGCATGCTATAAAATTTGCTAACATTGCGATCTGAATAGCTATGCATACTGGCTGCTGCACAAAAGTACTTAGAATTGCTACTGCCCCTTTATAAATAACCAAAAATGACCAATTAATCCTTATTTTGCTTTGAAGAGTTCTATAAACCCTGTTGAATTGAATAGCAAAGTAATAAAATGCATATTTCACCTAAAAATTCACTACCATCTAAGCGTTATCTTATCACTGAAATGTCATGTAACTTAAGTACTTTCTGCTGCCCTTGCTATATTAGCAATAATAATTGGTTGCTATGCAGACTGCTTTTTTAGTCACTGAAACTTCAGCAATTGTAAGTCGCTTTGGATAAAAGTGTCTGCAAAATAATAAATGTAAATGTAAATGTAAACTACGGTCTACCTACTGCTGCCGCAACTAAATGCATAATTTGATTTGCTATGCCTACTGCTATTAATAATTCACTAATAACGCAATCTGAAATTTTATGGACACTGCTGCTACACTCCATGAAAGTACTAGAATTGTTGTAGCCCATCCATGCATTATCACTGAAATTTCATGCAACTACAAGTACTTTCTGCTGCCCCTGCTATATTAGCAATAATAATTGGTTGCTATGCAGACTGCTGCTAATATTATTTCTAACATTGCATCTGAATTTGCTATGCCATTCTGCTGCTATTAAATTCGTTAAATATTGCGATCTGAATAGCTATGCATACTGCTGCTACAGCTGCACGAAAGTACTTAGAATTACTATAAGCGTCTTTATTAAACAATGAAACGCAAACAAATAATGCCTATTTCGCTTTGAAGAATTCACAAAATCTCTGTACGCCCTGGTAAATAAATGAAGTAATAAAAGCCTATTTCAGTTTTTAAAGAGTTACTTACTCCACGTTATCACTGAAATTTCATGCAACCAGATACTTTCTGCTGCCGCTGCTATAAACAACAGTTATAATTTGACTTGATTTGCTATGCATACTGCTATTAACAATTCGCTAACAGCGCAATCTGAATTCTATGATACTGCTGCTACACTCCATGAAAGTACTATAATTGCTGTAAGCCCAACTGAATACACAAATAGTAAATTCCAGTTTCAGAGTGTCCTACTATTAGCTACATTGTACATGGGCTACTGATTGGAAATTATTTATTATTAGTAGTATCTTTATATTTTAAACGAATTCATGATTATCTTTAAACTATCACTAAACATGACTTTCATTATAAACTCTTCACTATCGCTGAACCAAGGTATCGAGTGAAATAGAGATGTGGCCCCTTTAAGAGTGAGCGCTCCCTCTTCTGAGTGCATTGCAATGCGGCACGAGTACATGTATGAGCGGGTATATTCTTTTCTGCTGCTCATTAAGTTGTTATGGTTAAATAGTTAAGGCTGTTGACAGTATGATGTTTATGAAAGACAGTTATACGGGTTCACCTTGACTTAAAACTATGAACAACTGTGAAACGCCAACTGCAAACCAACCCCACTAGTGATGTGCATCTGAAGCGATCCGTTCGCGGTTAATGATGAAATGAATGCCCACAGAAGATATTAAAAGCATTGGAGATTTCGGGCAAATAAGGTAATGCCCAATTCACTTTACTGTTCTAAAATCCATGACGCTTGACGTTGTATTCTCACATGCATGAACTAGGAAAAGTGCTTGCTGCTGCTGCTAATGCTACTGCTGTTATATGAACAATACATGCTTAGTAATCACTCCTCACGCGAAATAACCTGCACGTAGTTTTACACTTGTATGTTTTCTAGTTTAAAAATGTACATCTGACGAACGCAATAATGCACTGAATCAGAGGGAAAACCGTTTACTTATCTAGCTGTTGAGTTTCAGAGAACTCTGAAAGCTTGCTGAAGGAATCTCAGTGAATGCTAGCCAGCCATATAAATGCAAGGCAGTAAGCTCATTGGCTGCATATGCAGCATGAACCAATCAGCTTGTGCCAAGTCGTTTAACTCTCTGAATATCATCAGTTACGTTAACAACCCGTCAGCCTGCGCCATCTAGACCAAACTATATATTTATCCCAGATGAATGAATCTGAATGACTGCTGCACACCATTGTCTCCACAAGCACAACAGAAGTTAACATTGGCACCTGTACACAGTGGTGATGACACTTGTGAAAATAGTTGATGTTGACGCTAATGTCCCTGTTGGTGTGTGGCTGTATTTTCTTTATCTACTCACTCTCTCTTTCGCTCTTTCTGGTTGCATCTAAAATCGCATTCTCTTTTGAGTAGGCACTTTTTTTGAATAAGTAAATACTTCGCAACCTCAAAAAAGAGTATGTTCCATATAGTATGAATGTAATCTGGACATACTACATTTGCCATGTTGTCATTGTCACATGACCTACCAGCTTCAGTTGCATCGCATCACTGCCATTCACAAAAATCTCCCGTGGCCTCATGGGATAGTAAAGTGTCCATCGTATGCACACTTCAGAATCATGCCAGAAGTAGTAGGTCATCTGGGCACTTTGTGCCTTCTCTTTTATGAGTACTGTGAATTCGGACAGACTTCCCTTGTCACATAACATCTCTCTCTCTCTCTATATGTGTGTGTATAATATATATATATACTGTATATATACCTTGCTACGTGTACTGCGTTAGGCTAACCGAGACTTGTCATTTGCACTTATACTGTATATTGTTGCTCTTTTGCTAGTTTTCACTGCTTCTATTGTCCTCATTTGTAAGTCACTTTGGATAAAAGTGTCTGCTAAATGACTGAATGTAAATGTAAAATATATATATAATATAATATAACTCACAAATAATAATGATCTATTCAATGTTAGCTCATCCAACCCTAGGCAACATCTGTAGTGGTAACAATAGCCTGAGAATACTTCTGACGATGATGTTCTTGATGAAGATGATCAGCAGAATGCAAGTGCTCTCCCAGACTAACCTTACTCACTGTCTGATGAGCCAGCTGTATGAGGGGACACACATTAAACACAAACTCTTTCCCAACAACAGAGAGGGTCGTAGATTTACTCAAAGCCATAATTACATGGTTACAGCAGCAAGCATCTCAAAGCTGAATGTGTGCAAGGCCCACTGGTGGTTCCAGTTTGCATGGCACCCTTTATTCTGCCTTTTTGTCCACCGAGACATCATGCAAAATCACCTTTTGTGTAATTATGGGGCCAGGAATGTACACTCATCAGCCATCAAATACAAGTAAATAAAATAAAAGTTATTTGATTGATAACTTCTACATAACGTGTGATTTCAGGGAAGAACTGGCACTTAAACCCAGGATATACGTCCACAGTGTATCTATCCACCACTGTATGTATCAGACCACAAAACATTCATGTTACTGCCACACAGTGCGTGTTACCAGGTTAAAAAAAACAATTACAGTTTTATATCATATTAACTAGTTTATGTAATAACTCTGTATTTCAGTTCATTTGTTTTTATTCATTGATTAAAATGTATTTGTTCCCATTACAAATTCCATTACAAAAACATTTTTATATACTATATTTACTATAAAACATTTCATGATTGATGTTGCAGATGAACTTTCATAGAAAACCCCAAATTACCTACAACCTTCTCTTTCATTCAATCTTTTGCACATTTGCTTGTCTCAAAACTAGAAGTGAATATCATGAAATCAGCAACCAAAAAAAAGAAAAGAAAGTCAAATATGCAAATCAAACTGACATCAAGGAATTGATATGGTGTTGATTTTATGTAAATTGAACGTCAAACATATTGGCCTACATATACATTAAAGCAAGTTCAGTGTGGGATTAACCTGCTATTTTCACCCAATGACCACTGGAAGAAATTGCTGTCCAAACCGAATTTAAAACGATTCAACAGCATCTTGATCAAGTCTTGACTAATATTTGACATCAAATTGATATCAAGATGCCTGCTGGTAAGGAAACTTTTATGCATGAAACATCTGGTGTGTGCATTTGACAGGTAGTGTCACAAATGTTTTATTAAAAATGCAATACCTCATTTCAGATAAAGAAAGTGACAGTAATTGATACTCTCTAAAAACACAATGAAATATAATGAATGTTAAAACAGAGCCCTTGCATGTAAACATTTTAAAATGCAATATTTACACTACTGATAGTTACATAATTCAAATGTCTCTGGTCTGTAAGTTTTTTTTTATACTTTAATTCAGCAAATACATATTAAATTCATTAAATGTGAAGGTAATTATTTTAACTTTGTTACAAATAAATTGTATTCATTTGTGAATTCTGAAAAATAAAATGAATCACGGTTTCCACTAAAATATTCAGCATCACAACTGTTTTCAACATTGATAATCATCAGAAATGTATCCCAGCAGGCATCCTGATATCAATTTGATGTCAAATATTAGTCAAGACTTGATCAAGATGCTGTTGAATCATTTTAAATTCGGTTTGGATGGCAATTTCTTCCAGTGGTCATCGGGTGAAAATAGCAGGTTAATCCCACACTTAACTTGCTTTAATGTATATGTAGGCCAATATGTTTCTTCAGGTCAAGATGCTTTCAGCAGCTGGGTTTCTCCTAAAGCCTCGTTCCCAGCTGTTTAGTTGGCGAGAACATCTCTTCTGCTGAAGATGAGGTGCTGTGGCAGAATGCAGACTTCCTTTTGCTTACATTTTGCATGTTTTGTCTCGTTGCATACATTTGTGTTTATGTATATTTGAGTAGGAATACAACCAGCTACTCCGACGGTGCAAAGGTATAATGTTACTGATGGAATATTCATAGTGTGCACAGATCTCTTCGTATGACACCTGTGTGGGACATTTTGGTGCAAAAACAGTTTTGAAAAGAGATTTGTTTTTGCTAGAGTTTTGCATTTGTGGTTTAGTTTTCGGTGTTTAGCTGTAGGACAACGGGCCAAAGATTCAGCAAACGTGTAAGCAACTGGGAAACAATAAGAACTCATAGTTTGATTGTGTGTAGAGTCTGGATGCAAATGTACTGTTCTGAGACGAGTCAAAATGGTTTTGAAATCTCTATTTGCTTTTGCAAGAGAAACCTTGATGATTTCCAAGTTCAGAGAAAAGAAACCATGGTTTCAGACATTGTTAGCAATTTCAAAACACTGTAATAATACAAATAAATTAACTTTCATCTGGTGTCTCAGCAGTGGTTTTTGCCAACCATTCTAGATTATGGACCATTTGAGAGACCTCTGTGCTGAATAACAGCAAAGCAGACATATTTCTATTTCTAAAGTATTCATAAAATTCCTGTCATGTATCTTACTGTGCACAGAAGACGAAACACTTTAATCTCCGCCGTAAATGATATGTACAGTATACAACAGAATTGAGTACACGCTTATTGCAATATCATTTACATGTCAAATTATTATCAACAGTAACTGCATTGCTTCTGAACTAGTAGCAAACACCCTGCTGTTCAACTTGAATTTACTATATTAAAAACACATGCCCCACAGCTGCAATCAAATCTTTCATTTGTTCAGTACTTGGGAGTCTCTCAGCAAACAAAGACATACAATGTTCTGCGGCGTCCAGCTGTTACACAAAACCACAATAATCTTTCAAACCCATTTCAACTCTTATAAAATGGTGTTTTTGTGTAGTAACTCTACACACAAACACTGAATGATTAGACCGCTACACACAGATATGACAAATGTCCAACACTACGATCTTGTCTTTTTCTTGTTCAGTGGAGTTTGTCAAAGCCCTCACGTACACACATGTAGAGAAATGCACTGTATATGATGATCTTCACAGTTACTGAACTGACCGGAGCTCTAGAATCACTGCTGGCTTGTTAGATTTGAACTTGATACTGCTTTGGTTTGTAATGTAGAGAACGGTCTTTAGAAAGTTAGTTTATCAATTGCAAACTAAGTGTGAAGCAGATCATGAGCTTGCAGCTTTGCAGACTTGGTCTGAATATTTGGTATACGAGTGAATGGTTCACTTACAACTTTTAGTGTGTGAGCAGTTAAAAACACCTGTAAAACCCCACAGCTGTTGCACTGGATTCAAGCCAGATGCCATGATGCCTCCAAGTCTGAGCGGATTCTGTGTTCAACACTCGTGTAATACCATCTTCATTCTTCGTAAATCACACATTCGCTGTATTCGTTCTCATTTTAATGCTCACAGGTTTAGTTTGTGTCAGTGAGCACAGGTATGTTCTCTTTATTAGTTTTTTATTGTTCGTGAGGGTAAACACTTCCCAACTTTATGCAGGTTTTGGGATACGGTTTTGAATCATTTTAAATTCACAGTGTGGTGTATTTCCACAAGATGTACCATATTTTTCAGCTTAATTTCAACCTGAAGCCAGAAGAACAATCCTTTTGAAATAAATTCTAAAGATCCAAAAACTCCAGCAAGGAGACAGTGTTTATTTCTTGTTTTATTTTATTTATTTTTTTAAATTTTTTTTTACAAATAATTTATCTATTCCAAAGACAGTTTTCCCAGCTAAGATCAAAAACAATGAATATTCAAATGATTTTCTCCCCCTTTTCTCTTAACGGACAGATCTGATTATTTCTTTGTTTTTTTCAAACATTAGTGGAACTAGCACAGAGTAATGTTTTTGGAGCCAAAATAGTCTCATGTCAGAACTGCGTCGACTGAATGAATGCTCTCCACAGCCAAGTTATTTTAGCCTGGATACCAGAAGGATTTATAAATAATCTCATTCAGCTTTTCAATGCACTATTTATGCATTAGCACTCTCACAAGGATGGATGTCAAAACATTGTTTTAGTTCAATCAACTAATAAAGTTACAAAACTGCAACTTTATTACAGTTTAATAATAATAAAGATTAAATTCTGTAACATCTGTAAGTTAAGGCACTGTGCATATTGCCACATACCATGATCCGTAACAGAGACTCACATAAAGACTGAAGGCACATCGTGAAATATGTCGCTGCACTCAGAGACACGACTCCTGTGCTTTGGCAATTTACAAATCCTGAAGCATAGAAGGCAGCGGCGAGCACTCGGTGTGTTAAAGCCCTTGTGAACACTCGTCCGCTGTTCGGAGGACACACGCACACAAGTCTTTCCTCTCAGACCCACATTACTGCAAACAATGGGAAAGAGCTCCATCAATGCATAGCAGAGAAACATGGCACAAAGGTATCAGTTCCTCTCATAGTAAACCTAGATTCCAGTTGTCACACAGGAAAGCGTTTGTTATCTTGGGCTTTATGGACTTCCTGTGAACTGCTCCGAGGTCAGGTACCTTATTAATAAAATCTAGATCTTTTTCAGTTCAGTTTTGCTGCGTCTGCAGCTCGTACGCTGAATAGAGTGCTTGACAGAGCATTGCTTGCTGCACGCTGTTTCAGCAGCCCTTTAGCTTCTCACAAAAGCTCCATACTCATCTTGAGAGAAACAAACGAAACAACAACACATAGAAATAAATGACGTCTATAAAGCTATACTTACAGGAAATACATGTGAATTCTTGAGAAAGAAAAGCTCGTTCTAAAACTATGTACAGTAAAATCTGTGGCGGAGACTCCTCTGTAAACTGTACATCTAAAACATGCAGGTTTTTTTTTTCTTTTCTTTTTTTGCATTTCATTGATCAAACAAAAGAACTGTGAGTTGAGCAGATTCCGCCCATGATCCTTTGGGAACAGCACTGATAAAGCAGTCACGATCAGTTCCCATGAAAAAGGCACACTGGCATCCAAAGCCACATCTGTAAACCGCGTGTGGATGAAATAAACGTGTCAATATCACCGGCAACACGAGCCTCTTCACGGATCAAGCGGGGAAATTTCCCTTGATCTCCCACACGACACACACACACAGAAACACACACACACA
>NW_015540879.1:57502-60405 GCF_001515605.1 Sinocyclocheilus anshuiensis | reverse complement strand
CACACACACACACACACACACACACACACACACACACACACGCCACACACACGCACGCACGCACACACACTTGCGCACACACTGTACAGAGACAAGAGCTGTAAACATCATCCAGTCTTCAGTGGACATCACAAGACAAACAAACACAATGACACTGAGGGGCAAAGAGGGAGCTTTAGAGAAGCCTCCAGCAGACGTGTGTCCCGGTGGAGAATGTTAGGTGTGTGTGTGTGGCTCAGAAATGCCGGGGGAATTCACACTCTTCACAGCGGTTGAGGGCAGGGTGGTTGAGGAAGGTGCAGGCAGTGCAGCTCCACTGAACACCGTCGTCCTCCTCGGGCTCCGACACGAGCCTGGCGCTCCGGCTGCCCTCTGAAACACACACAAACCATCAAAGCCTGCGCAGAGCACAGTCAGGAGGAAAGAGCTCAGAGACGTCTCTCTTTAACGTCGAGAGAGCCTGTGGGATGCACACCTGACGAGCACCACGACACAACAGACAGATCAAGCACAGAGGAAGAAACTGACGATGCAGAGGTAGTGAAATAACGCTCTGGATGTTTCATGAAAAAAGCAGAAGAGTTCAGGGACAGAAAATCAAATGGAAAAGCAGCAGCAAAAATGTGCCAAGATCGTATTGAAAGTGTTGCGAGATTCAAACTGACCTTGTTTCGTAGGACCTTTGAGAGGTTTAGGAGGAACAGGACCCAAGAATCCAAGGTTGTCATAAAAGTTATGAATTGCAATGGGATTGAAGTCTGGTCCTAAAAATCGGAAGAACAGCGGTCAAAAACATCTACAGGGAGCACGAGATGAGCTGTGATTGTACAGTGTGTGCGTCAAGTTCTCAAAGTGTGGGAAAGGCCACTTTAACATGACTAATCGATGAATGCTGCTGTCTCGGCTTTAGAGAGAGATCACGACGTGAGCATGATGACTGACTCACACACGTATGAACAGCTTCATTTAACCAGTCAGTCATAAAGATTCACTCGTGAGTCAGGAGTTTGAATCATTGTTAGGTTTGCCAGGTTGACAACCATCACTGCAAATGAAGACACTTTCGGTTAGGTCCAATTCAAACCCCTTACGTTTATGAGACTTACATTTACTTAGAGAAGCTAGTGTTTTTTTAGGAAAACAAGCAGTTAGTAAACGAATAGTGTGCAAGTCTAAAAGGGGCAAGTTCTTAAAAAAAGAATAGAATTAGAATAGAGAGTACTAGAGTTAGAGGGTCAAATAAAGATGGAAGAGATGTGTTTTTAGCTGATTCTTGAAGATGGTGACTTACATAACTCTGAATCGTTGTTCATATGCATTTGAAATACATAAAATCACAAGTGTTTTGTGAATAAATGCATTATGTATTCAATAACTGATAAATATATACACACACACAACCGGTCAAAAGTTTGGGATCAGAACGATTTTTAATGTCTCTTCTGCTCATCAAGGCTGCATTTATTTGATCAGAAATACAGGAAAAAAAACGTAATATTGTGAAATATTATTATTATTTAAAACAGCTGTTTTCTATGTGAATATCTGTTAAACTGTAATGTATTTCTGTGATGCGCAGCTGTATTTTCAGCATCATTACTCCAGTCTTCAGTGTCACATGATCTTCAGAAATCAGTATAATATGCTGATTTGCTGCTCAAGAAACATTTCTGATTATCATCAATGTTGAAAACAGTTGTGCTGCACAATATTTTTGTGGAAACTGTGATATTTTTTTCAGGATTCTTTGAGGAATAAAGTTAAAAAGAACTGTTTATTTAAAATAGAAATCGTAACAATATACACTACCATTCAAAAGTCAGTTTATATATATATTTTTGTCTTTTTGAAAGAAATGATTTTATTCAGCAAGGATGTGTTAAATTGATGACTAATAACGATAATAACGACTTATATTGTTAGAAAAGATTTCTATTTTGAATAAATGCTGTTCTTTTTTTAACTTTATTAATCAAATAATCCTGAAAAAATGTATCACAGGTTCCAAAAAAGAAAGAAAAAGAAATAAAGAAAATGAAGCAGCTGTTTCCAATATTGATAATAAATCAGCATATCAGAATGATTTCTGAAGGATGCTGAAAATTCAGCTTTACATCACAGAAATAAATTCTATTTTAAAGTATATTAAAATAGGAAACCATTATTTTTAATGGCAATAATATTTTACAATATGGCTGTTTTTTTCTGTATTTTTGGTCAAATAAATGCAGCCTTTATGAACAGAAATTACTTCTTTAAAACACATTGAAAATCTTACTGATTCCAAACTTTTGAACAGCAGTGTGAATGCATAAATTTGAAACTCATCTAGAAAAACATGCATTTATATAACTAAAATCATTATAGTCAGGGTTTGAAATTAACACCCGCCAACCCGCCAAATGCGGGTAAAAATCAGCTGTGGCGGGTAACGCTGTCAAATCACTAGCCAATTTGGCGGGTTACTTTACGTAAATTATGTTCACTCATTCACTTCTTGGGGAAGTTCATGCAGGCCAAATCTGCACAGGTTTATCGCAAATACTGAACTCGTCAGACATCATGACATTATCGAGTATATTGCAAAAAACAAACAAAACACACCTACAGAGGCACGCATACGCGACGTGATGAAGTCTGGTTAGACCAACACAGGCTTTAGTGCGCGTGCGCATTTAGAGTGGTTCTTTCACTGCATGATTCAGTCTATTAGGCTTACGTTTTAGACACCATATTGCCTGTTTTTGCTCTATTTCGCCAACAAAAAACATTCCAAACACAGCCACAGCACTGTTCTGTGTCTCTGAGCAACATGACGTTGTTTTGTTTCTGAATGAATCAATCGTGTAAATAATTCGGTTCAGCCGCAATGACTCACTTATTAACAGTGGCTTGCTGCCCCC
>NW_015540879.1:37897-56552 GCF_001515605.1 Sinocyclocheilus anshuiensis | reverse complement strand
AAATATCAAAACATTACTTATGCATTTGTAACTGCAGGTTAAAGCATTCCATGTCCCTCTAAGCTGCATTAACATGTGTAAATACATCTAAATGCCACTTCATATGCAACTTCTGCAAAGATTAATTTTATTGATACTGATTTAATTTGTTTAGTAACAGCCTAAATGTATTATTATTATTATAATCGACTTATTAAATGTAAGAATTTGACTCAAAAGATAATGCAAACTTTTAGAAAAAAATGGCTTTATAAAGGTAAGAATGCCCATAAATTGTCTAATTATCTTTATCGATAAAATCCCAGAAAATATTGAGATATTATTTTTTGTCAATATCGCACACCCCTAATACTGACAAAATGATTTGCAATGGTCGCTTTGTCACGCCCCGTGTAGACAGCCTCAAACTGTTGGTGTATTTCGGTCTAGTAGAAGTTATGAATGGCCGGTAACTTAAAAATGTAGTAGCCAAATTGGCTGGTGAGTGAAAAAGTTAATTTCAATCCCTGATTATAGTCCATATACTGAAACATTGCTTCAGCCCCCCCCCCCCAGCAGTGACTGCTGTTAAAGACTCGAGAAGCAACTGCACTACTCTGACCTTCGACTCGTTCTGTCATTTATCAACTAAACGTGATCTGTTTTACACCCCGTTTAGGAAACATTTTGACACCCCGTTTCTGACCTGTAATGCCACACCCGCTTTATTTGAACACTTTTCAAAACGGTAGTGAGAGCAGAATTTCCTGAAAGCAAGCAGTTTGGGTGCTGCAAACCCCAGAGAAAGCAAGCGTAAGCTCTCTGCAGACGAGGAAAAGCCTCTCACCTCGTGTCTGAAGGAGGTCAATCTCTTTGGTTAAACAATCAATATCGATCTGCAGAAGTCTATTCTTACACCTCAACTGCTGCATCTCCTCAATCTGAAAATAAGTAGAAATAAATACATGGAAGTGTGTAAAAGTGAATTGTTGTTCTTTTACAATATGCAACAAATGTATTTAACAGTCTATGAAGTGTTTGTTACTTTGCATCAAGTCCATCACAATACTAGATACTAGATCTACACGATGTTATTGAAAAAAGACATGCTCTGACACAGTACGTGGATTAAATATTTCTCCTCAGCATATTGAAGAGAGTCGTAGTCAAACTGCTGTAAGAGCAAATACTGCGAGAGATGAGAAGTGCAGCGGTGCTGTGACTCACAGACGGGATCTGACAGACGGAGTTGGAGCGCTGCAGTCGTCTCCTCGTCAGGTCGTTCTCCATCTCATTGACTTCCTCTTTCAGCTTCTCCAGCTTTCTCTTCTTCTGCTCGAGTTCGTGCCACAGTCGCTGCATACGTGCTCTCTGATGCACCAGCAAAGCTGCAAGTTCACACGCACCGTCGTCAGACACCAGTCGAGTTTCATGACTAATCTAATCACACACAAAACAACACTGCAGAACATCTGATCAACTAGACAGAACATGTGATAAAACAGCATTCCCATTCAGCATACACAACTCCCATAATGTGAAGTATCGGAGAAAACAAGGTAAGTGACAGACACATCAGGCCGGACATGAACTCGTGGACTGGACTGTATGATAAGGTGGTGAATGAGAGTTCACAGTGGACTGTGGAGGACTGCTAATGTTGCCAAATTACTGTGTTTGCTATTAGATGCATTACTCGACCTACAATAATAAATTAAAACAATACCCATCACCATTCAACACTTGTATTTCCAATAGGACTTCTGACTTCATTCAGACAGCCTCTTATACACTAATGCACTGATCTATTTTGACATATCGGATATTTTGTCCAATCTGGTTACAACCTCTTAAGGACATACTTTTTACAGATTTTACATAATATAAGTATTTTGTAAGTCCATCCGCATGAGTGAGGACTCTTCAGAGAGCATGTGAGCAGTTGAAAGCAATCGCCACACCGCATTCAAAACGGCATAAACAATGCATTTGTATTTAGTAATGCTATATATTTAGGTGCTAAATAATTACGCAGGAAATATTAAACACGTTTGTATTTTAACAGTAATATTGACAGTAGCAACAATGTAATCATGTGCCGGATAACAGAGAAAATAAACGGAAATAAATCTTTCCAGTAAAGCGCTCGGGCTTTCAGACTGGACAAGTGTCGCTCGAGGCAGATTCACTGGCTTCTTACTAGCATGGGACTGTTATTGCCTGGGGTTATTATTAATACACTGTAATATTTACTGGCAGATGAACACACGGTCCAGGAAATGAAAACTACTCGGACAGGATTACAATGAGCTATAAGTTTTGGTAATTATTACATTACCCCACCTCCCTATAAAACTAATCTTTCAGAACAGGACTTTACACGCATTCACAAACGTGTCCAAATACATGTAATAATCTAGTGATGCCAGAACATGTATAAGCGCTGAGGGGTCTTTAAAGTAGTAAACACTGAAATCATGAATAACTCTAAACTTGGTTATTCAACAGACCAATATGAAGACTGGAAGCTAATTATATCATCTGAAGTGTCTGCTAGGAGCTTGTGAAATAATTGACAATGAAGTGTAACTGAAGAACTGTTAGAGTTAGGCGTCATATGGGCAAATATGTCTATATAAGGCAAACACAACACTGTTCGTTACATTTCACACACACACACACACACACACACACACACACACACACACACACACTCACACACACACTCTCACACACACTCTCACACACACTCTCACACACACTCTCACACACACTCTCACACACACACTCTCACACAGACACAGACTCACTCACAGACACAGACACAGACACAGACAGACACACACACACCTTGGTTTTCATCTCCAGGCGGATGTTAACAACAGAGTACTCCGTTTACGACTGCAGTTTTTGTGAGCATGTCTGGGTTCACAGTTTTATAAGGTTTTACAACAAACACAAAATATAAAGCATACCTTACACTAGGATAGGCTGTGTTCTATATGGGACACAACACTTCTGACATTATTCTCAACATTAGCTAATATACAGAGAGAGGTGAAAGTAGAAGAGAGATTATTTGCTGTAAGAGATGTTAACACAATCACATTTTCTTCTATGAGCAGATCAGATGGACCATGTGTCTATTTTAGGTACTTATTAGCTTTAGTGTCTAGCAACCTAAAAAACAAAAGGATCAAAGAAGGCAAATATCTGAAATAGCCTAGGCTAGTGGTGCAGACCGCTCTAGTGTAGAACTCTTAAATATACATCTTAAAATGTAACAATATCCAAAAAAAGATCATGCAATGATGTATTAAATCCGAATGGAAGGCATGGTGAAACACAATCAGCAAAGCATTTACAGGAGTGATCTGTGTCCTCCCTGATGAACGTACCTTGTGTGTAGGCAGCGTCGTCTGCACCCATGCTGAGTCTGCGCGGCTCTGAGCTTGTGTCCCGCTGAGGTGAGAGCGGGTCAGACTCATTCAGTGGATCCGGCTCTGCGTAATGGTGATCTCCTGGGAGACTGAGCAGGTTAGTCGGCTCGAACGTGGGCGACACCACTCCAGGAGACACAGCCGGAGGTTTGTTGGGGGAGACAGTGATTTTGAAGGTGTATTTGGTGTTGGGTTGCGTGACCACCACACGAGGAGATGTGGCCGTGCCTCCGGCTCCCACAGAGGGACGGGATTTGGGTGGGTGGTGGTGTATGTACGCAGGGCCCATGCTCACCTGGCTTCCTAAAGCCCGCAGACCCGTGGAAGCCTGGAGCGCCGGATTGGCTGAGATATAGACCGTCGGCGGGTTCCTCACCCCTCCGTCGTCTGCGGATGTGTTTGCAGAAATATAGAACTTGGGCTGTGAGCGAGGCATAACGGCACAGTCATCCGCCGAGGTGGAGGCAGCAGCAGGTGGAGAAGCAGAGATGTACACCGTGGGCTGGCTGCGACTCAGCCCCGCGCCTCCAATCGAGATGGGAGCGGAGGGACCTGTGCTGGCAGCCAGCGACGATGATGACGGACAGGACGAAGATGCGGAGCTACAGGAGGGTCGTGAGCGCAGGAGCGTCGCTGTGGCCGCGCTCGAACCCCCAGCCACTCTCTGTGGAGACTCCAGCTTGATCTCGATCTGATTCTTGCGTGGCCCGGTCGAGATGTTCTGGATGTTGTACTGGCTGAAGGAGGACGAGCAGGAGGAAGAAGAGGGTATGGGGGGGGCCTGGGTGCTGGTGGGTGAGCTGATGGGCATGTACACGTGTGAGGTCTGATGCTGGCCGCCGCTCCAGGAGCTCTGGGAAGCTGCAGGGTGGCTGATCTGGTAGATCTGCTGCGTGGGCTGCGAGGTGGGGCTGTACTGAGCGCGGCCAGGGGCCTGTCGCGTGGAGCCCGGCTGGGTCACGTACGGCCGGATGTAGATGGAGTTTGGGCTGTTCAGACCCGACTGAGGCCCTCCGTGGATGTGCAGGGAGGTCGGTGTGCTGCGGCCGGTGTTCGGCGCAAGCGTCACCGTGATTGGGTTGAAGCGCGGGGTTGGAGGCGGTCCGTGACCTTTGCCCCCGACCTGGTAAAGGCCCAGGTGCTGAGGAGGCTGCGGCTTGCGAGTGGACTCCATGGCGGCGAAGGCACTGAGGCTCGTGGGATTGTGTGTCGGTGCAGACGGCGTCTCGGGCTGGGGAGTAGGCACGTTTAAAGGCCCATCGCTCACACTGGGGGGGACAGTCCTGCTGCCATTCATCCTCACTACATCTCGCTGCACTGCACCATGGGTATTCTGAGACACGCCGAGGTTGAGCTGGGTCATGTGATTGCGAAGATCTGTCAAACTCTGGCTGCCTTCACTATACAAGAAACCAGGACTCACTTTGGTCAGGTACTCGCAACATGCAGCCAAATCATTCTTATTCTGGGGAGAGAAGAGAGAGACAAGTCTGTCAGCTACAGATATAGATATACAGTATATATGAGGGTTTTTGTAGAGGCAAGCAGAACACGGCTGTAGGCCTGTCGCAATCAATATATCGACTAATTTTTGGTGACGCAATATATCGACCATTATATTTACATAAGAATTAATGTCACCATGTTTGTACATTCCACTTGCGCCTGGGTCTTTTGCAGCTTCTGGTACATAACGTGGTGTAGTCATGAGGTGCTAATTCAAAATTAAAAAATGCTTCTACAAAAAGTTTCATCTGCAGATATGGCCTTGTTTAGGAATCTGTGTCTTTGTGCATACGGACATCTGACTGCTGAGTAGTGCTTGTGTTTTTCAGCAATAGTGTGCACCCTTAATTTAAAGAGAAAAATCTGTAGATGCAAAAATCTCCAGACAAGTTCTTTGTGCATTTTTTTTTCTACTTGTTACTTTTTGTTAGAAAATGTTTATTCACTATTTATTCAAGTTTTTTAAGGTATCTAATATTTTGATACTTAATTTCCATGATCTAAATATTCTTAAAAATTAAAAGTTTGTTGTCATTTGAAAGTGTGTTGGCCTTCTTGCATTATTATGCTTTTATTTGTGACCCTGCAGCACAAAAGCAGTCTTAAGTCGCTGGGGTATATGTGTAGCAATAACTAAAAATACATTGAATGGGTCAAAATTATAGATTTTTCTTTTATGCCAAAAATCATTAGGATATTAAGTAAAGATCATGTTCCATGAAGATATTTTGTAAATTTCCTACCGTAAATATATCAAAACTTAATTTTTGATTAGTAATATGCATTGCTAAGAACTTCATTTGAACAACTTTAAAGATGATTTTCTCAATATTTAGATTTTTTTGCACCCTCAGATTCCAGATTTTCAAATAGTTGTATCTCAGCCAAATATTGTCCTCTCCTAACAAACCATACATCAATGGAAAGCTTATTAATTCAGATTTCAGATTATGCATAAAGCTCAATTTTGAAAACTTGACCCTTATGACTGGTTTTGTGCTCCAGGGTCACATATTATGATTATATATTCAGTGGCATAAAATGGTCTTAAAATGACAATAATATTGTTTATCGCAATTATTTCTTGGGCAATATATCGCACGACAAAAAGTTATTATCGTGACAGGCCTACATGGCTGTCTGTCATAAGTGCCACTGTGCAGCTGCGGTTAAAATGTAAACAATTTTTAAGAATTAAGAATTGTTGAAGTAACAAACGCGATGCATCAGACAATCATTTTTGCCTCCCACTGCTAATCAGATATCTCTTACATATTCTGCACAAATCAGAGGACAGCTAGAAGCCCCTTAGAGACTTCTCACCTCAGTAGTGATTTTTAATTTTGTTCTACAACAAATACATTTGCAAATGTCTCACATTATTTCCCTTAGAAAATCTATTGGGTGTTGCATCACCAGCATTAGCCATCTCTAAATATAGTGATAGAAACTGTGCATTAATGTATTCTGCACAATAGCAGCAGGTGGACAATAAACTGTCACTTTTGATGTCATTAACTTAATAGCTGTTGTGTGACAAACTGTGCAGATGAATTTCAAAAGAATGTACAAACTACCAAGGCTTATAGAAATACCTTTTGAAAAATGTGCAAGTGCAGCGTGTGTACCTCACCTGCAGGACACACTCGGACACCACGTCCTCGGGAACCTCTGGAAACTTTTGCCGCAGGTGATGCAGAACCTGGTTGTCACTCTGCTGGTTTCCCTGTGCCATTCGTCTACTGCCAAAACAGAACGGACTTGACTACGGCACTCGCTTATCTCAGCATCTTCTGCATTAAAGAGAGCAGAGGAGAAAAAAGCACATCCGTGAGATTGATGTCAGACAGTTATAGTTCAATATGCAATGAATCACTCTAGGAAAGACTGAACAGTTTAGATTAACAAGAGCCGCTAATGTCATAAAATCATGATTGTTTTCAAAGAGGTTTTCTGAAGACACTCCCTGTATTCTATTGGTCAGTCCAAGCAGATGATCCCGCCCCAAACTCACACTATTGGCCAAGCCAGGCCTGTTGCGTTGGGCTGAGCCATCAAATCTCATTATCAAATTATCTGCGCGCTACTGGCACAGAAACTACACAGATAAATATTCACAAAAAAAGTTTAAAAATGGTACCGCTAATGTTATTAAATTAAATATGTATGGAATCAGTCTTCTGTAGTTGACAGTGATGTCTAGGGCTGTGCATTTGGTTGATTATTCAGACAAGAGTGACCACAGAGGATATCTGTGCTGATTCTGGGGCAGAGACTGTCTGAACTTCCATTCAGTCACTTCCTATCGTTAGCCAGTGATGAAGATGAAATTTAATTGTCCTAGTCTATACATACACATTATTTATTAGCTGTGGTCGCCTAGTTTTATAATGAACACAAAATATTTTTACACCTTTCATAACAACATAAAAAAGATCGCATTGTATTATTTTGCCATTGCTTTATCAAAGCAATTTAGTTCATTCATGCTAAAATCGTCTTCCCTGTGATTGACTTATAGAAGTGTATAGTCATTGCGCTCCATGATGCATGAGGCTCCTCATCGTTCAGTGTTTTCAGCTTCAGAGCGCTGCAGCAAACTCCATCTCTGCATGTGTTTTGGATTCATATGAATTTGGGAATGCAATGTGCACCAATTAGACTACTTTCCAAAATTTTTGTAGACAGTAAAAATCAAATCAATATTTTGCGTAGCGAGGAGGTGGCTAAATAAGCATAATGTTAATTTGACAAGCAGATGCTGTCACACTTTGTCTACAGTAAAAGCCAGCCGTGATTTGTGATGCAACAAAACTTTTGCTCATAGTCAAAGTTGTCTAGCGTGATGCTATATCTACACTGCCAGCGCGACACTCGCTCAATGAAAAATCAACACTGTGTAGGCTACTATAGCACATTTCCGACTCCGAGTAGCTTTCTATGACAACAATATAAATGTTTCAGCACTTTTATCAAGTTCAAGACCGGGCTGGTATAACTTTAGCTTTATACAATTAATCTTTACCTCATGGAAAAGCAATATAATGGATCACAAACATGATCGTTCAGAGAGTGGTGGTTCGTCTAAATGCACTTGAATGACTAACCTTAACTTAAAAACAAAGTTTGTGGAACAAGCAAAGCCAGTTTTGCACCTGTGAAGCATGCAAGTAACACTGAAACTACAGAACTAAAAACAACAGAAAGGCTCACATTGAACCACAACAAACACAGTTTCAACAAAGCCAGCAAAACTTTCTGCAATGCTACAAGACATTAGGAAGCATTTAGAAGAGCTAAATAAGTACTATAAACACATTAATGCAGAACAAATCTCTTAAATAAAAATGGCCAAACTATCCTACAGTGCAAGGCTAGCAAAATTATGATTATAGTTCCTCAAAAATCCCAATGTTGTTGAAAATGCAAAGATGAAGGTTTCAAAGAAGGCTGGTGAAGCCGTGGCAAACACAGAGGCTGCCGTGATGTTCTCCAGAACAGAGGACTGAGAGCAGCATAAATCACCACAGCAATGACTGAAGTGAAAGAACCGCACTGTGGTCAGACATGTCACGTCTACGGACTGTTTGTGCTGAAATATCGCCCTCTCCTGTCAGAGGTCTGCAACACTCACCAAAGCCACAAAACAGTCCAAAACAAGATCAAATAGTCAGAAACTACATTTGAATGCAAGATTACTGCTGAAAGAGGCTCTTATCACACTTTACAAAGTAAAAGTAGAACTGTCACAATTAAAAACATAAATAAATGAAACAGACATAGACGATGCAATGAAACAGCTTTATAAATAAAGGAATTTCTCTGTTGATCAGGATGAGCTTCTGAAGACTCTCAATCGCATATTTTGATGAAGTTTCATGTTTGGACAGCCTCTCATGGTATAATCAATTCTTTTTTTTTTTTGTGACTATATATTATTACTTAAATGTAAACACATGGGTAGTTCACATATTATTCAATAATTCCTGAAATGAAATTGATAGAACCGGTGCAAAAGATTATTTGTTCAAAATGTGATTATATGTGCAGTAAGTGAGGACAAGCAAAAAAAATATTCGATCCATAATTTTTTTTCGAAAAATAAAAACACTATTAAAGTGTTGCTTTGCTGTCCGTAAATGCAGGGAATCTATGATCAATCCTGAGCACGCAAACTAAAAGTCAGTTGGGTGGCGCTGTGGAGTATGATAACAAGCTGATTGTATTTGAGCGCAAAATGTCATCGTCTGCTTCGCAAAGTTTGGAATTACTTTTGATCAAATGAATCAGTAGGGCTGTGACGGTGGCAGATTTTTACCACCGCGGCGGTAATGGACCAACTACAGCCGGTGGCGCGGTGTTGATATATCTATTATTTTTTATATTTATTTTTTCAGTTTAATGCTTTAAAAATATTTAACGCAATTAACGCAGGGACAGGACTAGGGTTGGCCACCACTCACAACCGCTGCTTCTGTCACTTTTTCTCTTGACAAGAAGTGCATTTATTCAGTCGCAGAACAACTGAGAACGGGAGACGTTTCAGACACGTGCTCCAGCTTCACTTCAGCGCCAGGCGCGAGTCAAACGAGCGCGGATACGGTACTGTGTTCGCAGCGCGTGCTCTTCAATTGCACACACAAAGGCGCCGGCGCGCTGTCGCCTGTATCCTTTCATATCAAAGCGCGAAATTTTGTGTATGATGCCTAATCAAAAGCTTGCTCAGAAACGGTGAAAAAAACTTGATTGTTAAAAAATAACGTCTTTCTCATTAAACGTCATTTAAATAAATATTTGAATATTCATTTTTTTATGAGCCCAAATATTCTAATACAATATTTTTGGAAAGTGCCCATCCCTATTTCCAAAATAAACATTCCAAATGTTAATTTGATACATTTAATTCACTTGTAATTGTTGTTTTTTTTTCAAATATGGTTAGGCGCCTTTAAATGGGTTAAAATTGTTCCGAGAGGTTTCGCTGCTGTTCACATGCTGTTTGCTCCTGATAATACACCCACATTAAAATCAAATGGTACCTTATGACATACTTGAGTCAAACGCAGGGTTATATCACCCGTCAAATGGTGCGGAAGCAAACACAAGAGTGCTACCCATTTGAACCGGACCATTTATCAGCTCAGCCCAAGCTCAGAGCACTGAGATCCAGCGAGAAGGCTTGAGGTCAGAGAACCGAGCTGTCGTTCTCACAGCACTGCCGCTGAAAACAGGAGAAACAGGCTCAACTCGAATAATAGAAATGTTGCTCGTTTAAAACGTGTTTAGTAACACTGTGATTTCAGTGTCAGAATGGCCAGTTATGATGAAAGACGATGGAGCCTGCAGGAATGATTACAGAAGTAATGGAAGATCATTACAGTCATTCTTTGTTTTGAAGCTAGGGCATTTATATTTATACTAAATGTGTTTAGGCTATTTTTTAATACTACAGGTTTATAGAAAAGGATATTAGCTCATGTTAATTTGTGCTAACTTCTGCTGAAAAACTATGAATAACGTTTAATGCAGTAAAAAAGTATCTTTGGGAAAGCAGGGTTTTGTGTGACAAAAACAACAACAACAACAACTGTTTTACACTTCTTAAAGGGTTAAAGCAATTTCAGATATTAGCCCAGAGACTATTTCACTGGCTTAGTTACTGTAGTCATCTGTTGTGCAATCTGTTTTGGAAAAAGAAAGAGGGAGGAGACAAGGGACATTTCTTTTTACAGTTTCTGCCCCAAGGCTGAAGACTTGCAAAACAAAAAAGCAATGTAATTTTTATATAGTGCCAGTGACGTTTGGTTGTTTGAGGTACAGACCGCCTTGGCAAAGGCCGAGCTAAACGAAATTAACCGCTGCCTTAACAAGAGCTGCACCTTCTGCCACACAATCAACACAAGAGAAAGATGAAACACCAGTGCTGTAGTCCAGCTCCACAATTAACATAGCACTATGTTTTGGCGAATAAAGAAACCTGGGTTATTTATAAGTGCTTTAAGAGAGATTGAATTATGCTCACTGAGAAATTAAACCTACTAAAGTTATCAGCTGCAACTGGCACGTTCAGGTTTTTTTTTTTTTTTTTTCAAATGAAATCTGTATCAACAAATCAATCTTTGCTCTGCAGAAACGGCACAGAAGCTGCATCTGAAATGCCACACAGACTGTTTAATGCAGCTCTGAATGTTGATTCAAAAGCACTTTTTCTGCTTTAGGCATTGAGCCCATACGCCTGAAGCTCATTTTAATCAATACTGTCAGTTATTGCCCTTGATATTGTAATAATGGTTTATTAATGTTGATTAACAGAATACATTAAAAACAGTTTTGTGTCTGGGGAAAAACATGCCACATTCTGCAGGCTACACAAACAAAACGAGAACCCTTTATGAACTAGTTTATTAGCATAAAAGTAGCATAAAAAACAAAATGCTTATTCAAACTGGAAATAAATGATATACAGAAAGTGAGCATCTGCACTGCAAATTAATCTCTTACGTGCACTGTTTTTGCAATTTGTTGTTTATGATAAAAATTCAGTGAGTTAACAGCTTTTTTAATCTGATTTCTCGATCACCGTTAACTAATCTACATGCCTCTGCTTGGCCATTACATTCAGCGCGCTCTCTCACACGCACACGCACACGCACACGCACACAGTCTATTGGTAGAGCTTCCAAACACTTAACACAGACTCAGGTAATTCTCACAGTCTCTCTCAGCATATAACCAAATACGAGTGAAACCTTTCTGAATACCTCATGGTAGGGCTGGGCGATTTTTCCGATTTTATCGATTAATTCGAATTGAATGTTTTGCCACAATTTTATTTTTTTATAAATCGAGGAATCACGATTTTGAATAGAAATATTACCAAAGGTTATAATTAGACACTTTGACAAAATGTCGGTGATAACAGTAAAGAGAAAATAATGATCCGACCGCATGTCGGCGCTCGTGATGAACCGCTCTGTGAAGAACATAAGTACAATATATCACAGGTGCCATTCACACAGAATGAGCTTGTGTGTTGATAAAGATGCGACGCGGGCAGAGGAATAGGAAACACATGCAAGAAGATGGGAGTGAACTTCTCTTAACTTGAGCGCTGTGTTTAGAAAGCCGTTTGATGCACGAGACGTGAGCACAACAGTCAAACACATCCATGTTTACACAGAAAAAACTATGGAAAAGCATTGCAATCGAATGCAAACCTGTAAAGAACTACTACTGTATGTCTGATATTTCATGTTTGCATAACGGTGACAGGCTGAAAGCTGCTGCTCATTGTTTTTACAGAACATTTATAGTCTATCGGTGTTATACCTTCAGTCATTTTGAATTTGAATTACCTTGACTTTAGGGAATTTTTTTAAAGCATTTTCCTCACATTATTATTGTATTATTGTATTTTTTTAAGACAAGTTTGTACAAGATGTAGTTGTAGTTAATGCATCTTTTCTGCAAAGATATTTAACAAGTGATTTGTTTAATATTTAGGCCTACATCATGTTGACAACTTCATGTGTGGTGCACTTGGAATATAATTTTCTTTAACTAGAGGGTTAATAAAGAAAAAGTTACTTGAATCATGTTTTAGTTACATTTTCAAGTTGACTAGTTCAAACCGTAAAAAAACATCGCCCTGCCCTACCTCACGAGCAAATGTCTGTGGATCATGCGAGTACAGCGCTGAGGAAAGTGGCCTAAGAAATCTGCATTCAGGGCCTGGCCAAGAGCACACATCAAAAACAGCTAAGCTTGCTTCGGCAGCATCTGGTCTTGAGAACGGTTGTAAACGCTGTAGCTGTATTGCACTGAGACTTTTGAGGCCATGCAAAGAGCCACAGACACGCTTAATGGCATTCTGCTGGATGAGGAACAGGTGTTCATACTCCACTACCAGTCCTAAAGAGTGAAGCTGAGAAGAGAGACTAGAAACAACACCATTCTCACCATCACAACAAACCAGCTCACCAGTGACTGTACTTCAGCCACATCATGGCTTTCCAGGGTGCAAGAATAAGGACTGTCTGATAGCCAGGGTCGGTGTGAAAGACGCTCGGGACAATCTTAAATTGCGGGAGTGAAAAACAGAAATCATAATATAGCTTAATGTGAAAATAAAACTTCAAAAGGCTATGATTTAAATCAATGTGAGCGCTACAGGCTTGAGCTGTTCACAATCAAAAAATATTACACAGTCATGCAAAGGCAATGCTTATGATCTGCAATTCATGGCATTTATATTGTAAAACATTTTAGATGGTTGCAAAAGTGCATAGGCCTATTTTATGTCCTTCATCTTTTTGAATGAGCAGCTGGCTAGTAAATGTCCTTTTCTTGCTTCAAATTTTATAACAACTTCTTTAAAATGCTTCAATTTGATTTGGTATTATAAAGTTCAGCCCAAACAACAACATGAGTTTAGAGCTAAGAACTACTTCTAGTTGTTTTTCATACCTTGTATACTATCATAATTGATACTGATACTAATAATACTTTTATTCAATATTACTTTGTATTCTAATCATTTTGTTGGTATATATCTTCTCATAAACCTTCACTTAAAAAAAAAAAAAAAAAAAAACACATTTTCATTGTGCCCCCAGAGTTTTTTTTTAATGTCTTCCTAAACTTTGGGAGCATATGGTCCTTGGGACGAAACCAAGTGTCAAGGTCCTGTCAGGCAAGCTCATGCAATTTAAGGTCAAAAACCTGAATGTTCAATCCAGATTTCAAGAAGCTGAATGCAAATTTGGCACAGAGAACGATCAAATTCACTCACATTGGTACCAACTGCTGGAATTTTGGTACCGTGACAACAATAGTCTCTACAAAAATGAGAGAGCACTTAGAAAAATATAAAACACTGTTGCTGATTTTCCTAATTGTATTCTCAATCTTTAGCTTCATATGCAGGATATTTTCATCACTATCACAAATGGGAACTGTTATTCATTATGGCAGTGTGAGCTTCAGCTCCAACACACCTGTCAGGCTTCAACAACGCTGAATAAACTGCGTTTTATATATATATATACATATATATATCTCTGTGTGTATGTGTTACAATGTAACGAGTTCATATTCAGAAACCAGTGAAACCGAAACTAAAGAGCGCTGAAACAGGAAGTGAAGTAAACAGAAGAGAGTGTCAAAATAAGGGTCCACATAACAGAACATAAACCTGACAATAAGATCCTTGGGCTATTAATTGTCAGCCTATATGTATAACAGTTAGTTCTGATCCTCGAATCTGACTGGACAAGAGACTTTCTGCTAATATTTCACCTGCACGATCTAGACAGGCTGTCAGTCAGTCTTTAAACCGTTCATTCAGCTACACGTTCAAAAACACAGATTCATTCAAAGAGAGACGTAATGAAACACGCTTTGAAATCATTTTAACTTTGAGCGCCACTTTAGAAGGCTCAGCTGACCAGCAATGCGTCGATGCTAAGACAATTTCGCATATCGGGTCTATACTTAACCGAGACGTTGAAATGACGGCTATTGCTTGCTGGGTATTTTCACAAATATATATATGACTCGGCCTGGAGGACAGACTTAAGTAATCGCACGCACTCAGTCAATCTCTCTCTCATTCACTGTCTGTTTAGGCTTGTTAAGTGCAAATCTACAGAGTCTCTGTACAAATCAGATGGTACACATGGTTATCACTACTAACTTATATAAATAAGTACTACAGGTGCATCTCAAATTAGAATGTCGTGGAAAAGTTAATTTATTTCAGTAATTCAACTCAAATTTGAATTTATTTAATACACGAGTTTCACAATTTGAGTTGAATTACTGAAATAAATTAACTTTTCCATGACATTCTAATTTATTGAGATGCACCTGTATATATAACTACTATTATATAAGAATAAATATTCAGTACTCATGCACAAAGTCTAAAACGAGAAGGGCATAACCCTATGAAAAAAGAAAACAGGCAAATATCGCGGTTGCAGCGGTCGTTGCATTCCTCTGCGGCTGGCTCGTCAATAGCGTGGTATTGCGATGTTATGGTTATTGCGACAGCTGTCAGAGTTTCGTAAGAGTCAGTGACGTCAAGGCTATAATGTTATTTGTCATCAAGGCACTGCAATCCAAGTTGACCTTTCCATTTCTCCAGGGATAGAAGTGCAGAGGCTGGTCTCTGGCTACTGCTGTGCTTTTCTGCCAAAATAAGACCTTTATGAATTTAACATTTAATAGCAAAGAAATAATTCATAATAAAACAATAACAATAATTTCTAAATTACTAAATGCAGTGTTTCCCACACATAGACTTTACTTGGACGGGCCGCCCAGGTATATTTGGAGAAACATTTTTTACTTTTATTTTTATCCTCATACCTTTTTATCTGCACGAAATAATGAAACCATCCGCGATCGATTAACTGGTGGAAAATCCAGAGACGCAGCGGATAGAGTGAGCAGAGTCCAGGGGCTAGAGTGAGCAGAGTCCGGAGGGCTAGAGTGAGCAGAGGCCAGGGGACTTCTTTCTTTGCGTGAACATTTGGGCGGCGTTATGCAAATCTTATTAATGATAATAAGATTTAATTAAAAAAAGAGTGCTGCACGTTGCAGTGTCACAGGGTGGCGCTTCAGACTGCTTCAAAGTGATTCTCAATCAATGAACAGCGCACCTTTATGCCAAGCTGTTGCTTATGAACTTGAGTTGATGAATTATGACACCGTCTACATTACGACCTTTATATAATATATTTTAGATGGTTGTAAGCATATTTTAATGCATATTTTATCACCTCATCTGAAAGAACAGCCCGCAATAGTATAGCCATTTCAAAATAAGAGTCCTGGTGTATTTCAAGCTTGTTTATAATTAAAAATCACAAGTTAATTTTTTATAACACAATAAATTGTATTTAATTTAATTCATAGGAAACTATTGTAGTTTCTGGCTGGAATGTTTCCCCACAGGAAGAAAAGTCAAAGAATATTATTTGATACATATTATTCAATATAAAGATTTTACCCATTCCCTGAGAGAGACACTACATGAAAAAGCAAGGAGAACTCTACCATTTAAATGCTGTAATTTTGCATAATTTGCAATGCATAATAATGCATGATATGAGTTTGTAATTAAATGTAATTGTAGCCTATATAATTAAAATTCATTTCAATAGGCCTAAATAAAAAAAAATATTGTTAAAAATCACACATTTGTTATTTGTCACATGTAGTAGGCCATTTTTGTGCCGTGGGTAATAGTATATTTCAAACCTGTGGGAAACACTGAAATGTACTCCTAAAACAGTAACAATAGTTCATTAAAATATTATTTTTTAAGCAATATCACAATTGTTATTCATTCATCTGATTACCACCAAAATTTGCATTGAATCATTAAAAAAAAAAAAAGAATCCAGAGAAATAAAAACAGACAACACAAAATGTCTGGAAAAAAGATAAATAAATAATTTATATATACATATGTATATATACATATACAGTGGGTACGGAAAGTATTCAGATCATGCTGTTTGTCAAATTACGTCTCACACAAGGTTTTCAAATTACTTTATAAGTTATTTAATTAAGACATAAGAAGGTGAGTACACAGGGTTATTTGGCAAACTACAGAAAACTACAGTTCAGTTCAATTAACAACAACAAAATAAAATGCTCCAAGAACTCGTAACTTAAACGGGGTTCGTACAGATACTGCAAAATGAAATTTCAAGCACTACTCTTTTGGTTTTCAAGGACTAAACTCTCATTTGTATTCCCTACCATTAGATGGCAGACATGTAGTACTTCGATTCTAGACCAAAATGACGTCACGTTCCTATACAAAGTGTTCGAGGAATTAGCAGAGCAAGTGAGCTATCGTGTCTTTGATGCGGAAGCAGTTCAGTTCATAGTCTCCCGGTACATCTTTGCAACGCAATGGTGCCGCCGTGCAAGGCGAGAGTGTTCACGAAGCACAAACAAGTGATCATTTCGAGCCTTTGCCCAACAGGGATGGGGTGGCAGGGGAGAACGTGGTCAGTGTCCATAGGAGAGCTGTTGCTAGAGGTAGAGGCAGCAGGGGGATGCCGGCAGACAAAGTACAGGTGCAGTCAGTGTGGGGTAGGTCTGTGCACTGTGCCATGCAGTGAGAGGTACCATGCTCTCAAGAACTATAAACTGTGTCACCTAGATACCTGATTGGGCAGATAGCTGGTCAACTGATCAAAAAGTAGGCACGTGCATTTTACTATGGCTCAGTAATATAGTAATAATTTAGTACTTTCTCCTGTTTTATTGTTGGTTTCCTCTTTTCTGATCATTTGGAATGAGGACAAAAAGACAAAAAAAAACAAACATCAATTCAATATCTACTATTTCCAGAATATTATGAAATTCAAGATGACCGCCCCCTAATGATGTCATAATATGCAAATTAGACAAGTATATTTACACTCCACATAAACTTTTGGTCATGCCCAACATTTTTCTAATTTACAGTAGATCTCTATCTTTAAGCCCTTTCAAGCCACAAGCTTTTGAAATCTTGATGTCATTTTTCCAAAAATCCCTGGCGCCTAAAAGGTTAACATTTGAAAGGATACTATGGCAAGGTTATGGCTTTCCTTATTCAAACTGATTTCTTTTTCACGAGTATATGATTGACCTGAAGAATGAAAGCTAGTCTATATCATACACTTGGATAATTATGAGCTATATCACCGCTTATCGACACTAGGGGTGTGACAATACACTTAGCTCACGAGATGAGACATATACTTGGTTCAATAGAACGAGACAATGTTTTAATACTAGGGATGTTCATTTGAATTGTTTAACCGGTTAACCGACGGTAAGAATTTTGACCGATTAATACAATCAGTTAAATGGTTTAAAAAGTAATTTCATTATTTATTTTTTCAGAAAATTTATCAAAATATTTTAAACGGTTTGCTGCATGGTTAAAATACGCTACGCTTATAAAAAATGTGTTTTTTTTTAGGGGGAAAGAAACATAAGTTGCGTATAAGTCACATTTTATTATATCATTCAGAAATAGGCCTAATGCCAACATGAAATGTTTACAAACATTATAATAAACACTGTAAACATAGCTAGGCTATTTTAGTTCCCCTCACTCCACAACAAATCCTTTCAATTAACAGTATTTAGAAAAGAACAAGAATTAAAAATAGAAGAAGCTATAAAACCTCAAAAGGGAAGTCGTGGCCTAATGGTTAGAGTCGGACTCGTAACCCAAAGGTTGTGGGTTCGAGTCTCGTGCCGGCAGGGATTGTAGGTGGGGGGAGTGAATGTACAGCGCTCTCTTCTACCTTCAATACCACGACTGAGGTGCCCTTGCAACCCTCTATGCACACCTTAGCAATATAATCGCCATTCGCTAGTTTACTCGCCAGACTGATATACTATTTTACACACACACACACACGTTTACTTAGCTATCTAAATGGGGACATTACATAGACTTCGATTGTTTTTATATACAGATAGTTATACACTTTTTAACCTAAACCCACCCCTAACCATACCCCTCACAGAAAACATTCCGCATTTTTACAACTTTGTTTACTTTATTTTAACAGTTTTACAAATGAGGACATCCACAAATTGAGGTTTTTGCCGATTTTGTCAGGCTTTGCTCACTTTTGGGTACAAATTTGTCCCCAAAATATGGTTAAGTAGGTACACACACACACACACACACACATGATTCCACC
>NW_015540879.1:25177-37160 GCF_001515605.1 Sinocyclocheilus anshuiensis | reverse complement strand
ATATAAAATAGGAAAAATATTACATTACAGAATAAAAATCAGAATACAAATTGATTATTGTCCAGCAGTGTAATTGATTTCTCAGCCAATTAAAAGAGATAAGAAAATAAAACCTGCCAATTAGACCAACAAAAAAAAAAGGTATTATTATATTGAACATTTCTGTCCCTGTGTGAAACAGTACAGATTTCACATAATTTAAGTGCGGGGCTGCACTGTTGATCACCGGATCAGTGATCCGGTGCATTATGGGACACAACTGTGAATCGAGCAGGTCGTCCGGTTATTACACGTAATATTGAAAACAGCTGCATACCTGACACACACTATATATATATATATATGAGTCAGAAACAGCTACCTGGATCATATGGACTGAAGTGAGATGTACTTCTGAAATATATGCAGTGTTGCCAACTTAGCAATTTTGTTGCTAAATTTAGCAACTTTTTCTTCCAAAAGCACCTAGCAACAAATTTAGCAATTTTTTACATTTATTTGGCAACTTTTAACAAGTTTTGATAAGTGACTCAGACCAAAAAAGCACATTTTCCATCCAAATTACACAAAAAGAGGAAACCAACGATGCCTAGCAGTACAGACAGCACGTGAATTAAGTTAGCTGCTATTTGCAGTTGTTCAATTTAATAATTTAATAATTGTTCATTTATGATACATTTTGTTAGTAGCTTCTAGCTTGTACCTGCAATTGTTGATCAGTTAATGCACTGTAAGATAAATGGAAAAGATAGTAATTTTCCAGGACATTATCTATTGTAACCCTGTAACCCGAAAACACGTGTAATTTAAAATGCAGGTAAAAAAACCAATACGGAAAATTCTTTCATATTAACATAGTAGTTAGTTAGTGTTCTACCCTTAAGAAAAGCTTGTAAGAATAGGGCACAATCTACTAATACACTGCTTAAAGCATAATTGTTGAGAATGTGTAGTATTACTAGTTTGATAGCTATTTAAAAAACTTAAATTATCATTCAAAAGTGTGTACGTGTTCAATAATTAAATGTATTTAAAAATACAGCTATTTATATTTTACAAACAAGTCTAAATTAACTTTTTTTTTTTTTGCTGAGATTTAATGTTGTGACAATTTTGCGTTGTGATTACGCAATGACATCATAACGTCATTTAGCAACTTTCTCTGAAAATTAGTTGGCAACACTGAATATATGGCACCTGATTATTAGATTATTAGGGCAGTTTAGTCGTGTAAAATAATGGAGCAAAGGCGTTTGGATTAAAGTCTCTTGGTTTGTTTTCATCTGCCAAATCAGGAATTGAGCTGCATTTATATAATGTTTTATATAAACACTGATTTAGGGACTCGTGAAAGCGCCTTCAGAGAGTTGCGTGCAGAATAAAATCTGGTTCATCATGTTTTGCATCGGAGCTCTTTATTCCCTTAAATGCTGGATTTACTTTCAAACATTCACTCTTCAGCCGCTCGTGAGCTTTTGTTTGTTGCGTTGGCCTGATAACCGCCACAGTTTTAGTTTTATTAGCTTTACGAACCAGCGTCCAGCTGCAGCGCTTAACCGATCCGCGCAAGCAAACAAACAAACAAACAAACATTCTCTGTGCCCGTAATCTCACACTGCAACTGCGCGGGGCGCTCGGTAACACCGCGAACCGCGCTACGCGTTAAACGTCAACAAACAGGAAAGAAACCCCGAGCGAGCGGATGCGGGATCGCGACGCGTTACAGCCTTTCATCGCGTTCTCAGCCGGAGCAGACTTCCCAAAAGCGCGCAGTCCGCCCGGGCTGTCGACTCCGCGCACACTCGCAAGGCCTGATCGCAAGCGTTTTCCTCACCGTGTCAGCGCCGCTCCCGGGCCGCCTTCAACCCCGAGACGCGCCGCGGAACCGCGCTGGGACGGAACCCAGGCCCGACTCCGTTCAACACCGCGGTGAGGGCAGGACCCCGCGCCGCCGCTGCTTCACACACTCGGGAACTCTTCTGACAGCTCTTCTGCGTTCCCCTGCTTTTCTCTCTTGCTTTCTCTCTTCCAGCAGATAGGAATCAAAATAGTGTCACACAATATGGCGGCCGTGCAAGTAAGCGCCTATCGCGAGACTTCTCGCAGGGAAAAGAAGTCACGGCTCATGAATATTAATTACATCGTGCTCACGTGACCTTCCTAGAACTTACAGCCTTACTATTCATGAGCAAAGACGGAATTACACCGCGAACTTATCAACAGTTTAGTCTTGTTTTGTAATTTAGCAGAATAATACGAGACAACTAGGCTTTGAAGGAACTGCATATCTGCATTCACAACGGATAACAGTACAGTGAATTAAATATACAAATTATTATTTCTGTCACACAGTTCAGAGAATGTCTTGCAGCAGAGCAAACCTTACAGAGCTAGCGCCCTAAAGTTATGACATACTTAAGACAGTAGTATAATAATAATAATAACACATTTTTCAATTCCTACATTCAAAGCATCAGTCACAAATACAATTTGTGTAAACAAAGCTCTAAACATTGTGTCTCAGCTGCAGATGCGGATTAAGTTTAAAGGCTTTCTGAGAAACATGTTGTGAGGTGGTCTGGAGAAATCCCTGAACAAACCTAGTGACCCAGTGCAAGCTAGTGAACCAGTGCAAGCTAGTGACCCAGTGCAAGCTACTGAACCAGTGCAAGCTACTGAAGGAGAAGGGTTTAATGGTAATGAAAGGCAATCCATGTGACTTTAATATAGTCCCTGATTCATGGCTAGACCGGAGACCTCAAAGAGCTTCACATTCTTTGTATAATAATACTATATTGAATGTATGTACAACTATAAGTGTGGTTGATTACTGGAGGGTGTCAGTAGGCCTATAAATGGTTTAAGCCCTCAGGAAATGGACAGTGCTCGAGATTAGATTATTGGCTTATTTCTGGTGAATTCAGTCTGTAAGAAACCTCAGATATCTCCTAATATTTGGAAGTTTAATAATGACTTGTTCAAGAATGATAGATTTTATCGAATTAGTCAATCTGCTGATGACACGGTAATATTTTAAAAAGATAAATCTATAGTGAAGAAAGCCCTGAACATTATTTCAGTTTTTTCTAGAGCACCAGGCCTATGCCTAAATTAAAAACTTTATCCTCTGTATTCTTGTAATAAAGAAAGTACAGAATTCATTCCTGTTAAATCTAAAGTGAATACTTCTTAACAATGTCTAAAGAATTACATAAAAGAGAATTAGTCACATAGAAGAGAGAATTGACAGTATGAAAACGTCTTAATCATTGGCTAATGAGAGATCTGTCTGTTATAGGCTGTTAAACTCTGCTATGTTTAATTTTATATGGAAAAACAAAACTCATTATATTAAAAAATCTCCAATGATTACAGAATATAAAAACGGAGGTCTGGAAGCCTCTGAATTTGAATGAATGGTTGGAGTACTTAAACTGAATTGGATTAAAACTGATTTAACACAGCCCAATTCAGTTTGTTTCATACCAAAGTGTGTGTTCATGAGAGTCTGAGGATTAGATTTTCTGTTGAAATGTGATTTTGAGATTTCCAAATAGCCAGTTAAGCTTTCACATTACCACAAACAGATTTCGTACTACTGGAAAATTATTTTCACCCACAATTTCACAGCGCATAGTTCTGCCTTGTGGAATAACAGAACCATTACGATACATAGAAAGAGTATTCAAACAAGAGGTTCTAACTAATCTGTTAGATGAAGCTGGTCATAATTCATTCAAGGAGAAATTTGAAATAAAATGTTCCTTTAGAGAATTTAATAGTGTGTGTGAAGCCATCCCTCCTTCTTTAAAACAATGAATGCAAAATATTCTTACTTATTCAAACGTATCAGTTACATTGCCTGAGTTGAAGATTGGAGAGGTATATATTGGGGACAAAAAGTGTAACAACAAAGTAATAGGGAATATTTCAAATGTAAATTATTTTCCGATTTAATACACCTTCAAAAATGAAACATTTTGAAAATGAAGTATTTAGAAACAAATACTGTAATTATCTTAAATGGCCAATTGTACCCAAAATGAAATATATTCAATTTAGAATTATTATCAATGTTTATCCAGCTGCTGAAATCTTACGGAAAAGATTCTGTTTTGAGATCGATCCTAGTGTTTTTTGTTTAGAAGAGCCTGAAACTAATGAACACTTATTTTTGTCTTGTCCAGTCACATTGCAGTTCTTGCAGGATCTTTACAGCTGGCTAAATATTGATATGGATATTGCTATTCCTTAACTACATTTATTTCATGTTTTGGTTTATGCAGATGGTCTTCCGAAGAAAATGTCATTGATTTTAAACATTTTTATTATAATGGGCAAAAATCATATACATAAAAGCAAGTGGAATAGCAGTAAACCCTCTTTAAATTGTTTCAAAAATGAATGTAAAAATTACTTAGAATCCTTAAAATATTTATCCAAAGATAATCAACTCCTGGATGAATTATATTAAACCATGTACGAGGCTCTTTCCTTATAAGACTTTTAAGTGTTTTTTTTCCCCTTGCAAACCCCTGAAATGTTTAAAGAAGTATTTTGTTTATTGTTTGTTGTTTATTGTGTGTGTGTGTGTGCGTGCGTGTGTGCCTGTGTGTCTGTGTGTGTATATATATATATATATATATTATATATGGACATTTATGTATGACTGGTGATGTAATTTTGTGAAAAGTGTGTATATTCCCCACTTGACTTTGTAAACTGATACTGTTCAATAAAAAAATTAAAAATAAAATAAAAACTATTTTCTGAGTGACTGATGAGCACCGCCACGAAGGATTCTGACTTCCGTTTGGATGCTCTTGTGTTCCGGTCTCCATAGAAATCCATGTTAAAATGGGGTAAAAAGAATTTTCCCTCAATAACTCCTAATTACTGCTTATTGATAGTAAGTAAGGTAGCTGTTGTAGTTATGTTAAGGGGGTTTATATAATTTTAAATGTACAATTTAATAACATATAGCCTAGTTTTATAAATGAATGGGGTGTTTAAAATAGCCTACTGGAAGCGCTGTAGTTTTGCTGTCTATAGCTACTTTAAAGTTACTTCCGTTTCTGAACAAAGAAAGTAGTAACTGATGTTATAAATACACCAGCCTGATTTTTGTTTTATTAGTCAGAATCTACTGTACATAACAAATACATTTTTTTTTTAAATCACAAACATTTGCCATCAGAATGAAGCCAGATTTGGCCCAGACTCTGCTCTAGCATAAGAATACTAATGGAAATGTGTTAACCGACAGGAAGAGTGTTTAACCGATTAATCGCCTACTTTCATTTGCCGCATGTTTAAAAAACACGCTAAACATAAAGTTTCAGTTTTTGAGAGGTGAAGAAAAAACTGATGTCACGTATGAGCTGCTTTTTATTACGTTCAGAGATAATACTGGCAGGCCTACATAAAGCGTAATGTTATAATAACATACAGGCTATAGTTCCCCTCACTCCAAAACAAATCCTTTCAATTTAACTGTATTCGGAAGAGAACAAGAATGAAAAAATATATAATTTATTAATTTCTAATGAATAAATATAGTATAATTGCAGTATGTAATATAATAATATAGGCCTATATAAACAAGCCAAAACAAATTCATTTAAAGCGAAACTGAAAGTTGGACTCGTAGCCTACCTCTTTCATTCGGCACAAATTCAAATGTTTCCATATTTGCAATGTATTTGAAGCTAAACTATTATTTATTGGGTAAAATAGGCTTTGTACTTCGCACGCGTTCCAATATCGACGGGAAAACAATCATAATGTGCAATTATATGTGCCACAGTGGACCGGTGCTCACGGATTGTTATACAGACTATTTAAATTGACTAGTGTAACTTTTCACGTTTGGCTGAATGTATTTTAATTTATTTTATTATTTTAATGTATTTTATTAAACAGGCTGCACTGTTTGCAGTGAACATATAGTGTGTGCATGAGGCGCCGGCACGATCAAACAGCTGAAACAGCAAATACTCCATCACTTTTGGTCATACAGTAAAGGCATAATTCAAAAGTGCAAAGCGTTAGCACTTTGAAGATTCAAGAGTATTAGCAAAGATTATTACATTTCTTTATAAAGGAACACTGTTCCATTCTTATTTCGAACCTGAACGAATAAATATTTTTGCTAAGAACAAACCAAAATGAAAACATTTAGCTTTTAATCCATCTATTTGACAGCCTATGTACCTAGGTACCCACTCCCCATCTCGTACTCCTCACAGACACTTGCTTTGTGCACCTGCAACTTAACTGAATTAGGTCAATTATGTGATTACTTAATTTTTTATTATGTTGGCTTTGTATTGTTTGGTTAATAGTAGTAAATACCACGTAGCCCACCCACATCACGACCACCCTGCGTTGTTTGACCCCGTGACCTGTTAATGGCACCCAGATGTGGAAATCGGCATATGTGGAATTCCGTTGTTAGTACAATTGTTTGTCCAATTCTGTTCGATGTCATAAATGAAGTCCTGAGGAATGTTTTTGTGCTTGTATGGTAGTTCCCACATCCAGTCTGCCATCTGACGCCCCACATGACCGGAGAGGAATCTGGTGGTATGCTTAGATAAATAGATCTCAGGCATTTCTGTGTAAAATCAGAAAAGAGCTGTGAAATACATAGACATGGACGTCTTATACTCACCTAAAACTCCTGAGAAGGAATGAGATGAAGAGATGATGGAAAGTCTGACTTTGGCTCCTCTGTCTCTCTTTCTCCCCCTCACCCTAGCTCTCTCTCTCTCTCTCTCTCTCTCTCTCTCTCTCTCTCTCTGGAGATTTTAAGGACAATATCAAAATAAATAGACTATTTTAACAGATCATGAGAGTATATCACAATGTGTGTGTGTGCGCGCACCCACATATAATCTGATGACTGTATAAAAAGGATTTAAATAACATGACTAATAATGAAATTGAAAATAAACATTTAGCTTAATGAATAAATAAATAAGAAGCTTTAAGCTTAATTAATAAATCAATAAATGAGTAAAAATAAAATCCCTTACATTATATTCAATGCTAAATGCAAACCAGATGCTTATGCTCCTGAAGACTGCATGTATTTGATCAAATATACAGTAAAAATACAGTTATTTATAACAATTTCAAATAGCTGGTTTTTACTCTGTGTATATTTATTGAAATATTATTGATTTCTGTGATGCGTAGCTGTATTTTCAGCATCATTACTCCAGTCTTCAGTGTCACATGATCTTCAGAAATCGTTCTAATATGCTGATTTGCTGCTCAAGAAACATTGCTGATTATTATCAATGTTGAACACAGTTGTGCTGCACAATATTTTTGTGGAAACTGACACATTTTATTTTTCAGGATTCACAGATGAATAGAAATATTTATATTAATATAATATTTATTTATAGATTTGTATGATAACGATTACGTATCCAGATGGAATATATACTTAAAACCATTTCACTTGTTATTTTGGTTTATGTCATTCCCTGGATAATTTATTTGATTTATTTCAGTTGGATACAAGTCTTTTTTTTTTTTTTAATTTTAAGGCAAGTTTCACATCCATAAATGCAAGTGATCTGAAAAGAAACCCAATATTATCCAGTTTAAGAATAAAATGGCTTTATAATGAAACAATGAAAGAAGGACTGCCGTCAAGCTGTAGTGCTACAGAAGTATGGACCTCTACTATTACTTTAATTTCCCCCGTTTAATTTGACTTTACATGTATACCCTCTTTTTCTTTGTGAATTATTATTGATTAATATGATCGATCGTATTTTATGTTCGTTATAGGCTATTTGCAATGTGATCTTAAAAACAGCTGACATGCGTTTTATATTTACACAAATGCTCACAAATCTGTTTTTAACAGTAAAAGCTTTTTATGTAAACTAACTATATTTATTATTTATTTATGAATTGTATTGTGTCATGTTTATCAAAATAAAGCGGAAAAATATAGACCCCATTTTATTGATATTTAAATAGTACAAGCTTGTTTTGTTGAACTTTATTCTTGTACATACAGGCTTTTTATTGAGGAGTACATAAATTATTCAATGAAAAGGCTTTCTGTTACCACATGTAAATATCTAAAACGTTTGTTTATTTGACAAATATATCTAACCAACTTCATCTGCAATAAAGACAGCAAACACTGCATGAGTCGCAGGAATCAGAAAGTACGACTGCTCCGTTTTCAAATCCTCCCTCGACTTCAAGCGGCAAATCTCGGCGATCGGTATTCGGTACGTTTGTTTGAGATGCCAGACGCCTTTCCTTGAATGAGGACGAGAGTAGAGAGCTGCAGTCATCCTCTAATCGTATTTGTGGCAGAGGTATAAGTGTCTGGGTGAACTCCATGCTGGTAGCGATGGCCCTTTACTATGCCAGCGGAAGTAAGAATACCCTGCTTCGAGTCAGAACGGAAGTTGCATGACGTCATGTGAAAAAAGGGTCTATTACATCATAGGCGGTGTGCGCCGAGGCAACATTTCAACAATTACAACATTTCAGCCGAATATTAATGATAATGATGATTGAGACGCACCCCGTCTGTCGAGTCCTTGGAGGTGAGATGACCGCGGGTAAAAACATGAACGCAGTGGAGAGCCACTTTATAGTAGCAAATTAAGTTTTGCTTTTGATGAAATGAGACACTGACACTGTTTCTCATGTTTAATATTGCTGATTGCTTTTAAGCAATATATTGAATAAAGTGCCATATAAATACACATGAAGTGACTTCACGGGAGTGCTAATTCGCAGAGCTTGTGCAAACACACCCATGTTGCTATGATCAGATTGTTATTTAAAAATTCATGCTGTTTTCTCCATTTTTGTTGTGTTTATTTTGTTGCAGAGAGGAAAGCACGCAGCACATATTTTCACATTGTAACGTTGGGTTTGGGTTTTGTTTCTTGTTCTTGTTTTCATGTCTTTTATTTTGTAATTTGATTCATGCTGTTGGTGTCATGCTTCCCTTGCACTCATGTATTTCTGCTTTGTGTATGTGTGATGTTCTCATTGGTTGTCTTAGTCATGTGTCTTGTTTCTCATTGGTTGGTTCTTGTCATGTGACCCTCTTTGGTTGATATAAATAGCCCTTACGTTGCCTTAATTCTTTGTCTGTTGTTGTCCTGTAAAGGCTGTTTAGTGTGCTCCTTGTCTCGTCTTGCTCTTGCTATTGCCATTGCCATTGCCAAGTCTGGATTACTTTGTGTTTTTGTTTAATAAATCCTTTTTAACTGCATTTGGATCCTCTGCTTCATGCCATTAAACGTTTCCTCTCTTTTGTTGGAAAACGTTTCTCTTTAAGTTGTTTGCGGCTTGTTGTTTTTTAAGTTGCACGTCATAAGCGACTCAAACTGAGCACTTGCAGAGCTCGAGCAGCATTTACTACTGTGCATATATGTATTTAATTAAGTCGCCAAAAATTTATTATATATTAAAATATTTAGCAATTGATTAGGCAATAATATATATGACATAAATTGGTACATTATTTATGTTTTCTTTATATGGCGCATTTTTTTATTGCTATACAAAGTTATTAGTAGTAGTACTGCTGCTATTACTAATACAGTAACTTTTAGTCAGAGTCCACTCAATAGCAACCCCTCAGCACTTATTGAGTTCTGCACAGACGAATCCTCTCATTACAACCAAAAAATTATAAATACACTGTTAGTAAGTGCACAGCCAGCTTTCATAATTATAACGAGAGGTTTCGCAAGAGTGCAAAACCCTGTGAATTGACTGTCACAATCATGGACTTTTGTTGTGTTTCTTTTGTTTCCTGTTTAGTTTTGTTCATTTGACCTGGTTTCTGTCTCCCCTTGATTTCAAAAGTTAGTTCACCTGTGTCTAGTTAATTATCCTTGTTTGGTCCATGTATTTAAGTTACTCCCTTTCTGTTCATTGTTGTTTGGTCTTTAATGTCTATACCTCATGTGTCACTACCTGCCCTGTCTGGATTACCTTCCTGTGGATTATTAAAGCTTGTTTATTTGTTGAATCTTGTCTTCGTGTCTGTGCCTTTGACACAGTTGTGTGACAGAAGACCCGACCACCAAAAGTGTAAGCGGCGTGTTCCCCGCGTTTTTTTTTTTTTTTTTTCGGTTTGAAAGGTTTTTTTTTTTTTTTTTTTTTTGATGGCTCAGACAATCCAGCAACTTATTCTCCGGTAGCCAAACACTCTCAGGGATGCCATTTTATCAGAGCTGAAATGAAGTGTAAGCGGGGTGTTCCCCGCGTTTTTTTTTTTTTTTTTGCGATTTGAAAGTTTTTTCTTTTTCTTTTGATATTGATGGCCCCGAATTCCTCCTTCTCCTCCTCTTGCTGGAGCAGGGGGAGCTCGCCCTAAAGGACCATACAAGACTTTTTGTGGAAATCTCCAACTTTACCCACTACTCGGACCACTGCCTCTGCTCGCTTTATAATGCGAGCCTCAACACAGAGTGCAGTTGTCCAGAGATGGTCCTCGGGGGGATTTCGCCGGCTTTGTGGAGTGGGTGCTGATGAGCTGCAAGTCACCACTCGCCGTCTGCTACACTGATGAGGAATTCACCAGTCCCACTCCAGACCCAGAGCCCAGGCAAACACCACCCCGCTGCACGGAGCATCAGCCTGAGCCCACCACAGACAGAGAGCCAGAACCCGCCACGACCGATTAGCCATCGGCAAGAGGAACGAGAGCTGAGGATCGCCCCGGAGCCAGAGCCTTATGCAATGTCTGACTAGGTGCGTGAGCTGGCAACGAAGCCCGCCACTGTGGAGTTCACAGTGGAGACCGAGGGTGCAGAAGAAAGCCCCGCCCACTGTACTACTGATGAGTGTGAGCTGAGGTTGAACTCAGTGGACTTTATTCTGACATACCGATTCTTCCATAATTTTCTGAACTTTCTGCCTGTTCAGTTACGGCCAAAGAGGCCGTTTAAAAACTGTCTGTCTGCACTGAATCGTCTGTCTGTTTGTCCTGTCTCGTCTCGACCATGGAGATCGTTCCTCTATCCGCTGCACTCCCTGTGTTAGGAGTCGTGCTTTGGTTTGTGTGGGCAGTACACACCATTTCTGAACCTCCAGACTATCATGAAATCCCTCCCAGCCTCCCTCTCCCACCTCCTCTCAAGAGTCATCTGCTATCTTCTGCACCACTGCCGTTGCATCCTGCCAGCCCCTCGACTCACCCTCAGCCCACCATCGGTGATGTGGGTTCACCGTGGGTCTGCCAGTCTCCATTGGCGTTGTGGCTAGAGGATCCCTTGTCTCCGCCTCCAGCCTCTGAGTCCCGGACTCCGCATCGGCCTGTCGACCCAGCAGCTCCACCATGGTTCCTAGCTCCCTCATCTCCACCGTGGCTTGTCAGTCCACCAGCTCCGCCGGGCTCCCTCATCCCTCCGGCTACGCCTTGGTCGGTCATCGACCTGCCCTCGCCTCGGGACTACACTCCTCCGGCTTCACCTCGTCCTTCCAGCTCCGTTGGGCTCCTCCCTCCCTCCAGCTCCACATTTGTCCTCTGTCGCTCCGGCTCCGTCACAGCCTTCCAGATCCCTGCCTACGCCTAGGTCACCTGAGCCATCTGCTCCGCCTTGGTCCTCCGGATCCTCCCCGTCACCATGGCTCTGTGGCTCTGCGGCTCTCCCTCTCTGCCCTGGGCTCCTCTCCCACCTACTCCGCCGCTGTCAGTCGGCCCCCTGGAGTCGTCAGCCCTTTCTCCACCATGGTTCCACCATGGGCCGCATTCCTGACTGTGGTCTGGGTCCCGCCTGGCTCCTCCTGCTCCTGCTCCCTCCTGTCTTCTCCCTCCATCTGATCCGCCCTAGCTCCTCCTATCTATGTCCTGGCTCCTCCCTCTGTCTGATCCACCCTGGCTCCTCCCTCCGTCGTCGCCGCCCTGGTCATCTGCCTGCCTTCCTGCCTGCCCTTCACCGTCCCCTGTTACCATCCCAACTCCGCTCATTTGTCCTCC
>NW_015540879.1:22650-25084 GCF_001515605.1 Sinocyclocheilus anshuiensis | reverse complement strand
CCCCCTCTTTCCCTCTCTTGTTATTTCGTTACAGAGCAAGGCCTCGTGTCTGGCCAGAGGAGGGAGTACTGTCACAGTCATGGACTTTTGTTGTCTTTCTTTCGTTTCCTGTTTAGTTTTGTTCCTTTGACCTAGTTTCTGTCTCGCCTTGATTTCATTAGTTCACCTGTGTCTTGTTAATTATCCTCGTTTTGTCCATGCATTTAAGTTACTCCCTTTCTGTTCATTGTTGTCGGGTCTGTCTATACCTGATGTGTCACTACCTGCCCTGTCTGGATTACATTCCTGTGGATTATTAAAGCTTGTTTATTTGTTGAAACTCGTCTACGTGTCCATGCCTTCGACATAGTTGTGTGACATTGACGTGATAGCACCATTCCGGGAGCATTTTTGCTTGCTTTAACCCATTCACAATTTGAATACAAGTTTGTTTTTCATGCTAGAGGACCATCTTCCATTTACATGGTGCAAAGTGTCAGGAGTATCAACTGCATTTAAATGACGCAAACATAAAGTCACACTGCCTAATATTTGCACTACTTTTGAACGCAAATTATAATAAAATACATTAATCTTTCTTCAGCATGACGCGGACCACAAAATTAATGCACACATTGAGTACCCCGGCCTTAAGCCTTCTACACACTGCACGATTTTAATAATCCTTTAAGATCATTGCAAATCACACTTTGTGACATGAATCTGATGAACCTGGGTACAACATGTATGCAGACTGTACGATAATGACACCTATTGACTCGAAGACTACGACGCAAGTTACTGTTGAAGAATAAAACGTCATCAGCATGCACTGGGGTAAACAAAAAGAGTATGATGAATCACACTTTGGCAGCTGTAGTTTTTATGTGTGCTGAAAAAAAGTGGAAGCGGCGAAAGAAGAAGGGATAAGAGCTTGAGGTTAGCAGTTTCATGTATTAGGGCCATGTTGTGTTGATTTCATGTTGCATCTTTATTGGCTGGTCAGTAAACGTGGGTCGTAGCAACAAACCCACTGTGCGATGATCATGCTGAATTTCTGACACTGTCAGAAAATGATCATAGGCTATGCTTGGTCACAAGACCGTGACAACAGCCATCTTTCAACCTCTCTCACTGTAGCTGTGTCCCAAAGTGAAGTGCACGGACTCCGAAGGGTGCATTTGAAGTGCGATTGCGTCACAGTGGCGCGACGAAGGCTGTCCCAAACTGAAGTGTGCGGACTCCGAAGTGCGCATTTGAAGTGCGATTGCGTCACAGCGTCACGACGTAAGCTGTCCCAATTCAGAATGCATCCTCTGAATACCGCATTCCAAGGCCGAGACCAAGAAAAGATATACGCTGCATTTTCTTTCATTTTTTTTCGTTCCTCTCCCCTCCCGGATGGATCTGCCACCCGTCCAGCTCCTTTGCCTAGAGCAGCAGGACCGTTCGCTGGAGGACCACACCAGGGACTTTTTAGATCTGGCATGCCTTACTCACTTCCCTGACCGCTCGCTTTGCATTTTTTACTACACCAGACTGAGTGAGCGGTGTAAGGCACGCCTACCAGCGAACGGTCCAAAAGAGGATTTTTCTGCATTTGTGGAGTTGGTGTTGGTGAGTTTTGGATCACAATTCACCGTCTGCCCTGCCGAGGAGGACTTCACCAGCCCCACTCCAGACCCAGAGACCAGCCAGCCATCATTCCACTGCATGGAGCAATTGCCTGAGCCCACTACAGATGGAGAGTCTGAGCCTGCCGTGACGTGAGTCAGTGCGTAAAACTGCTGAGCCGATCATTCCCGGAGCCTGAGCCTCTAGAGACGTCTGCTTGAGGGCTAGGATGGAAGCCCCTTCCACACTCCCGCCACTGAGGGTGAGCTGCAACTGGCCACTGGACATTATTTTGGGGAACTAATGGACATTTTTCAAGTGGATTTGATTGACTGTTGTTGTGGAGGTTATTCCCAATGTTTGTACGTCTCCCGAGTCTCCGCTGGTTCTGTCCAGCTCTCCTACGTCTTATGAGTCTCCGCTGGTTTCGTCCAGCTCTCCTACATCTCCTGGGTCTCCGCTGGTTCCGTCCAACTCTCCTGTGTTCCCTTAAGCTCCCTGTGACTCTTAAGCTCCCACCCAGCCTCCCTCTCCCTCCTCCTCTTATGCCAGCCAGTTCCTCAGCCCGGTCTCTGCTGGTTCCTGTCAGTCCCTCAGCTCACCCTCAGTCCAGCTTCGCCACAGTCTTCTGGATCCCCACCTCCGCCTTGGTCGCCTGAGCCTTCAGCTCCGCCTTGGCCCTCCAGACCTCTGGTGTTACTCTGGCTCTCCGTCTACTAGGCTCCACCTGGGTCTGCACCTCCCTGGCTCCTCCCTCCATCTACTCTGCCCTGGCCCTATGAACTATGCCCCTTTCCCATTGCCTGCCCCTCGCCTGCCCCACGCCCGCCTCCTGATCCCC
>NW_015540879.1:19399-22423 GCF_001515605.1 Sinocyclocheilus anshuiensis | reverse complement strand
GAGATATATCACAGATATGTTCTGTTTTGGTTTCTCCTGTGTTGTGCTCCTTGTTTAGCAGAGTACCATTACAGCTGTACAATTTTAAACATTATTAGGCCATATAAAATCACAAAGCAGAAAACTAACTCATAAGATCAAAAAATAAAACGTGCAGATGAAACCGTAAGCAACTAACAAAAAAAAAAAACTGTATTTCTCAAGCAACACCATAGGCTAAAGAGAATAAATGAGTCTTCAGTCTAGATTTAAATGTGGCCAAAGTGGGAGAGGATCTCACTGGAAGTGCATTCCACCATCTAGGGGCCACAACTGCAAAAGCTTGGTCAATGTAACAATGTAAGGAAAAAAGAACAGCTCTCTCTTCGTGGTTCTCATTAAAAGTCTAGCAGCCGCATTTTGGACCAATTGCAAACAATGTATAGAGGAATTAGATAAACCTATATATAATGAATTGCAGTAATCAAGCCGGGATGTAATAAGTGCATGGATCACTACTTCTAGGTCCTTCTTTGAGAGGAACTGTTTTAATTTGGCGATGGATCGGATATGAAAGAAGCTTCTTTTGACCAGAGTTTATCTGCTTATCAAACAATAATTCGGAATCAAAGATAACGCCTAGGTTCTTAACTCTGTTAGAGTCACACAATGAAGATCCAAAAACAATGGCCTCAGTTTTGTCCCCATTTAGCTTTAGGAAGTTTTCTGACAACCATATTTTGACTTCCTCCCGGCAGGAGACAAAATTTATAATAGAATTTCCATTGCAGGTCTTGATAGTAAGATAAAATTGTGTATCACAATCAGCATAACAGTGATAAGAGACATCATATTTCTGAAAGATAGAGCCAAGAGGAAGCATGTATAGAGAAAAAAGCAGAGGACTCAAAATGGAGCCTTGTGGGACACCACATGTGATCAATGTTGAGGATGAATTGTGCTTGTCAATATTGACAGAGAATGTTCGGCCTTTGAGATATGAGGAAAACAAACTTAATGCAACCACCTAGATACCAACCACTCTCTCCAGGCGATTTAATAATATGGTGTGATCTGTTGTGTCAAATGCTGTGCTGAGATCTAGAAGAATTCAGATGACCCTGTCTCCAGAATCCAAGGAACACAAGATATAATTTGTCACTTTTAACAGAGCAGTCTCAGTACTATGAAAAGCCCTAAATCCTGACTGAAATTTATCGAGCATGTTACAGTCAGTCAGATAAGAAGAGAGTTGTAAATAGATGAAATTTTCCAGAATTTTGGATTGAAACGGCAACTTTGAAATGGCCCTATAATTATTTAAAATATCAAGGTCCAAATTAGTTTTTTTCAAGAGAGGCTGCACCGCAGCATGTTTGAAGCTTGTGGATATCACTCCACTGATCAGAGAGCTATTTATAATAGCCAGTATGATGGGGACAACAGAATTAAAAATGTCTTTAAGAAAATAAGACGGAATAACATCCATAGGAGAATTTGTGGGTTTCAATGAAGAACCTACATCTGTCAGCTTGTTGAGCGAGACAGAATCGAAATGCCTAAATGAAATAGAAGGCAACAAGGATTCAGAGCGAGACAACTGGTGGCAATATTTGTGCTCTAATATCCTGAATTTTATCCACAAAATATTTAAGGAACTTTTCACAAATCTCAGGTGTTGCAGTAGAATAGCCTACTGTAGTAGGGTTCAGGATCGAATCAATTGTTCTAAAAAATTACCTTAGGCATAAGAGTATTTTTAGCAATTACTTCAGAGAAATAATTAGATTTAGCAGTCTTTACAGCAATTTGATAATCCTTTGAGTCATAGAACATTTCATATGAGACCCTAAGTTTATCTTTCTTCCACTTTCGCTCTGTTTTCCTGCATTGCTGCCTAATAGAGCGGGTATGATCATTAAACCAGGGCTGGATATCCACCTTATTTCTAGATCTCAGCAATTTAAGAGGAGCTACCTGGTCCAGGATATCAGTACACGTTGTATTAAATACTTCCTTCAGCTGTGAGAATTTATTGTATTAGTTAACACATCTGTAATTTGAGAGAGGTATGCAGAAGCATAAATCTCTTCAAATTGCATAAGTGTTGAAGAAGTAATCACGTGAGTGAAATGGTGGCTCTCTGGGGTGGAGAGATAGAGTGTGGCTGCAAAGATTCAAATAAAACAAAACTATGATCAGAAATTCCAGATTCTAACACCTCAAGATTGATCACATGAAAACCAGAGGTTAATACCAGATCTAACGTATGGCCTTTTATATGAGTAGAACCTGAAACTAGTTGTGTCAAATTAAAGGAGTCAACTATACACAGAAATTCCTTGACTAATGGTTGTGTATTACAGCAAATGTGGATATTGAAATCTCCCAGAATTAATAATCTGTCACAACGACGTACCAGTGTAAACAAAAACTCTGAAAATTCAGCAGTGTAGTCCTTATTATATTTAGGTGGTCAGTAGATGAGTGCACAGAGCACAGGACAGGTTTGATTGATCTTCATTAGCTGCACATCGAAAGGTGTAAAAACACCAACAGGCAAAAGTTTGCAGTGATAATGGTTCCTAAACACAGTAGCTAGACCACCACCACCACGGCCAACAGACCTTAGAGTGTTATGAAAGATACAGTCCTCTGGAGTCAGTTCTCCTAGAGGGACAACATCCCCAGCATTTAGCCAGGTCTCTGTCAGAAATAAAAAGCCCAAGTTCTTGGATCTGAAAAAATTCATTCAAAATAAAAGTTTTATTTGAAATAAATCAAATGTGCAAATGTAACAGGGAGGCTAAAGACTTTGATGGAGTTGACAGTTTTTAAAGATGAGTTTTCTAGTGAGCGAATATAGTCATAATTTATACCGCCCTCCGCAACCACTGGCTTATTGGCATGGCGCCGAGCAGTTGACCAGAGTTATGGATTACAGTTGTTAGATGCATGGCTAGTATGAGACTTTTCGTAGATACGTCGAGACCCCTGATAAACATATCGGGGCCAATGTGCAATTCCTACAGACATACAGATTTG
>NW_015540879.1:0-15563 GCF_001515605.1 Sinocyclocheilus anshuiensis | reverse complement strand
GGCATGAAGATGTGAACCAGGGTCCTTGATAAAATCCCCTGAAGCTGACTAAGGGAGCTGCGTCTGTGAATAGTTGGATGTTGACAGGGAAGATACAAGATTGTTATAGAAAAAAAGATAAGCCGTTCCACTGTTTTAGGAATGTTATCCATAATGTGAGTTTGTCGTGGAAAACCTCAGTTATTGAAATTTGATCCTCTAGCGCATAAACTGAAGACGCGAGGAAGAGCAGATGCGAAATGAAGGGGCGGCCTTGTGGGATAATGCGCATGGCGAAGTTTAAGTAGCCGAACAGGGATAGGAGTTCGCGTTTGGAACAATTTGGGTTGCCTAAGAGGGTGGGTGCTACAAGGATTACTCTACCGATTTTTTCCTTGGGCAGAGAAGCCTGAAATGTATTAATGCCTAGTCTAAATTAATGCCTAGGAACTGAATCGATGTGGCGGGACCCATAGTTTTTTCCTGGGCGATGGGAATTCCAAGGTCAAAAGAAACCTTTTGAAATTTAAGGATATGGGCGGCTGGGATGGCGTCAGAAGGCGAGATGATTAGAAAGTCATCGAGCAAGTGAATGAGTTGAGGAGTTGAGGAATTGCGTAATTGTTCGACAAAACCCAACAAGCAGCTTCTGATAGCATGTCAAACATCTTGGGGCTGCTTTTGCATCCGAAAGTTAAGTGTACAGCGAAATAGAATTTCCCGTCCCAGCGTACACCAAATAAATGCCATGAATCCGGATGGTTAGGCACCACTTTGAAAGCTGAGATGATGTCAGCTTTAGCCAACCAAGCTCCAATGACCATGACTTTTAAGGTATCGATCGCCTGATCAATGTTTTGGATCAGTGTTGAGAGAAAATTAATTGAGAGGAATCAAGATGTTTATGCTTGGGAACGGGGAATTGTGTGGAGCTATCAGGGCGATTATAAGGTGTTTCTTACCCAAGAATTTCCTAGTAGCCACTCCAATGGGGCTAATGCGAAAAACTGGGAAGGGGGGAGCGTCGAAAGGACCGATCATGAAACCTGACTCTACTTCTTTTTTAATCAGTTTGTCTACGACTTCGGGCTCTGCATGAGCGGATTGGAATTACAGATAATGTTTTGAGCAGGCTTTCCACACCGGGTTTAAAACCATATTCAAGGCCGGACAGTAGATAATTAGTGAATTTGGAGTCTGGGTGGTGAGATAGTTCGATAGACAGGTGAGAAATATTCACTGTCGATAAATCATTTTAAGAATTTTTATTGACTGATTTTCTTACAGGGCATACATGTTGGGCATGAGCACCGCCACAGAAACTGCAGATGTGGAGATACCAGCAATGCTGTCTGGTGCATTTGCCGATGTTGAAGTTATTGCAGGGCTGCCTGCTAACAGCAAAAGATGGAGCATTCCCTCTAAAATCCGGATTTACATTGGTGGTTGCAGGTCTTGGCACATGGCTGGTGGATTTAACTGGGGTTGTGTCCGAGAAGGGGGGAATAGAGGGGTTAATTTGTGGGCACGACGTTGTGGAATGTGCCACTGACCTGCAGATTGCGCATGAAATGTTTCTGCAGCCTAGAAACGTGTGCGCCCCAGTAGGGGCATTGTCTCCACTGAGAGACCCGTACTGCGCATTTTGCTGAGAAGAGATTGTGGTAGGTGTAGAAATGCCCTCCTCCATAGAACAATGCGAGCTCAGCTATAAGTGCCAAATAATCGTTGTTATAAATAATAATTATAAATAATAATAGTTGTCTGGCGGAGAGGGAGTGGTCCTGGGGCCGGCAGATTGTGACGGAGGATTCAAGGAAAGATCGGGCTCATCGTTGGATGGGAAAAGTTCGATCTGAGACATAATGGCAAAACCAAATGCTAGGAAACTGTCAAGGAACAGAGGGAAGTCTGCTGTGAATATATACACCTCTTATCTTGGTAATGGGTTGATTGCTGATTGTGCTCCTCTCGGGTGAATTAGGTTAATTATCTGAACGTGCTCCTCCCGAACTTTGTTAATAAAACATCATGAAGTCAAGGATCGCGTGCTCTCCACTGACTGCTCCTGTAAGTCTCTCTTCATTTGCATAAAGTTAAACATATCTAAACTTTGTTGCATTGCTGGACATGCCTACATCCTGTCGCGCATGTCACCGGAAATCGCCAGCTCTCTATTTGAATGAATGGGATTGTGTCGTTTTGTCGTAGTGTGAAAAGGGCTTTAACCCTCCACAATACCCAAACATAACTACTACAACAACTACCTTAATTGCTATCAATAAGCAGCAAATTAGGAGATTATTGAGAAAAAACTCTTAATAGTAGTGTGATCATACGTACACTTTTTTTCTGGACACGTCCTGGCCAGGACTTCTATATTGCCTAAAATATCCAGATTTGGGCTTTGTTTGCGCTGTGCAGACCGATCGGTCTCTGTAGATCCCAACTTCTCACATGCCACGATTGGTAGATTATGTACAATGCCTGCATGTGATTGGTCAAACTACTTTTCCATAATTACTTTCAGCAAGTATGAAAACAGGAAAACAAGACCAAAACCTGAATATTTTAGGCAATATAGAAATCCTGGCCAGGACGTGTCTGGAAAAAAGAGCACATATGGTCACCCTAGCTAATAGTGAATATGGAATACATCATGAAGAGGATGAGATGAACCGGAAACCAATCAAAGTTAGCCATCTTGAAGGACATCTCAGTGCTGTGCCAAGCCGTACCACTCAGTGGAAAAGCGAACAGAGCTGAGCCGTGCCGTGCCGAGCGGTACCACTCAGTGGAAAAGCGAAGCGAGCCGAGCCAAGCTGTGCCGTGCCGAGTCGTACCACGCAGTGGAAAAGTGCCACAATTGCACTAAAAGGAGGTAAAGAACAAGGAGTGAGGACGCTTCCAGTGGAACTCACATCTGTCATAATACTTTTAATTTATGTTTTACCTTTGCAGTTTAAATAAACCATGCATCTCTTATATTTCAACAGGGCATCTTTCTTTATTAATATTTATTATGAGTATCTTAAATAACCAAACTTTACCAACACGAGGGCAGATCCCTTGAACGCAGCTGATAATGCATTGAAGTGACGGTTGAGTGATCAAGAATATTCCAATATATAAGCTTTACTTTGATTCATCCATCTTAATTTTCCATCCTTGCATCCTCCCCTCACATCCTAGCGGGGTGGAGCTAAGACGCAAGGAAAGTAAATGAGGATGTGCAAATAAGAAACAAGAAGCACCCTATGACAACCAAGGGAACTAAACACACTGGAACTGAACACAGGCAAATTAGGAAAAAATAATATAAAAAAAAAGTCCATTGTGTGAAAAGTCTTCATTGCCCTCAGTGTTGTCTCAGACTCATGCCTCTGGAGAGCATATGTGGCGCAGCATGGGCTACAGGTGGTCCCAAATGGTAATACTCGCCATTCATAGATGTCAGGTGTGCGATCTCTTTCCGTGTCCCTCCAAAGAAAGCGGAGCAGTGGCTGGTCTTCAGGTAGCAGTCTGATCTGGTGAAACATGGCTCGTATGTCTCCACTTATGGCAACGGCATACTGTCTGAACCTAAGCAGGACTCCCAGCAGTGGTGGACCAAGGGTGGGACCAGGCAGTAGATTGTCATTTAGGTTGGACTGCTCGTGGCTGAATGAGCAATTAAACACCACCCGGGCTTTGCCATTGTGGTGCACAATGTGGTGAGAAACAAACCATGACTCAGTGGAATTGGCTGCTTCTGCACTGGTTATTCGTACTGCATAACCTGCCTCCTCAAGTTTGTGTATCTCCTTGTTACACACATTTGCCAGGTTAGTGTCCTTAATCAGGCGGCGTTCTGTGGCTCTTAAAAGAGCCATGACAGTGTTTGGTGATGCTTGAAATTTGGATGCATCCCCCTTTCACAGTAGAGGAGTAGCGTAACGATTCACACCGACAACTGTAACTTGTACTGTTTTCTGTTCCAACATAGCAAGCGCAGCTTTATTTGTTTGGAACGGACTACTTCTTTCTCATTTCTTGATGGCAGTATGTCAAGCTGCCACAACCGCTCAACATGCTGACGAAACTCTTGCGTAGGTGAAAGGAATGTGGTGTGGAGGCATGAGCTTACATTTGAGGGTTGCTGGAGAAAGGTTGTTGGTCCTTGAACTGTCCAGCCAAGCAGCTTGTGTACTGCTATAGGGCTACCAAGCGGACCCATACGAATTGGGCAGTTTGGTGTGATGAGCTGCGGATAATCTGATCCTATGAGCAGCAGAGGCTGTACTTTGGTGAAGCTTTGTAAAGGAATGTCCCTGAGGTGTCCATATTTTTTCTTCAGCACGTCCACTGGACAAGACTGCTCAGCGAGATTAAGATCGGCAGCTGTGAAAGCATTCTGAATGTGGTGTTTTACATTTAGGTGTGACAGAGCTGATGGAGACGGTGGTTCCTCTCAGTTGAACAAGATCATGTCTTATTGTTCGAAGAGCCAACACTTCCTCAGGTCCTTCCAAATGCAGATGTTTAACTGCTGCAGGTAGTATGATTGTTTTTTCAGACCCGTCATCCAACACTGCATGAGTGTCCAGAAACCTTTTGCCGCTGCGAAGTCTCACTGGGACTACTTTCAGCATGACTCTGCCTGAGTGACTGGCTTCATCCAAGTAAACTTGAGAATTGGTTGTGTTCACCGTCAGTATGCTCTGATTCTCCACAGCAACTGCAACGTCATGCAGAATGGGCAGGTGGAGTCCCCCGCATGTAGAACAAGCTTTCTTAAGAGTACAGCTGTCTGGTTTGTGACCTCGTCCACACCTCCAGCATGTATTGTGTTCTTTTATCCAGCTTCCTCTTTGAGTGTGGTTCAACCTGCAAAAATCTGCACAAGCATTGAGATAATGTTCATGGTTGTTGCAGAAGGGACAAAAGAGCTTAAAGCGATCACGCTTTTTAGCTGTAGCTGCCGTTTTAGAGTCTGTGGAGGAGCTAGAGGGCAAATTGATAGCTTGAGGTTGTTCACTGCCTGTGAGAATTGTGGCTGACTTGGCTTTAGAATGAGGAAGGGATTTCTGTTCTCAACGAAAGGGTTCTGTATGCACTGGCCCTGTTAACCGTCGAGATATCTGAATTGCCTGAGACTTGATGATGTGCTGGTTGAGACAGTATTCTATGAAGGAGTCTCTGTAGCTGACAGGCAGTTTGGTCAGTAAAGTGTCAACGTGGGAACCACACTGCAGTTTGTATCTAGAGGGCCCTTCCATCGTGTCCAAAATGCCCACCAGTGTGTTAACAGCTGCTGCAAAGTCCTCAAATCCCTGTGCGTCACCTGGTCGAATAGCTGGTGCATTAAGGAAAGCTCTCAGCTCGCTCTGAATTAACTGTCTTGGTTGACCGTATCCCTGTTCAAGGGCCTGCATGGCACTGGTGTAAGGATATGGGCTGTTGACATACCTCTTAGCTACCTGGTAAGCAGCAGGCAGATGTAGATGATCCAAGAGCACTTGATATTTATAGTCCTCTGTTAGATGTCTGTGTGGGCCAAGGATGCTGTCCAGCCCTTTCTTGAGTATCAGGAAATCACTCTCTTTCCCTGAGTAGAATACTGCCAGCCTTGGTTTGGGTATGCCATAGGAGGAAGCAATGGCCATCTCCATCAGTCCAGGCGTCACAGTGTTTGTAGGATAATAATGCTGTGATTGTGGTCCAGGCCAAGGAGGAGGAGGTAGTGGTTGATAAGGGTGATGAGGATGCATTGTTGGTTGCACTGGCACAGGCTGAACTGGAGCTGGCACTGTCTGCTGGTACTGTGGTGGCAGTGAGGCTGGAGCAGATTGTGCAGCAACTGGCTGACGTTGGGGCTGCACATAAGAAGGCACAGGCGGTATAACAGCTGCCTGATAAGGTGTCTGCATGCAGACTGATGCAGGCTGCACCAGGATTGGCTGATGCTGTGGCTGTACCTGAGGATGGGCAGGCTGAGCAGCTGTAGGGGGCCATGAGTCCGACCGTCGGAGTTCAGGAAACAGTCTTTGATGCTGTGGCCCTGGCAGAGAAGTTACACGAGCTATATTGGATGGCTGCATGCTTGATTGTGGGCGCTGCTGCATAGGGGGCTCATGATAGAGTGTTTCCTCATAGTGTGGGGATGATGCTACAGTCACAGAGGGTTCTAATCCAGTGTTACTGAGTTCAATGTGAGGAATGCTCTGATAGTGTCCATAAACAGGAGATCTAGATGCGAAAGATGCTTGGCTAGCACTGTCCATTCTGATTTGAAGCTCTCTCATCTCACTGCTTAAATCTCTCCACCGTGCCTCCAAGTGGTGCAGCTTTTCACCTTCAAAGTCTCTGTCCCTGGGAGCAGGAGTAATATAGCCCTTATAAGGATCCTGACTTGCATGAGATATTCCTTGAGTGCCATCTGCTGGTGAAGGATGACCATGCCTCAGAGGTGGATAATCAAACACATAATCCTCCAAGTAGGTGGGTACCCACCGGGTACGACTTGGATGAGGATCTGGCACTTGTTCTCCCTCGTAGTAATCTCTGGATGTAGCCATAGCACAGCTGATGTCCTGATCCGGCTCGAAGGACCAATTTGTGGGATATTCTGTGCGCAGTTGGATGGTTGGAACGCAGCCAGCCTAATTCTTCGGTCAGAAAGAAATGCAGCTACTCCAGAGTGAACATGACTGATCTCAATATTTACTGGGTTGCGTGGATATGCACCAATTGTGTGGTCTCTGTCAGAGAACAAAATAAAGATGATAAATATACATGTGATAATATGAAATGACAGATACAAAGATAAAACTATATAATTGTCTGAGGCAATAGTAAACAAAACTAAACAAGAGCTTATTTTCACATATGAGCACTAAATGCAGCTTTATTAAACAGACCAGGGCTGCTGCTGCTGCTTACAAGTGGTGTAAAATTGCACTATGTGTGTGCACTGTTCTAGCGCTCCCGTGTGCTCTTTGTAATAGTTATTAAAATGCCGATCAGACTGAATAAATATTTACATCAATATACATGAGAAGCAATTCCTTATACAAACGAATAAGCATCTCTGATTGCATACATTCAAATGATTTGTCAAATACGTGAGCATTACAGCTATTGTATTTATACCGATGCAATCATTTTCCTGATGTAAAATAAACTGAATTACGCTATGACACACTCTGAAACACATCTACAATAATAATAAATATTGTTACTTACGGAGTTATTAACGCACAGCAATACCACACAAAGAAAAACAGACTTTAAAGGAATAAACAAAGCCAGGGAAACTCGTATTACTCTGCTATGCTGGATGCTGCCGAACTGAAAACTTTATGCGCATGCACCAGACAAGTCTGGACAAGTTTGACTCGTGCATGCGTGAGGCAGGGAATTTTGTACACCATTGACATAAACACAGAAGTTGTAACAAATGTATGATTACTCTGGCTCCAGTTGCCATCAAAGCAGAACTCATTCTGTGACCTGTGGCTGCACCAAATTTTTTTTTGGATGGGTCATTTAGCAGGAGTAAAATACTACTCTAAAAATTGTCTGGAATTTACAGGATTAAAGAGTATTATTTTACAATATATTACTGTAGTCAGAAATGTACTTACAAATGACTGTGAATGAACAGTAGAATGATGCTAACATCACAGTAATTTTTTGCTCTTGTTTTACTGTGAATTCACATTATAAAGTTGTCTTTAACTGTGCCACTGTGAGCAATGTAGTTGTTTACTGCTGTAATTGTTTTGAAGTCACCATAATGGTGATTAGTGATTAGTATTTGTTTGAGCTCTTTGACCTTGCATATTCGTATTCAAATTTCTGATCTATTTTCTGATCTAGTCATGTCAGAAGTGTGACAAATGAAAGCGTTTGTCAAAATGATGACAAGCTATATGAAATAAGCTAATTGCTTGACTTTAAGATATTCATGTTCATGTTCAGAACAGTCATTATTTTATTTTAGCATTATTTAAGCATAAAGATTAATCAATAACTTATTTATATTCATAACTGTTTGTGGAAGGATCTTTCACAATAGTGAAATAGCTGAGAAACATCTTTGAAAGATGTGACATCAATCTTCTTTTTCTTAGCGTTTGCATTGCGTGCCCAGCCACAGAACAGCATCTTGTTCAGCCAGATGTAGAGCCTCGAGTCCGCCGTTGAAATAAGTCAGCGGACACTCGTTGACAATGTGCTGCATGGTTTCAGGTACCCCAAGGACAGACCGATGGCTCAGCTACGAGGGAGTGGTTCACAACATCAGTTGCTGCCCACTCATCGCTCCATGCCAAATTGGCTATCATATCCTCTGGCGGCGGGTTCAGCCAGACAGGTTTTCTCGATGGCAGGCGGGCTGCTGGATGCAGTATAATGTCCGTATTGAGTGGCAACTTGTCATTCGCTTGGACTTTAGTCAGCAGCTTGGCAGTGGCCTCCTGTCATCGGAGATGTGGTGGTGGTATGTTGCTGAGAACAGGCAGCCATGGAAGAGGAGTAGAACGTAGAGTTCCAGTGATTGTGCGCATAGACGTGTTTAACTGAACGTCTACTAGCTTGGTGTGGGATGATCTGAACCAGACTGGTGCACAGTACTCTGCTGCTGAATAACACAGAGCAAGTGCAGTGGTCTTTAGTGTCTGGGCCCTTGCACCCCAGCTTGTGCCGGCCAGTTTACTGAGTAGATTATTTCGAGAGCTGATTTTAGCTGCTGTCTTCTTCAAATGATCGTGATATGTTAATGAACGGTCCAGGGTAATGCCGAGGTACGTCGGATTTGGGTCATGTTTAATCTGATGGCCCTTGAGGAAGATATTGAGCTCCCATTTGGCTTGTGCATTGCGGAGATGGAAGATACTAGATACCGTTTTCGTTGCACTGGGTTGGAGTCGCCACCTACTAAGGAAGTCCACCATCAGATCCATGTCCTTGTTCAGTACGTACTCGACCTCGTCAAATGTCCGATGTTGGGTCCCAATGCAGATATCATCGGCATAGATGAATTTGCGGGACTGTGTTGCTGGAAGATTATTAATATAGATGTTGAAGAGACTTGAAGACAGACCCCTGCGGGAGTCCGTTTGCTTGTCTTCTCCAAGAGCTATTTTTGTCTACCATGTGTACTCGAAAACGTCTGTCATGGAGGAAGAGTTCTATAGCTTCTACTACCCAACGCGGTAAAACTTTGGATAGTTTCAACAGGAGACCAGCATGCCAGACCGTGTCATAAGCCGCAGTTCAAGGAAGACGGTCCCAGTTTTCAGATTTTGCTGGAATCCGTTTTCAATGTATGTCGTCACGGCAAGGTCACTTATGTATCCCCCAATTGTAAGTCGCTTTGGATAAAAGCGTCTGCTAAATGACTAAATGTAAATGTAAATGGATCAAGCATTCGAGTATCTTGAAACACACGGGTAGCAAGGATATTGGGTGGTAGCTAGCTGCGAGATTTGGGTCCTTGCCGGGTTTCGGGATGGCGATGACTTTTGCCTGGCGCCAGGCTCATGGCATCTTTTTTTCTCGAATTGTCAAGCGTGTAGAACGAAGCGAGCCATGATTTAGCCTTGGGTCCAAGATGTTTAAGAAATTCTGGCAGGATGTTGTCATATCCTGCGGCGGAGCCATCCTTCACTGTACGGAGCACCGCCTCCAGTTCCAACTCTGTGAATTCCTCCGGGCAGTCACCCTCCAGTCCGACTGTCTTCAAGTGACAATACTGCCGCCACTCGTTGCGCACAGATTGACAGTGTGGTTTCAACAGTGGAGCTTTTGCCACCTGGAGAAGGTGGCTGGCAACGGCGTTTGGACTGATGGCTGGTCTAGACTGTCCTGGTGGTCGTTGAGAGGCACCCAGTCGACGAATCAGGCTCCAACTCTTCCGACTGGAGTGGGTGAAGGTGAGTTTTTCCACTAATTCTTCCTATCCGCTATGTCTGGCAGCATCCAGGGATTCAATTAGGTGGTCAGCAATGTCTGGGTTTCCAGACCCTTCGTACTTCTCAAGGAGAGCTTGGCATTCGATATCCAAGCATGGTGTGTAGACTGGCCTATGGCCACGGGGGATGGCTGTAGTAGCAGCACTGAAAATTGCTCCTTGGAAGCATTGGTAAGCCTCCTCGATTGGGATGCAGCGAGAAGGGATGGTTACAACACTCCTCTCCAGCTTGCTACTATACAAGTCCCAGTCGGCTTTACAGAAGTTCCAGAGCTTCTTGGATGAGCCGTGGATGATCGGCAATTGGAGTCCTATGTGGGTGAGCAAAGGTCTGTACTGACTATGAGGGAAGTCTCCCAACACCGTCTGGCTAGCTGGCTGGGGATGGTCACCGATCAATGTGATCCAACACAAGTCCGGTGAGTAGTCCTTTTGCCATCTTGCCGAATGGAATGTACCACATTGCTTGGCATCATGGGTCAGAGCGAGATCACTGTTGGATGCCCATTCCACCAAGGACTCTCCATCCTCGTCAGGTTCTGAATAGCCCCACTCAGGACGATGGCTGTTAAAGTTGCGCACGTATGCCGCGGGATGCACAAGTGTTGGAAGCACACCTTGATCCCAGTGCTGACTGGGAGGTTTGTAGACATTGGCGACTCTGAATCCTCCAACCTGAACGATGTCACAGAAGTGTGATGAAGAGACTGGGGAGGCATCAGCGACATCACTGCGAACATATGTTGCCCGGCCGGATCTGGCATCGGTGTTGACGAGATAAGGTCAAATCCTCCAATGGTGTAGCGCCCCGCTGACTGGTCTGATACGTGTGTCTCCTGCAGACAGATGACATCAACGCTGTGACGGTGGGCTATGGTGCTGATGAGTCTTCATTTGGCTGCAGATAGACCCTCGACGTTAAGTTGTAAAACTCTAAGTGCCGGTCCAATGGCTTGAAAGTCACTGCACACTGGCTCGTCGGGATCTGCTGATGATTGTGGCACTTGAACGGGATTCAATACTGGAATTCGGTCTGCTGGTTGGATCATTACAACTTCGGGTCCTGGCTAGAAACCAGGTCGGAGTTTACAGGGAGCGCGACGAGACTGCTGATCCAATGCTCCCCGTGACATCAATACTCTCGACATACAACAATGGTAACACTCAACAAATAAAACAAACACTTACAAAATAAACCAACAACAGAAACTGTTAAAAGTGAACCAAAAACAAGTTCAATAGCACAAATAAAACCAACAAGAATAAAAAATAAATAAATGTAAAAAACTCTACGGCATGATCTATTCATGCTGCATTGCATGCTAGGTGTCTTCAGAGTTCATATGCACTGTAGAAACACAGTATGATGCTCTTTTGTTCACAAGAAATTTCTGAGAGTGCAGTTATATACAAGATATTCACACTGTGAAATTACTGTGAAAGTAATGCAATTATTAACCTGGAATATACTGTAATTACAAAATTTTTAACAGTGTACGTCTCCCCGTCAGGGAATTGAACCCTGGTCTAAACGGCCCTAAACGGATTCCCATTCATTTTCAATGGTAGTGCTAAACCACTACGGATTATTTTGGCCACTGACATCTCGTGGTGCTCTTCCGTGTTTTGGCACCGTGGGAAGCAAAGTCCTGCATGCGGACAGGTGAACCCAGGGCCAGTTCTAGACATTTGGAAGTCCTAGGCAGAAATGAATGTTGAAGGCCCCCCACCACCAATTAAAAGCACTTGAAACAAATATGATTCCTAACCTGTTTATTTATATAACATTTTATTTTAAATTTTGTATAATTTTACTTATACAGTGCTAATCAAAGCTGAATTTTCAGCATCATTACTCCAGTCTTCAGTGTCACATAATCCTTCAGAAATCATTCTAATATGCTGATTTATTATCAATGTTAGAAACAGTTGTGCTGCTTAATGTTTATTTTTTAACCTGTCATACTTTTTTCAGGATTTTTTGATGATTAAAAAGTTGTTTAAATATTTTAAAATATAAATCCTTTATAAGAACATACGTCTTTACTATCACTTTTTATCAATTTAACACATCCTTGCTGAATATTGCTGTTTTTTTTTCTGTATTTTTGATCAAATAAATGCAGGCTTGATGAGCATAAGAGACTTCTTTCAAAAACATTAAAAATTGTAATTCGTCCAAACTTTTGACTGGTATTGTATGTACATATTAATAAAACTTTATCTACGGTAATCTCTTTTTTTGTTTGTTGAGGATGTTATTATAGCTGTGATATTATTGTCACTTCAGTTAACGAACATCAGGTTCTTGTATTGTTTTTGTTTTTTTCCTAGCTGGGTATGGGCAGGATTTCCCCCTCCCCTTTAATCAATATTGACTACAGATATTGTCATAGTAATATGAATAATATGATATTATGTATTGCATTGTTACCATATGCACTATATACAAAAATCAAGTGGAAGTGAAAGAGACAATCATTACTAAGCAGAAAAGTTAATTTCTAGTTAGTTGAAACTGAAATGAAGTGTTATGTTAGAGCAGTAATGTAATCATCAGCAGAATTTAGAAGATACACATTTGAGTTGATATTTTTGAAACATTAAAAATGTTCTAGTGTGTTTGATTACAAACTCCTTTGCTTTTACTTTTGTAGCTATTTTGCTAGTCAGCTGCCAACACGATATCATTCATTGTAAGCGCAAATTCAACGCGTCGCGTATGGGCCCATTAATGCCGCTCACGCTCTTTTAAACTTGTAATAAAACGGTGAATCATCTGTCCGACAGAACAAGTTGATTTTTAGAATACATTGCAATCACTCCAAAATAGATGACGACACCTCACACACCTGCATTAGCAGCTGTACTTCATTGGGTCCCTATTTAGTCTTTTTCTTCTTTACAGCAAACAATCAGAAGGCTGACCCACTTTGAAACAGCAACATTAAGTGGTTTAATTACAGGTGAGTGACAATTCAACTATATCCAATGAACAATGAGGCTAGTATTTTGCTGTCTGTCTTGACTGGTGGACTAGTGTATAGCGGATGTTACGGTTATGGAGGCCCCGCCTCAAAGCCCGAGGCCCTTGGCAGTTGCCTGCTCCACCTATAGGTAGCGCCAGCTCAAGTATCCGTTAAGCACACTACCATTTATGAGCTCAGATTATAAAAAGAAAAAAATTGATGTTATCCTACTTGATATCTTAACCAATTGATGTGTTTGTCACTACACACCTCCTGTAATTTCAAGTCAATCAGACTGTTGCACACTGAGATATGGCTATCCATGTGTTCACACTGTTTGGTGGCCATTGTGAAAGCTCTCTGAAAACTTTCACCAGAAGTGGTACCCCTTAAATGTGTATGTGATGTTGTTCGATAAAGGAAGGAAGAAGTCGGAGTCGGCTTGACTGAGGCTCGTGGTTTTTATTACAGAGTTTCACAGTTCCAAACAAGGGTGCGCACTTGTGCTTCAAGTAAACGTAAATCCAACAGCACTATGGCAAATCCTTCCACAGCAAAAACAGCACTAATAGCCACGAGTCCTCAGTTCACTTCCCGTTTCCCAGCGTCCTTTTAACAGTCTCTCCACACTAATCACTGCAAGGAGGCACAGATGTATGTCAATTTGCACTTGACCTATTTACTCACTGCTCTTCTCCGACAGTTCTCTCCCGCTGCAGCCTTCGCTAGACCACGCCCCCCTTGCCACAGTGCCTTTTTTAGATGTTTAAGCCTTTGTTTTGTGTAAGTATCACTTCTTACTGCAAAATAACAGATAAGGACAATTTACATATTTCATTCCAGTTGTTTAAAGAAAGTTTATTGGTTTATCAGAGTGCTGTTAAGTCTGCCAAAGCTACATATTTTTCTAATCTAATCATGGAAAATCACTCTAGACTTAAGGTTTTATTTTCAGTTATTAATTCTGTTGTAAATCCCCCAGTTAATACAATGTGTACTGCTTCTGAGGCTCTATGTGAAAGCTTCTTGAGATTTTTTTGATTGATAAAATCTCTAATTTGAGACAACATATGCCCTTCTCATACTGAACCCTCTATCCCGTCGATGCATTTTGCTTCCGGGGCATGTTTTTGAACCTATTTCTCTGCAACTACTTAAAGATACCATTGTTAATATCAAATTGTCTTTTTGTTCTTTTGATACCATACACCCTAAATTTTTTCAATTAATTGTTGATTGTGTTGGACCGGGATTGGTTTCTCTTTTTAATAAGTGTCTTTGTACTGGCTCTGCCCCTGCTGCCTTTAAAGTGGCTACTGTCACTCCTATACTCAAGAAGCCTTCACTGGATTCTTCTGTTCTGAATAACTTTTCGTCCTCTTTCTGTATTACCATTTATCTCGAAGGTATTGGAAAAAATTGTGTTTGATCAACTCTTTGATAAAGTCTTTTCTCAGTTGCAACAGTATTTCTGAAATTTTTTAATCTGGCTTTAAGTCTGCATATAGCACCGAATCTGCCCTCTTGAGAGTGCTAAACGACATTTTATTTTATCTACGGACTCTGGAGACTCTGTGGTCCTCGTGCTTTTAGATCTATCAGCAGCATTTGACACTGTTGACCACTCTACTTTGATATCTAGATTAGAGTCTTGTGTGGGGATAAAAGGAACCGTCCTTAAGTGGTTTCAGTCATACCTTACAGACAGAAAATTCTTAGTCAAGTTAGGTAACTTTTCTTCTGTTGCTCATCTAACCTGCGGTCTTCCTCAAGGCTCTATCTTGGCACCCTCTCTTTTCTCTCTGTACATGCTACCTCTGGGAACCATTCTAAGAAGACATTGGGTGTCTTTTCATTTTTATGCTGACGATACCCAAATTTATCTACCTATCAAGAGAAATGATCCCTCTGCATTTACTTCTTTAATAAAATGCTTAGAGGAAGTTAAATTTTGGCTAGCCCAAAGTTTTTTATCCTAAATGAAGATAAGACTGAGGTGATTGTTTTTGGGCCCTCTGACAATTCTCAGGCAACCAGCTTAGATCTGGTTAGTTTATCAGTGTTTAGATCTTCTCGTGTATGGAACCTGGGCGTTTTGTTAGATGAGTCCTTAAACCTTAACAAACATATCTCCTCTGTAATAGGTTCTAGTTTTTAACAACTTTGCCTGCTATCAAAAATCAAACCTTTCTTAAATCATAAAACTTTAGAGATGGCTGTTCATGCTTTTATCACCTCACGCTTCGACTACTGCAATTCACTATACTGTGGTAGTTCTAAGTCATTAATTGATCGCCTTCAATTAGTTCAAAATGCTGCTGCTAGATTCCTTCATAATAGCCGCAAAAGCACTCACATTACTCCAATTCTGCGGACCCTTCATTGGCTGCCTGTTAAATTCAGAATTGATTTTAAAATAATTTTATTTGTATATAAATCTTTACATGATCTAGCCCCTGTCTATTTATCTGAATTGCTGTACCCATATACTCCCTCCAGACACTTAAGATCCAGTGATCAGAATCTTCTTCTAGTCCCACAATCCAGACTCAAACGTAGAGGGGATCGAGCTTTCTCAGTGGTTGGGCCGCGACTATGGAATAACCACCCTTTAGAGATTAAGTCAAGTCAAGTCACCTTTATTTATATAGCGCTTTTAA
>NW_015540878.1:361573-362415 GCF_001515605.1 Sinocyclocheilus anshuiensis | reverse complement strand
TTTTGAAAGAAATTAATATTTTTATTCAGCAAAGATGCATTAAATAGAATGAGTAATAGTAAAGACATTTGTCATAAAAAGAGGGTTATTTTAAATAAATGCTTTTTGAACTTTGTATACAGCAAAGAATACTGAAAAAATGTATTGTCCACAAAAATATTAAGCAGTAAAACTGTTCTCATTAATAATAATAATAATAAAAATAAGTTTCTTGAGCACCAAATCAGCATATTAGAATGATTTATGAAAGATCACTAAAGACTGAAATAATGGCTCAATAAAGTGGTAAATTCAGCTTTGCCACCACAGGAATAAATTACATTTTAAACAAAATTTATTTTAAATTATAATAATATTTCAATAATATTCACAATATCTTTGAACGATGCGGTATGATGTAACTATGTCAAACAATCATTTCATATTAAGCCTAATAAACGGTATCGGCTATTCAACAGAAGTCCACTCTAAAAAAAAATTTAAAGTCTATATAATTTAAACAGCAATGTATTTTTATTCTACATGGCACTGATTAACATAAAAGAAGACATTACCTCATTCTCCACAGGAAACATGTTATTTTCTGAACAAGGCATCTTTACGGTCATATCATCCCAGGAATCTCTGTATTTGCTCGGATATGGATGGGAGACTTGACCTTCTTTGAGCAGGTCTGTCTATAAACCAGAGCAGAGAGAGACTCTAGGTATTTATTTACCAGTTCATTTTACTTTGATTTTAAAGTACTTTTACTCGTTTATAAATCACTCACTGGCCTAGGACCTAAATACATTGCAGATATGCTCACTGAATATAAACCTAACAGACCACTCAGATCATTA
>NW_015540878.1:357396-361303 GCF_001515605.1 Sinocyclocheilus anshuiensis | reverse complement strand
ATTGTGTACGAAATGTGCTATATAAATAAACTTGCCTTGCCTTGCCTTGCCTTACCTTTTAATCAATACAAACATTATGTAATCAGGTCAGTATGGCATTCTGATATTTTAAAGGATAACAAGTTTTTTTTGTTCTTTTAATGGTTGCCTGAAAAAAAATCTATTTAAAAAAATACAAAGCCTGCAACAGACTCAAATGCCAGTGATGTAAAATATGAAGTAACTATTTTCTGCAGGGATATTTAAGTACTATCCAACCACTTCAGTCCAAATCCTTTCAATGGAACATCAAAACACTGAGTTCTATGTTGTGCAGGCAAAGCGTAGAGCTGCTAGGACATCCACAGCAGCATTAGACTCAAACCGACAGGAAGCCCTTAGGTGCTGACCGAGAACATCACAATGTCGCTGCGGAGAGCTGTGGAGAGCGTGGCTTACCCTGATGAGTACTTTGTGATTGTCTGTTGCCCTGAGGTATGGCAGGGACTGTCCACACTGAGGCATTCTTCTAAGCTCCTTTATTGGGGTCCCAAGCCATTCCTGTTCTTTCTGCTCTGCTGACACTTGCTCACTGGAGAGATGGAACAAATTATTTTATTTGCATTATTCTAGTTTATTGCATAATAATAACTATATATTATTATTGCATTATTATTATTATGTTTATTTTATATTTTCATAAGACTTCAGTGATATTGGTACAATATTGGTTAATGGATTTATATCAGCCAGTATTGCATATTTAATCGCACAAGCTCATTTTGCCTATTTTTACATTTAGATTACCTCTGTTGTCATCTAACACACATTAAAAAACACACATTAATTTATTTATTTATTTTTTAATTTAGAAGAAGAAATGTTTTTTGAGCAGTAAATCAACACACTAGAATAATTTCTGAAGGATCATGTGACACTAAATACTGGAATAATGGCTACTGCAAAGTGGAATCACAGGAATAAATTACATTTGAAAGTCTATTAAAATAGAAAAATTTATATTTAACAATATTACTTTTTTAACTGATTTAAAAAATAAAAACAGCCTTGGTGAGCATAAAAGACTTCTTTGAAAATACATTAAAAAGATCTTTAGCAAATCTCATAACTTATATCAATTTTTCATATTGTTGTGACGTCTAAATTCACTTGTATCATTAAAACAACTGATTTTCAGTTTTAGTGTTTGTAATGATCAATTTCAACAAAATACTATAGAATTTCAATCAGCCATATATAAAACCAATTATTAGTAACAGTCAAACTTTTAATATCAGTGCATCTGAGTAGTCTTTGATAGTGTGGTAAAACCCTTATCTACTACAGCAATATTTACAAAAACAACAATACCTTTCTGAAGAAGAAACCTGTGTCTGGTCACTCTCAGGTTCAGTCTCAACAACATTTTCGGGAACAAAAGCACCAGCACCCGAGTTTTGCCCCTCTGTGTCATCTGTTTCCATGGGTGTCACTTCAAGTTCGTCTTTGATGTTGTCTATAGCTTCTGGATTGGGGACTAAGGGTTTGGGCTCCACCACCATTGGGTCAACACTCGAACAGGGGTCTTGCAAGTCGGGGCAGGCAGGAGAGTTGCTAGGCAGAGACTCTTTGCATGCTGGACTCTCTGTTCTCATCTCCACATCTACATTATGTGTGTTACTTGTATTTACGGAGGAACTGAGGTTTGTCCCTGACATCTCTGTAGACATGCAAGTCATCTTGACCAGCTTGGCATCTGGTGAAGTTGATTCAATTGCCTTTTCTCCATTGCTTGGCTCCATTGGAACGTGTGCATCAATAATATCAGGAGTTTCTTTATAAGTGATGCCCTTTGTGTCCTCGTCACAGTTTGGCAAAGAGGTCTGTGTCTGGTCCTCTGGTTCATCATTCTGCTCCTTACGTGTTCTTGTTGACTCACACAACTTATCATTATCTTTCATGACTGCCTGAATGCTTTTCTTGATTTCAAGGGTCTCATGAAGATCACACCCTGCATCCTCATCCTCATGGCTGTCAAAGACAAAACACGAAAAGTGCTTAATTTTTTTTTACCCATTTTAAACAACAACAACAAAACAACTTACCTATTTTCCATATTCATCGTAAGCACACTTCCTGCCAAACTACTTGCTGTAAAAAGAAAAATTTAACTTAGAACTGACATTTAGATCTTAGAACTGAAAACAAAAGCTATAGTTACAGTCATACCTACAACGCATTAGCCAGAGTAATGAAAGGATTACTGCAAAACGAGAAAGCTAGCATTTCAAATGACATTTTACTGTAAAATGTGAAGCAAATTCTTTCAAATTCTTCTCGAAAAATATCTTGCACACACGCACGCTCGCGAGCACAAACACACACACTAATCCCTGAGGGTCCCTGGTTTGGCTGAGAATCTGGGTGGGGGTCCTGTTGAAAACGCATGATTCTAACCATTATATTGTTATTACATATCATTTTATATACTACTAAGTGCTAGATCAGTGTAGATGAAACTATAGATTGGTTCAGACATGAAATGTGAAGAGATAACATTCTTAATCAGCAGTAGTATTATGTTGTTGTGAATGGCTAAGCTAGCTGAGATAAAAGGCAGGTCAGAGTTTGCATGGATTTTTAGGCTAATATATCAGAAAAATTAATGTGTGCATCTTTCAAATCCATATATTTATGATCAAATCTAGAATAGGTATTAGAATAACTCTAATAAAAGCTCAAACACGCGTCCCTTTATCTTTTAAATGAAGCCTTTACATCTCAATAAAAATATACCGCATACATTTTAATACACAATAGGTTTACGGCATTATTACTGCTAGAAAAACAACATTCTTCCTTCAGTACTTCACGCTAATATTTGTATATTAGACCGGCTGCTTTACTGTCAGTCTGTTCGCTTTTATCACGGATCAAATAATCATACTTGCTCTCTTTTTCTGCTTTGTCTTCGTATCGCTGTCAAGCTCACACACATATTCGAGCTCTTTTCCAGCAGACGGGAAAACTACACCTTTTATGCAAATGTTTGCTGCTTTTACCACACTATCAAAGACAACAAGATCACAGTGGAATAGAATGAAACACACAACAGAAAGGATAACTGGTGGAGAATGCATCAGTTCCGGGTCGTTCCGGTTCTGCTGATTGGATGGACTCTTGTCACGTGTTTGAAAGCTATTTCAAGTTCAACAGGAACCGGTTTATTTCATCTCTTACTGTTGCTTTCTCATTCATGCAAACTATGTTTTTATTTAAAGGCCACATATATATATTATTATGTATAAAATAATATCTTTGGTGGGTCAGAAATTGAATTGCAATTTAGAGTAAAAGTCCGTCAATATGTTTCTTCGGGTTCTTCCGTTGAATATTATTGGTTACGTTCTAGATTTTTATATTTAAGTAGGGGTTCTTCCTCAGCGTTTTATAGATAATCTACTATGTAACCATGGGCGTAGCTTGTGGGGGGCCAGGGGGGCCTGGCTCCCCCATATCGATTTAAGGATTTTACTAAATATTTATTTATAAAGTTTTTTCTATGAAGTAAAAATGCATATAATGCAGTTAATAATACATGTAAAAGTGAATACGTAAAAGTTAATACATTTTAAATTGTTATTGTAAGTAAATTAATAAATCAAAACAAATTTAACGTCTCCCTCAACCTCATTTGCGTAAAAATTGTCACGTGACGAATCTGCATTTTGGTGGATAATAGATTTAACGGTAATGCTTGCCTGTTGTGTGGAATAAAATGATGTTCCGCGTTTTTAACAACATACACGAACTGCAGAGAAATCTGGAGACAACGAAAAACTCCGATGAAGATATTAATGCCGTGCTTAATTATTCACCTGTGGTGCCGAAATTTGCACCCTGCCAGATTATGCACCCCCTCGTTGAA
>NW_015540878.1:328331-349996 GCF_001515605.1 Sinocyclocheilus anshuiensis | reverse complement strand
ATTTTAAATTGTTATTGTAAGTAAATTAATAAATCAAAACAAACTTAACGTCTCCCTCAATCTCATTTGCGTAAGAATTGTCACGTGACGAATCTGCATTTTGGTGGATAATAGACTTAACGATAATGCTTGCCTGTTGTGTGGAATAAAATGATGTTCCGCGTTTTTAACAACATACACGAACTGCAGAGAAATCTGGAGACAACGAAAAACTCTGATGAAGATATTAATGCCGTGCTTAATGATTCCGGACTCTGACAATCAGATAAAGGTGATCCACAGGACGCAGCAGGTTTAGCCGCACACTACTTTTATGCCGACCATTTACATCCAAATGTTATTTAATTTTCACAGAACACAACCTTTAAATAGATTTTAGAATATAAACTGTTTATGGTCTATTCAATAAGACTACCTTTAAGGCTGATTTATACTTCTGCCTCGGACCTACGCACTAGCCTTTACGCCGTAGGCTATGCGTCAGTTTTCATTTATACACGCACTTGCCACTGCTCTATGTGAATATGTAGATTTACTATAGCAAAACTAAAATGTGTTTAAAAGTACGTCTGACCAAATCCACCGGTTCGGTTTGGCCCCCCCAAACTCAAACGTCAAGCTACGCCTATGTATGTAACATACAATTAACCTAACAAGAAAAGTAGCTAGTGCACATAAGGCTGTAAAGCTCATATATAACGAATAGAAAACAGAACAGCTCTTTTGCAAAATTTAGTTTGTACACCTGAGGTTGACAATCAGCATTTTCTAAGCGCTTCCATAACTAATCTTTTATTGAAAGAAAATAAGATTTGGTACCCTGTTCATGGAAATGGTCTATTATTAATTATTATGAATTTGTATATTATCAATGTATTTACTAATGATAATATTATATACAAGTATACAAGAAATAGATGTTTAATGTATAATGAACATCGTTGTAAATCGTTATCGTTGTAAATAACTAAATCACATAATTCTACAAAAGCAAAACATTGCAACATGAGCATAAATCTCATCTTGTATGCATATTATTAACAAAGAAAATAAACATAGTCAGGGATTGGAAATCAAACAAAAACTTCTCGCAGCACTGTAACCTGCCAACCCAGTGTTGTCTACAAATAAAAAAAAAATAGCACTTGGTGTAGGTTATACATTCAAGTATTTTTGGAGGGGAAAAATAGAAGAAAATACATAAAAATACAATTTCTGCTGGTTCTCTATTGGTTGTGTCCCATTGCAGGTTGCTGCTCCAATGTCTTGTAATTTTCCAATTAATACGGCTTCACGATTTTCATGGAAATGTAGTTCTGTGAGAATAAAAGTGTAAATTTAGAAAATGCACATGACATAGTGATTCTTACAGGTACTTTGCTTATAATAATTTGCTCATTTACTAATAATAATATCTGGAAAAGACTTACAGGGAAGGAATACAAGAGGATTCCAATAAACAGGATCACCAGTATGAGAAGAATGAGTCCAATGAAGAGCCATTTGTATCTGCGCCATATAATGAATTTCATGGTCTTGCATGGATTTGTGAACCAAAGGAAGGACGTATCTGGACGGCTGTTTGAACATATTACAACATACAGTGTTACTCACATTGTCTAATCAAACATGATACTGAATGGCCAAACATCGATATTCTCATACTTTGGAGGATCTAGTTTGGGGTTCATGTTGGGTTCATCTCTTCCTTTCCCAGCTGGCCTCTCTTCTGCCTCCTTCTCTTCCAACACTTCCAGTGTCATCTCCACTTTACCCTAACACCACAAAGTGAAAGGTCTTTACCATTTGTACTGTACATATGCAGTATGCATCATGTATCTTATTTTTATCAGTAAGCTACACTCACAGCCAGGATTTTTTTGCCATCTTCCTCCATGGCACAAGGCCACCAGCCTCTCACTGACTTCTGGGAGAAGAGTGACGTAGGTGTGAGGTTTTTGCCTGTTTGGGTTAGCATGCTTAAAGAGCACTTTTCAGGGGTCTTAGCTGGAGGGATGAGGTGAAGCATATCCAACTCCACCGTGCCTGTTTGAGAAAGCCAGTTGCCAAAAACATCAAAATGACCATGAATATTTCTAATGAAACCCTAAATAATACATAATAATAATCCAAAAAAAGGAAAGATTAAACATCTGGTGGGTATGTATGTTGATTCGAAGAAGAGAATTCACCCAAGTAGTCATCCAAGGAGAATTTGTCATTGTCCCAGACCTGAATGATCAGTTTAGGAGGAATCCTGAACTCAGTTTTGTCTAGATTCCAGAAGTGTTCCTGGAAATGAAAACACATATGGTTTGTGACTACCTATGATTGAAAACACGTCATCTAATATGTATTTATGCTTTTCCAAACCACTAACCTTTCTAGACACCATACACAACTGTTCTGCTGGCAAATAATCAAAGCCAAAGACAAATCTCCAGTTGAAATTTCCATCTCCATCAAGGGACCTGAAATGGACATCAGTTTTCTGCTTGTCCTCCTCCATACCTGGCATCCACCTACAAATATAAATATTATATATAATATAAATAAATGCATATACATTACTACTAGTGTTTATAAGCTTGGGGTAGGTATGATTTTTTATGTTTTTGAAAGTAGTCTTTTATACTCACCAATGCTGCATTTATTTGATCACAAATACAGTAAAAACAGTACTATTGTGAAATATTACAACTGAAAATAATTTATTTTAATATATTTTATCTGTCTATTTTAATATAGTTGAAAATGTAATTTATTCCTGTGATGGCAAAGCTGAATTTTCATTCATTGCTCCAGTATTCAGTGTCACATGAAACTTCAGAAATCATTCTAATACGCTGATTTGGTGCTCAAGAAACATTTTTTATTATTATTATCAATATTGTAAACAATTGTGCCGATTAATATTTCTGTGGAAACCCTGATACATTTCTTTCAGGATTCTTTGACTAAAATACTGACACTTTTAATAAATTTAATGCATCCTTTCTGAATCCAAGAATTCATTTCTTTCAAAAAGTACTTACTGACCAAAACCTTTTGAATGTTAGTACTATGCTAATATTGTAATCAACATATTACCCTTTTACATAGATGTCACTCATGTTTTCTCCTGTAATGCTGGTTTCATCCAGAATGACTTCAGTCGTATTCCAAACAATGACTCGCAGGAAATACCTTCAATGTAAAGGGACACATTACAACACCAATCACACATAAGTAGTTTTACAGTTGTGAGGAAAAGTAGATTGTACTTCTTGGGTTTGCGAGGAGTGATGTCACGAAGGGGTCCTGGAATACCAAGGCTTTTGGGGAATATTTCAACCCACATCTGGATTTTGCCCTATGAAGTCAAAATGAACATGAGCGACACAGACAGTACTTCTGGATAAACCAATGCAAAGTCTTTGAGTATGTATTAGAAAAGCTGAGGATGTGGGGACTGACCTGAGAGAGAGTGGGCTGGTAGGAGCTGTAAAGGGTCCTGGTCTCCACATGCTCTGGGACGAGGCCTTGCCTCCTCAACACATGCAAGCAGATTCGCTCCTTAGGTGGGCCCAGATGTGGATGGATGGTTTTATTGGCCTCTATGAGCAAAGTAATATCCATTTGTGTTTTCATTGCTTATTTACTTTATTATAAAATGCTTGTTTAGCAATATATGTTGCTGCAAGTTCCACACCAAAGTATAAATGCAACATACATCATGTACAGTTGTGCTGAATCAGGTAAAACTATAGTAACAACAAAGTGTACCTTTATTTACTACATAAGGGGGTTCTTAAGTTCATATTCAGACTACTGTTCAAAAGTTTGGGGTTGTTTTTTTTAATGTTTTGAAAGAAGTCTCATACTCACCAAGTCTGCATTTATTTGATAAAAAATACAGTAAAAACAGTAATATTGTGAAATATTAATACAATTTAAAATAGCTTTTTTTCTTTAAATACATGTTAAAATGTAATTTATTTCTGTGTTGGAAAAGCTGACCCTTCAGAAATCATTGTAAACATTATTTATTATTATCAGTGTTGAAAACATCCGCTTAATATTTTTTGGAAACCATGATACATTTTTAGGATTATTTGATGAATAGAAAGTACAAAATAGCAGAATTATTTGAAATTTATTTGAAAATATTTTGAAATAGACGTTATAAACGTCTTTACTGTCACTTCTAAATAAAAGTTATATATAACATACAGTATATATATATTTCATTTATAAAAGTTCTTTAAAAAAAAAACGTACTGAAAAAACTTAACGTTTGAACAGTAGTTTATGTACATAAAGTTGAGGCACAAGTTGAAGACAAGGTCTAATAATTTGAATAAGCATACCCAGTTCATCTAGCCTGTACTCTCGTCCTCCAAACGACAGGAAACTTCCATCATCTGCGATCTGAGGAGCAGGAGTTCCTCTCATCCTGGCCAGATTCTGTAGGATCTGAGATGGTTTGAGCTGGTCCCTCCACTGGTTCACTCCAGATCTTTTCCAAATGTATTTTAATTATCAAAGAGTACATGAATATGTCTAGTAATAGGGAATGATATAATAAAACTGTATGTGAAAAAGTGTCCGCTAGTAAGATAAACACTTACACACAGTAAGATTTTGGGATTCCACAGTGTGAGCCGAACCGAGAAAGAAGTCGATTCTCAAGGTCTATGATTGTTTCCCCAACCTTCTCATCAGCGCTAAGCAGGTCATAATCATAGATGGAAATCTTCAAGTCCTTGTCTTGTGGAATGTAGCCGTTCAGTTCAAACACTCTGTGTACATATTTTAAAATAGTTTTTAAAAATCTCAACAGAAATACACAAATATTTGGAAGCCCGTTTCCGCCACTGAATAAAAATTTTAAAAAGGTTATTGCGACTTTTTATCTCACAATTCTGACTTTTTTTCACAGAATTGTGAGATATAAACTCGCAATTGCGAGTTATAAAGTCAGAATTGCGAGATATAAACTCACAATTCTGACTTTTTTTCACAGAATTGTGAGATATAAACTCGCAATTGCGAGTTATAAAGTCAGAATTGCGAGATATAAACTCACAATTCTGACTTTTTTCTCAGAATTGCAAGTTTATATCTCGCAATTCTGACTTTATAACACGCAACTGCGAGTTCAAGTCCAATTTTGAGGGGGGAAAAGACGGATATGTCCTTAAAATTGCGAGTTTATAGCTCACAATTCTGACTTTATAACTCGCAATTGCGTGATATAAAGTCAGAATTGCGAGATATAAACTCGCAATTCTGAGAAACAAAGTCAGAATTGTGAGTTTATATATCGCAGTTCTGACTTTATTTCTCAGAATTGCGAGTTTAAATCTCACAATTATGACTTTTTAACTCACAACTGCGAGTTTATATCACGCAATTCTGAGAAAAAAAGTCAGAATTGTGAGATAAAAAGTCACAATTACCTTTTTCAGTGGGGGAAACGGGCTTCCATAGAAATATCTGTATGTTAATGCATTACTTATCATATTCTCACCTTCCAAATTCTGGATTTAGAGTATTTGGTTTGTAGTGATCTCTGTCATCAATCATTTTCTTCCCCAGAGAAATCTTTATGTAGGGATCACACTTCATAAGGAAAGCATATGCACGTTACAAAAATGTCAAATGTGATGCTTTGTGAACCATCAGAATCTTTTATTGTTTTACATGTGAACTGGCTATATACTCACCATGCCATTGTTGTCTTTGGGTTGCAGGTCAAGGCAGCGTATGATGTAGATTCTGACCAGGCACTCTTGAGGACAGCTCTCAGGTAGCTCCCTAAACTGCCGAGGTGGGTCTGAGACATTTGGGTCATCTGATAAGGGATACACTCGAAACGACCCCTGTGAATATAGTCATACTATATCATCAAGTAAAACTTTCTTGGTTACACTACCACTAGATGGCAGTCTATTATAACGTATACTCTTTTTGCTGCTTTTTTATGAGTGCCGTCCAAATTTTCTCTCCAACTGTTTAGAGTTGTCCAGAATCTCCTCTATTTGGAAACTTGTCTTGTAGCAAATGCCTTCAAAATGTTTTTATTATTGCATGATACTTTACACCGGTAGGGGAACAGTTCTTTCTCAACAACCTGAGATTAAATGCCTTACACAAGGTCACAATAGTGATAGGGCGGGTTTGTAATACCCAAAAGTCTCTTCTACTTGGACTGAATCTGCAACCTTTGTGTTAGCAGCCTAGATATTTAATGACAAGGAAACCGCCACCCCTTATAAAAAAGGCATTCAATTCAAAAGCAAAGGAAGCTCAGTGCATACAGTGGCTGACTGGCTAGACTTGCCTTGAACTCTCCCACTACAGAGGGGTCTTCCTCCTCATCCTCGGTTTTGCCCCTCTGTAACTTGAATGTAGTGCAGAAGTCTGTCAGCCCTCTGAATTCTGGGACCGCCTCAAGCTCGGTGTTGAAGACCTGAAACAGACATGTACTTTTAACACTGTTCAATTATATAACAATGGCCATACCTTATCTGCTTTGAAACATAAGCAGGATGCAAACATCCACACAGGATGGTAAGATCGGGCAAGTAAACTCACTGTTAAAGTGTCATATCCTTTCTGGAGATAAGGGCCGCACTTTTCATGCTTGTTAATGGAGGCAAAGAATTTGCTCCACCAGTCCACCGTATCCTCTTCCTACAATAGGTTGTGGTATAATAGAAGTGAGTTTGGCTCTAAGATGCTGTAACAATCTGTCTGCAGCTATTCGCGCCATAACAGCATAGTTTCCAGACTGTTATATAACTACAGAAAAGGCTATTTATTTTTCTTTCTGCTGGCACTGGGAAAACTACGAATGAGTAGCAATAGAAAAGAAGATGTAAACTTATTATCATAAGGTTTACAAATTTATGAAATTACTCATTATTACATTACTGAAAACAATTAGTCTTTCAGATCTGTTTACTGTACCTGTTTAGAAGGGCTGGGCATTCTGTCCCCCATGTCAATGACAACATCTCTGGGAGCTGATGCCATCATGGCCACTGAGACACATAAATTATGCAGGAGATAATTAAATTGTGTATATATGGAATAATGGCTGATAGAAATTCACCTTTGCAGTGTGTGTGTGTATATATATATATATATATATATATATATATATATATACAGTATATATATATATATATAAACAACCCTTTACTATTGTAATAATATCTTACAATGTAACTTTTTACTGTCTTTTTGATCAAATAAATGCAGCCTTGGTGCGCATAAGATACTTCTTCCTAAAACATTAAAATTATTATTATTATTTATATTAATCAAAAATAAATTTAAATTAAATTTTTACCTTTGGCAGACATAGCCACTTCGGTGGTGCTTATGTAAGGATCACATCTGAACTCTTCCAGGGAGTTTATAGTACACTGTCCAACGACTGGTTTCCGACCAAAGGGCCTGTGGTCAATAACTTTGAGCACAATAGGTGGAGTGTATATCTCATCTTTAGGAAGAAGCTGAAGAGAGAGAGAGAGAGAGAGAGAGATTGTTAGGATTCTGCTTGTCCAAAACCAACAAAGCTTCATTTACAAACACAACTATTTAGTGACGTTTGGTGTTTTTATTTTCACTGTATGTTTTGGGATCAAAAACATGTTTAAATCTGGAAGCAGGGCAGATTTTGTATATAATCTAGACTCTTGGGACACATGGTCTTTTAAAAGCATGATTTTAGATTTGCCACCACAGTCCTAGTGTGTTCTAAGTGAGCTCGGAGTTGTCTGTGTTGCTACAATGTTCTGGATGCTTTCTAGGTTAGGTTATGGCTAGGGTTTTCTGGGTGGTTTCTTAAAACTCTAAATTCTTAGTATTCTTAGTCTGTGGGGTTTGTTTCTAGCCCATTTTATCATTCGTAAATATAATCACTTAGAAATACACACGATTGTTATACACAACAACAACAATGCCTCATAATTTGTGTTTACATTTATTTCTGCAGCACAAAGGGCGTGGGATGAGTTACGCATCAAAATTTATTCAAATCTCTAACCATTAAAATAAGCAATAGCACAGCTTGCCTTAGCAAGCACCACTAATTAGCATTGTGGGAAGCTGGAAATAGAACTGAAGTAGAACCTTCTATCTTTTGTTTTGTATACAGAGGCATTTCAGCAGTTCTGATTTTTTGTAGGCTAGCAAAAGCTATTTCTTTAGGTTAAGGAGGTGATGTACCACTTTGAGGAACAGGACAGACCCAGGGAAGTTGGGATTTTTCTTGATGTTTTTGATGATGGCAGTCTGAACAGTCTGCCCTCCACATTCAACTATAAGGCTGGGGGAAGACACTGCAGCCAGCTGATATGCCTTCATGTTTCTTAAACCCCAGGCCAGGATCTGTCAAAACACACGGTATGAGACACTGGCAGTAATTGTGTTTGGTTTTAGCGCATTATTCGTAAGGATGACTGCATTACCTCGACTGCGGTGAGCTGCACCACAGGCCTGATTCCCTGAGGAACCATGTACAGATTCTCACTTCTCCGAGGTGGGACCAGGGGAAGGTTAACGTCATTTGCCTGAGGTCAACAATGAACAGGATAGTGGATAAGCAAATGATAATGGTGCTGTGGTTAAGAGACACGCTAATGGCAACAACAGTTATGTCATTGGGTAAAACTGCTATTCTCCAGTTGCATGTTTCCTTGGTAGTGATGATTTAGCTAAATTTGACAAAACATACTGGCTACACCCTGCAAATTTGAAACCGCAGACAATCCTATGATACAAACAGTATTTAAATGATACTATATGAGGACAGATGATGGTGACTTGTCAGCTAAACATATATTTACATCAAACACATTTCGTTCTAAAGTACTGTATTCAATACATTTATAATAGCAAACAACCATTTGTGTTTATGTTTACCCTATAAGAAAAAAATATATATGTTAATAATTATATACATTCTGTCATGTTTTAAAGTGTTTATTATTGTATGGGTAGCTGGGTTTTTACTGTTAACTAAAACTAAAACTATTAAAAAGCTGAAATAAATTATTAGAACTATTTCATTTAGTTGCCAACGTTTTTTGATTTTTGTTTAGTTTAAGTTGAAGCAAGTTGAAACCTAACTAAAACTAAAACTTTGTAATATTAAAAGAAAAAAAAAAAACTAATAAAAATGACAAAAGCATTAACTAAAATTAAAACAAAAGCTGAAAATATAAAATTAAAAAGCTAATTTCAAATAGTAATAAAACTATAATAGTATATATAAATTACTAAAATAACACTGACATGTAGAGGGAGAAAACACATGGCAAGTAAGAATATAAACAACCTTATCTTTAAGCAAGAGCTCAGCTGCTACCAGCATTTCTCCTGCATTTCGTCCCTTCATGGTGATGGGGAACCAAAGGAGTTTAGGTGTTAATGGGGTGGCAGAATTCAGCTTCACTACTGGAGGACACATGCATCTGCCCATCAGCTCATCCTTCCCCTGCAACACATCCATGGATCAAGATCAAAGCATGTAGTGCTTTTTGAAGATTCCCTGAAGGCCAGCATTTGGATTAACAGAGAGTCATACCACTTGGTCATTATCATAAACTTCCAGAACCACACTGGGTGGGTTATGAGCGATGGTCTGAGGGTCTCCGTAGATTTCAATGTCATCAAAAATAAGAGTTTGGTCCCATATGGGGTTGAGACTGGACTTAACGATCTCTGTTGTCTTGCTGACATGCAAGAATGACACATGCACATAGGGATCTGTGAAAAAAACAAAAGATCAGTCAGACAATATTTACAATAAAACACGTGTAAGGTGAATTGTGTTCATATCAGATGTAAAATACCTCACCAGAAAAGCTGTCTTTGTCCATAGGCAAAAGATTCTTGGCTTGATATACATAGACTCTGAGATGGTAGATGAATGACTCTGTTGAGACACATGGTGATTTGGGTGAAACTTGAGTTGTTTGTTTTCTATCACAAAATGTCTTGCACCTAGTGTACTGAGGAATTCACAAGATACAGTTTAAAACAACAAATATAGTCACATTGTTAGATATAAAGTCACAAGTGTGAAATATAAAGCCACAATTACGAAGAAAAAAAAAGTAATAAATAATGGCAAATAAACACACGGTTGTGAGTTTTTTTATTCCAATCTGTATAATAAAGAGAAGGAAATGTTTACCTGATAAAGTTGTAATACTGAATTAACCACTGACTGTTTATCACCATGTGAAGTTCTAAATACTTTGACATATACTAACTTAAAATTATTATTTTTTTTTTACTTTTATTCAGCAAGGATGCATTAAATTGATCAAAAGTGACTGACTGCAAATACATTTACAATGTTACAAAAGATTTTTATTTCAAATAAATGCTAAACTTCATATTCATCAAAGAATCCTTAAAAATGTTTTGCGATTTCCATAAAAATATCACCAAATGAGCATATTAGAATTACACTGAAGACTGGAGTAAAGGCTGCTGAACTTGTGAACGGTAATGTACAGTAACCATTTAAAACAGTATTATAGTTTCCATGGAAATTCTGCCATGCAGCACAGCTAGGTGTTTGGTGCTTCCTCTTCCTACTGAATTTGGTATAATAATAGCATTAATCAGCACCACTCAGGATTTCTATTGGCTCCCTAACTGTTGTTGTTGCTGTTTTGTTTTGTGCAGATTGTCAGGAAGAGGAGGGGTGTGTTAGTCTCAGAGATATAATCAGTGTAAGGAATTTAGAAGGAGTTCTTTAATTAGCAGGGATGAATAAACATTACTCACTGTCAAATCTGCAAAACACAGTGGGTGTACTGGCACCAAAGAGTTTAGCCGTGTCCTTTTTGCTGCCTTTTTCGTCCTCATCTATTCCCTATAAGCAAATAAAAAACAAGTGAGGAAGAGGTGGCTTCTTAAAAAGTTCAACATCCTTCAAAATTAAGTTCTAAATAAAATAAGTCATGCCATTTTTAATTATTCTAGACATTAAACTACAAACAATAATACTTTTAATCCCGTTTAATCCTGTATCAGAGACAAATAAGTCCAAGTTTGTCCCCTACCCAAAACAGAATCTATTTCACTTTGTTTTCTATTCTGATAGTCATTCAAGACAATAAATGGACTAACCAAAGCCCCTTCCAGGTTAAAGATAGCCGATGCGCCCACACGTTCAGCTGGTGCCATTTTCCTCCTCCAGCGCCTGCGGCGGAATGTGTCCGAAGAACGCTCCTTCCTGTGGAACTTCCACCCAATCAGAGACGAGTATTCCCAGCCATCGCCAATGTCTTTCTTCTGTTGTGAAAACATTGATTATACATACTGCAGACAATATTTGACTAATGAATTTCACTGATACTCAATCAGAAGTGCAAGTCAGTTGCAGTACAAGACAAACAAGTTAACATGGCACAAATCCGAAAAATTATAAACTAAAAATCAGAACGTAACAGTAGTGAGGAGGTCTCACCTCTGTAGTGGGTGTGTCTGATATCTTCCTGCGGGGTCGGACCAGTCTTTTCCTGCGATGGATGTGGTACATTTTCTCAGCAGCAACCCAGGACCTGGGCTTATCATCAGGAGGAATGGTGACACCATATTCCCATCCTGACATTCAATACAAACAATGGAAAAACAGATGTTTAAATACTGGAATCATCTAAGCGATGCTTCCTGGATTACTCCAGTCTTCAGAGTCACAAGGTTTCTTATCATTATCAATGTTGAAAACAATTGTGCTGCTTAATATTGTAGTGGAAACATTTCAAAAGAAACAACATTAATTTGAAATTTAAATCTTCTGTCTTCCTGACCTTTCTCATCCACTGCCCTGTTGCTGTCAAAATTCCAGTCATCTTCCCAAATCCATCCTGGGGGACACTCAATTTCTTGAGGGTTCTGGGCCTTCTCTCCATTCTGCACAGAACAAATCCCATCATTCAATACTTGAAGTGGTCTTTCACCCAAAAATGTTTGAAGTGGTCTTTCACCCAAAAATGACGTGTTTACTCACCCTCATGTTTTTCCAAACATTAATAACTTTTTTTCTTCCATGGAGAAATGTGACATTTTGAATCAAGAGCATTTCAAGTACACAAATACCATAAAATTACCATAAAGGTATCATTAAAAAGTCTTCTAAAGCAATTCAGTACAATAGTTTGGTGTAATGAACAAACTGAAATTGAAATGAACTGTTATTTGCTGAATAATTTTGTGGGGCATTAACTCGAGAACCGCTTTGAACTGATCAGTCAGTGAGTTGAACTTGAAAACCAAATCAGACACAATATGAATGAATGAATCAGAAATAGATAAACTGATTCATTAAAAAGAATCAATGATTCATTCATGAAACATTCATCACTGCTTATGAAATTACCCAGATGTTCATCATATAAAGCTATCATATTCATATAGTTGTATTGAAACTTTTATGATACTTTTATTGTGCTTTGTAATTAAAAAGATGTCCATGATCTTCATCTTCTTTGTTCCACAGAAAGAAAATTCATAAATCAGAATACATTGAAACATGAGAATGAGTCAATAATTCACTAATCAGATTTTTGTCATTTGTGTTACCACCCAGTGAACTTTTTATGAGGCCACAGAAAGTTGGGAAAAATACGGCTGCTTCAAATTTCCATACTATTTTCAGAATTCAAATGCAAAACTGAAATATCTACATGCTGAATGTGACATTAAATGTTGCTGGTTCTCTCACCACATCAGTAAAAGGTTCAGCGGCAGGTTTCCATTCACCACCAGGGAAGCGAGTTTCGTTTTGGTAGACCTCATCTGTGAATTCAGAATGCCCTGCGTCAGCTTCTGTAAGCAGACTGAGTCAAGCACAGAACACACAGCTGGGGCGTTAGCGACACATTTATTTCAGCACACACAAAACAGTCAAACAAACACTGAGCCAAGGCCATGACACAGTACAGGGCAGGGAGTGGGGTCAGTGCAAGAGGCCTGGAAGAGTAAAAAATGAGCCGACTATATAAACACAGTAGAGAGAGCCTGGCAGAGACTATGTTTATGTTACAGCAGGGCCGACTACGGCTGTATGCCAACTACCACAATTTTCTCTGATTGTGTGCTAGAAAGAGCTAAATAGACTCTAACCCACTTTACTTATACCACAAAATCACTAATTACACAGACTACCATTCAAAAGTATGGGGTCAGTAATTTTTTTTTTATAAAAATGTATATGAATTAATACTTTTATTTAGCAAGGATAAATTAAATTGATCAAATGTGACAGTAAATATGTTTATAATGTTACAAATGATTTCTATTTCAAATAAATGCTTTAATTATTTATCAGTGAATCCTAATTAATTTTTTAAAAGTATCATGGTTTAAAAAAAAACATTAAGCAGTACAACTGTTTTTAACACTGATAATAATAAGAAATGATTCTTCAGCAACAAATCAGCATATTAGATTATTAATAATTACATTTTAAAATATATTAAAATAGAAAATAGTTATTATGAATTGTAATAATATTTCGCATTTTTACTGTATTTTTTAGAATTTTTGAATAGGCTTGTACCTATCCTATTAAAAAAATGTACAGAAAAAGCACAGTACATTAGTATAAAAATATTTAAACATTCTTAAAAAATACATAAATTTATCTGAGAATCAAAATTGAATTTCAAATATCTAATTATGTTTATTTTTCTTACCACATTAGCAAATTGTTTCTTTTGTGCAAAAATGTAACAATCTTTAGTAAGGTTTATTCTTAAAACAAGAGATGTGATAAGAAAAATAAACTTAATTTAATATATATTTTTGTATTAATTTACATAATTTTGCTTATCAAGTGAATTAATGGTGTATAAATAATTTAGATATCATTTACTTGAAAAAGTCAAAATACGGATTAATACTTTTTTCCAGTGCAGTGTAGTTTAAGCTGAGTGGGTGCTAAAAAGTAAAGTTCAATAACCATGCTAATCATAGCAAAATACATATTCATATTGAAAACATGCATTCATATATGGCTTACCAGCGCTCGGGGTCAATCAACCAGTCTCCTTCCCACTCCCAGCTCCGAGGCGGCATGAAACGTTCCTGCTTCAGTTTGACTTTTCCTGTCAAGTCTGAAAACTTATGCCGGCCAACTAGACCTGTGGTTCCCCACTTCCCAAAAACCTGAGCCTGATTCTCGTACTAACACAAGAGAACAGAAAGGGTCATCATAGTGTTGCTGAGGGAAGTTCCACACAACAAATGTCAATATTATATAGGTTTCACTTCAGTGTTCACTTTTACTAACCATCTCTGCATACACACTGAACGTTCCCTCTGCAAAGCTGTTGAAATTCTTCTCATGTGCAGACAGACCCAACCACATGTTCACACGCAGCTGCACGGGGATCTTGAGACCTTTGTTTTTGTCCATTGGGTACTGAAAACAACAAGTTTACATTTAATCGTTTTTTTTTCTTTTTTCAATTGAATCTGGATTATTAGGAAATAATGAGGGAATGGGATTGGGAAATGTGAGCTTGACACAAACTGGTATTGCATGCATGTGCGTTAACTGCTAAGTCACATCTCTGATACTTTACTCTCATGACTTCATCAAAAATGATATTTTTTTTCATATGAGTATATTTGTTTCTTTCTCATATGTCAAATACATAGTTACAAGTTTATTCTTACAGCATGTCTACCAAAAAAATATTGGAAAACAACATTGGATAAAAGTCAGAAGATTGGTGTGTCTTTGCTTTAATTAAAAATGAATTTATTTTCTATAATTATTATACTTATATTATACTTAATAATAAGTAACAATTAGTGTGACTAAATTGAATATATGTATTTTAAAAATTAAAATTGTGATGTAAGTTGCAGAAAGAACGATTTACCAGCAAAATGACCTAAACTATACATCTTTATACATACATGAACACTTAAACCTGAAATCTTCATGTTGAGTAATAAAAGAGTCATGGACATGTAATGTGTCAACTACCCTCATGTTGTGGCACCAATTTCAAAATGGTCCTTTTTACCTGCATAAAGATGCTTTGCATCCTGCCACAGTACTTGCCGACGGCCTGCTCGCTGTGGGTGGAGTAGAGAACCTGATTGGCTGGGATTCGGGTGTAGGCCACACGTTTCTCTCCTCTCAGCATCCATATGATAACATCAGGCATGCTGTTCTGAGGCTGTATTGTGAATTTCAACAAACATGTGAATGTTCATAGGGCTTTTGATTATGTATATTTGACTTTCGGATATACAACATTCCCTTCTGCTTACAAACTCTAACTCAGTAGTATAAGATTAGTGTCGCATGAGGCAATGCCAAACCTCCTCTGTGATCTGCTGTAGTCGCTCCAGCCAGTCCTCTATATCAGGCATTGTGGCTCTAACATCAACAGCCTCCTCCCTCATGCGAATGGCCGCCTCTTTGACACTGGCCATGGTTTTGCCACGCAGATTCTTGATCTGAATATCAAGCGCTGTCAGATTCGGCTTGCCCTCCAAATCTGGTAACTGGTAACTAATAGCAACAAGATTCAAGTTAATCACACGTCTGACATGGTAAGCAAAGAAAGTTAGTCACAAGGCAGTGTTCGTTTTCACATTTTTTACATTTTACCTTTCTGTTGTTGTTTTAGTCATAGTTTTTGTTTTTTGACAAAAAATGTAGTCCATTGTACTTTCTCTGAAATGGCATACAGATATAGTTCTTTTTGTTCGTTTTTTTGCATTTTAGAGACACTGGACTATGTGAAAATTTTGGATATATTTTTATCGACAATATGGTTCAACTGTTTAATTAAATATGAATCAAAATTATTTGATTATCATCACAATGCATCTATTTCATGTTGTCTTCAATTATAAAAACATCCTGTCAACAAAAACAATTTCTTTAGTAATTTTGTTGTTGAGTTCAAGACTGCTCCAAGGACAACTCTAAGTAATAAAACAGAGGAAGATAAGAAAGTTTAGCCTCTGGGATTTACCTAGAAAGGTCATCGATGAGTTGGGTGATGAGTTTCAGCCAAATCGCAGCTAGGCGAGAGTCAGACACTTTAGCCAGGAGCGCCGTCTTCAGAGAGACAATGTTGGATTGCTAAAGAAAGAGGCATACAAAATATGTGACTGCTCTGAATTCTTTATCTGTATGCTCCATGGCATGAAAATGCATTCAAATCGTACCAGTCGGTCAGAAATGTAGAGAATGATGTTCACCGCATCCAAACGGTGACTTATGTCCTCCCAGAAAGATGTGAGGATAACAACAGGCTTAGAATCAGCCCAGGGCAAGTAATAATAGCGATTTCCTATGGAGAAACACAAACAATTCTGAACAAAATAATGCAAGTCTCAAGTGGCTCACATTTGGACTATTTGTATCCGTTGAGAAACTCACCATCGAAAACAGCACAGCTAAACTGAGTGGTGGAGGCCAGAGGTTTGCATGTGGAGTCCAGTTTATTTCCATAGTTTCCAATGCTGACCTCAAACTGAATAGGTTCTCCAGGCTCCTGAAGCATGCAGGCACTGTGGAACACGGCGCATAAGGAATACTTCCTTCTCCGCTGGTACTTCTGCACAGTAAAAGTACGTAAAACAATAATTTTTAGTACTGTTCTGCAAAAATAATGATTGTGATCTCAATACCCTAGTCTTTTGTAATCAATGTAAAAAATATATTTAGAAGAATGTTTATTCCATGAAGCAATGGTGTGAAAAATGTTTGCTGTTACCTGTGCCACCAAAATGTCATCGTTTGAAATGTCTTCCACTTTCTTGTCAGTTTTGTCATCCAGTTGAGTGGAGAGCTCGATCAGAACCCTCCCCCGATACGCCACCCCTTCACCCTGAAACACACAGACTGAGTTTAACAGCTCTGACAACTGCCACGGATTGTGCAACCGACAACTGATGGTGTGAATTTAAAATGGCTGCATGTATTGTTTGTTCAAATTTTTTTATGCAAAGCAAACAGTGCATAAAAATAATATTGTCTTCAAAGTCAAGGTGTTGCAGAAATGTTTTCCTTCTCAGATTGTTGCTGGGGTTGGTCAGTATTTATTCCATTTTTATTGTAGCTCTCACCAATCCCCCAGCACAGCATTTTTTTTTTACAACACTCACCTTGCCGTAATTCAGATCCTCGTATGGGTCAGGTAGACCAGTAAATTCTCTTGGACTTCCATAAAGGTTAACATAACAAGGCCCAAAAGCTGGAAGAAATCCAACCTCAGATTCTGTGGTGTCCACTGAAAAAAATAAAAATAAAAATTGGTTAGAGGTACGTTGAGATGACCAGTAAATCAACAAGACAACTGAAACTTAAAAACCATAAAAATATTGATATTCCATTTTATTAGGAATGCGAATATACATCCAATTTTAACAAACAAAAGTGTGTAAATTCTACACCAACAGTGCCACCAAATGTAACTGCAAAAATAATGACTGTTTTCAAACAGGTTTTTCAAACACTCCTAGCTGCTGTTCTCAACACCCCAAACTGAACATTTAACACAACATTTACTTTTTAAGTATATTAATAAAATAAACTTAAAAAATAAAAAAATATAATACAATTTAGAGATTTAATAAGATTTAATAAGATTCACAATACCATTAAAGGAAGGAGGCAGTCCATTTTCTGAGGATGATTCTGGTGAAGAAACTGAGTTTTAGACAGGATACATACTGTTCGACAGTAAGCCTTTATCCGAATGTTCTGTTATGCAAGTTCTATTTTAAAATTAAGTTTGTATTGTGAAGGAAAAATTCTATGATACTTCATTAATATTCAGATCTAAAACCTAAATGACTTCAAACCTGCACCTCATGAGACACAAACAGATAACCCTACCCTCAATTTCGCCCCCAGATGATGCTATTTTCATCAGATTAAGGTATGTGGTCCCAATAACGTCATTCCTTGACAGCCGATCCCTGAAAAAAGCAAGAGTCTAGAGTCAAGCACCACATCAGCATATTAGAATTATTTCTGATGGATCATGTGACACTGAAGACTGGAGTAATGACTGCTGAAAATTCAGCTTTGCCATTACAGGAATACATTTTCTAATACATTTAATACATTAAAATAGAAAATGGTCATTTGAAATAGTAATAATATTTCACAATCTTACTGTTTTCACTGTATTTGTAATCAAATAAATGCAGCCTTGGTAAGCATAAGAGAATTATTTCAAAACATTAAAAATCTTACAAACCTTACTGTAGTGTACAGTATACAGTATGTCAGAGCTGTAAAATTATCAGTCATATAAAGAACTTACCAGTCAAATACAGTAAGTTTGATGCGTTCACACATTGATGGGAACTAAAAAGAAAGATTGAATAAATATTGACTTACTTTGTGTGTTAGACTTCAGCCACCAGTTTTATAAAGCAGTCTAGGCATTTTACATAGAAATTGTTACTTTTGATTTATTGAATCTGATACGTATTCAGTTTTATTAACCTATTAACCTAGTTTCCAGGTTAGCGCCCTTCCTACCTTAACCTGCAGGTGAATCAGCTGATTCCACTCTGGATTGGCATTCTTCTCTACTATCTTTGTACACACCTTAAAAGACCAAAATGAAGCAAGTCATCACAGTTCTTTACCAATCAGTCCTATTTTTTAACAATAAACATCAATAACATGTTTTTTGTTTTTACCCTTTTGCCAGCAAAACTGACTTCTAAAAAAGGATCCACCAAATTTTTCTTATCATCTGTTCCACCAAATATGTTCTTTACTGTCTGGGCAAATGCATCATCCACTGAAAATGAAGTGACAAAAGATGCATGTTACTGACTATGGGAATAGAAATAGGAGTATATAGAATTGCAGCTGTGTGTTGCAGTCATGATTACTTTGTGGCATGTCTTCAGCACGGTAGATTTTTAGACTCAGCGTAGCCCATCGTAAAGCGACTCCAGCTGGCAGCAGCAAGTTACTTTCAATGTCATCCTGTTCCTCATTGGCTTCTCGCTTTTCCACCTGACCAACAAGTTAATAATAGATATCACACATCGTTTAAGCAAAATACAGTTTGTTTGTTTATTTTTGGACAACACATTAATTCTATTTTTCTTTTTTCTTGTTTTTTTTTAATATATTTTTATTAATAGATAATTAATAATATAAAAAAATATTTGCATCTTTACTTAATAAATTTACCAGGGTGGATGAACATAGAACAGTTAATTTCCTAATTTCCCAATTAATGCTCTAATTTTCCCCAAATATAAATGGCAACATTTTTAAACATGTTTATGGTCATTCATGCAGAAAATTAAATACAAAATGTCCATATTTTCACAATCCATTTGGTTCCTCATTTTAAATTGAATTCAAATTCAGGAACTCAAAATAAAAAAAAAATCATATTATTTCTGGCCTTTTTTACCCCTTGGACAGTATAGATAAGACAGAAACAATAGGAAGGAGAAAGAGGGGAGCAGCAACATATCGGAGCGCTGCCCATAAGGCTATGGCACAGAATTAACTGTTTTAACTTTTAAACATTCAGAGTGATGTGTACTTGGGAGCTTACCGGTGGCTCGTCTCCAGTGCCTACTATGAACATACTGACATTCAGGTAACCTCTGGCTCCAGAGATTGAGTCATCAGGGTCACTTAGCAGTAACCATTTCCTCATGATTGCATGGCCTGTCAGAGACACACCACAGATTACTTAATATGAATATGTACTGGCGTGAGAATTTTTTTAACTTTTAACATTACACAATTTTCATTGTGTTGCACAATTTACAGTTCAGAATCCAACAGCCAAACGCTTTACATACCAGGCTCATCATAGACATAGCCGACATCCAGCTGTTAAAACAAGGTTTGAAAGAGTTTGTAAGGACATACTGTATACTCAACATCAAAGCATTCTTCAGAAATGCTTGATATGAATTAGATATTAAGATTCGAACCAAGTCATAAAAACATGGTAAATATATTCAACTGACATTAGGATTGCATGGATTATATGAAAGCATACCTTAAACTCCCCCATAAGACTGTCTGCTCTAAGGGAGTAGGCATTATACACCTAGATTTAAGAGAGAAATATATCTATTAAAAGACAGACAGTAAAAAGCTGCAACCATGGTCTACATATAATACAACTAGTGATGAAAGTACAAACTCTCTTAGCAGCAAATATAAAACTATTTACTTAACATGACTTGCACAGATAGGACATGTCCCTGTATCCTCATCCTGGTTTGATCCAGGAACAACATTGTTATCAACCAATCAGTGTCTTCAGATTTTAATATTAGGCATAGGGTTGGGGGCTATGATTGATTGGTTGATAGAATGCTGATCAAGGAAAACATTCTCTACTTTTGGAGATCGTATTGTGCCAGGATCATCTCAAGACCCATCTTACCCGAATCATGATGCTCTCATCAAAAAGTTCAGAAGGCAGCATGTTGACATTGTAGAAGAAAATCTGTGGAAACATCATCTAAATTCAATAGGGGTTATGCACAACAGACTTCCGTATTCTGTTAACCGGGTCTCGTCGCTTCCGGTTCAAGCGTTTTGCATATGCTTAGTTAAATATGAAGCAGTTTTACTCAAGATGCCTTCAAAGTGGATACCAATGATAATCATAACCAATGTCCATCACATATGCGGACTGATATCTAAAAGTTTTTTTTATTTTTATTCTTTTCACATTTAGATATAAAAATTGAATAAAACGTCAACAATAAAAACAGCTAGATAGTTTAACTGATTATCTTAAAAGTCCATAGATATCGCTATTATTTAATACGGCTGTTAACACGTTCTCCGACAAGCGGAAGCAATGAGACCTGTTTTCCGGGTTTGGTCAGGTGATGTTCGACATATACCCTATTATATTCACAACACAGGACTCTCACAGGCCATGAAATGCAAATAGAAACAGAACTTTTGGTTAAAGGGGTTGTTCTTTTTAGCAGCATCATATGACCCCTTTAAAGTAGCCGCAACCGAATATGTATGTGAAATTAAGAGATTGTAGACTCACTGAGGCAAGTGTGAGAGAGACAGAAATAGCAGGGAAAAAGAAAGGAAGTGGGCCAGGAGGTTTTTAGCCAAAACAGGTGCAGTGCAGAGTGAAGCGAAAGCAGACAAAGTCAGATGGGCACATTAAAAACCAAAATACCTCATCAAAGAATGGATTGTTTCCTCTTCGGATCCTCGTTCTGTGTGTCTGTCCGCACACACTTACTTTGACGACTGGCTTAATGTTATTGCCGGGTAACTGTCGACCCTCAATTACTCGAATACGGATCTAAGTGAAAATAACAATGTCAGCAGATTAAAGCTCACCAACTTCTCAGATAGGATGTTCAGCAAGAGGAATACATACCTGGAAATCTTGGGGTTTGTTGGCCAAAGTTCTTTGTCGCTTCCGAGTTGTACGGACCATCTTTTTTGGCTGTCCAGAAGGAGAAACTCCAGGTGCCCCTGGCTCAGCCACATCACCTGCATTTTCATCACTATCAACACCTTTCTCCTCTTCACCAACTAGAAGCAAAGTCAACAGATATATACATATACATATATATACAGTGGGTACGGAAAGTATTCAGACCCCCTTCAATTTTTCACTCTTTGTTATATTGCAGCC
>NW_015540878.1:315435-328284 GCF_001515605.1 Sinocyclocheilus anshuiensis | reverse complement strand
GCAAATGGCTGCAATATAACAAAGAGTGAAAAATTGAAGGGGGTCTGAATACTTTCCGTACCCACTGTATATATAAAAAATACATAAATAAAAAAATCATAAATAAATATATAAAAATAACATAAAAAATACTAATAATTCTGAACTGGGGTGGGTATACTTTCAAAATACAATCAATATGTACCATTTAGGTACTAATATGTATACTTTAAAAACTAATATGTACATTTAAGGGACTAATATGCTCCCTTTAGGGGCTAAATAAGATACAAAGGTGTATCACTTAAAAAGGTAATGGCCCAGTGACCCCCGTTTTTGCTACTGTACCTTTAAGACACCTAGATGTAAATGACTAATGTTAATTTCACTAAGCAAAGCTTTGCCAAGCTGATGAATACTGTATACGTAGGTGTTGATATGTAAATGTGGGCGGTTACGTGTTAATGCATTGATAGAGTACTTTTGACTGCAATATTGTATTGATTTCTGAATGACCTAGTTTTGCAGCATAGTTAAAATGTGAATCATCATTATTGTTAGGCACACAGAGACAATGTGGCAGGCTCTGGTAGAGTGTCCTTTTTGTTTGTGAGTGATCCATGTTCTGTCTCTCATTTGCATCAATCATTTCCATACAGTATGTAAACACAAATGCCTAAAATCTTCCTGCAGTTCTGTAGGGCAGTCTAACCCAACTGGTTTAAAAAAAAAAAACAACAGTTTATGTAGGACAGTAATATGTAGGAAAATAAAAATACCTGCAGTTTCTCCAGTTTGGCCATCTACCAAGTTTTGATCATTTGGGTTCGGGACAGTACTTGCAGGAGGCTCATAACCAATCGTTAAACTGATAGTTGCCTAAAGTAGTAAATGCAGAGAAATGCAGTTAGAATAGTTATACTAAATTATTCTATGTTAGTCAGCATCATTGTTTTTGTTTTAGTCCATACTGTACAAACATATTTACCCCAGTTTCCTGTTTCTTCTCATTAATTAGAGGAATATTCTTGGAAGGAAGAGATCTGGTCTGACCAGCAGCCAGTTCTTTAAGAGAGATCTTTGCCGAACCAATAAATCTAGAAAGTAGAAGAAAACAATACTAAACAAACAGGGAAGCAAACTAAAATATTTACACAAATTGGACATACAGTTTAAGCAACTCTCGCATATAGAGTATAAAATCGAGTATAAATTGATTTTAAGCAGTGAAACAACACCAGAGAAAGTTTTCATAATGGAAGTTTTCAGAATAGGGTGAAAATCGGAAAAACAATAAAGATGCAATTTTTCGGTTTGATTTCTGCTTTTCTCACCCAGGACAAGTCCAGTCAGAACTCTCTGACTAAGAGCTCACAAAGACACCTGAAAGAGATAATTTATACAGTATTGCAATGGCTGATGAATCAGAGTGACTTAGCTTGGGTGAGGAAGTTTTCAGAATAGGGTGAAAATCGGAAAAACAATAAAGATGCAATTTTTCGGTTTGATTTCTGCTTTTCTCACCCAGGACAAGTCCAGTCAGAACTCTCTGACTAAGAGCTCACAAAGACACCTGAAAGAGATCATTTATACAGTATTGCAATGGCTGATGAATCAGAGTGACTTAGCTTGAGTGAGCTCAACCACCAGATTTCGACATGGGGAAAATATGGAGGTCAAGAATAAAACAGCATCCTTGTATTTACACAACGCTATTATTTCATAACATTTAGAAAGCATGTCTGAATCTAAATGTCAAAACTTGCAGTGGCTTTTGTATTGTACATACAATTTTTTTAATGAAATATTACAATAAAAATTGCTTCTTTTGTCTACAAATGTACATACAATACCATTTGGGGTCTGTAGGATTTTTTTATGCTTTAGAAAGAAGTCTCAAAAAGGCTGCATTGATTTGATCAAAATACAGTAAAAACAGAAACATTGATAAATATAATTACATTTGAAAACTTCTATGATGTCAAAGCTGAATTTTCAGCAGTCATTACTCCAGTCTTCAGTGGCACATGATTCTTCAGAAATCATTCTACCATGCTTATTTGGTGTTCAAGAAACATTTCTTATTATTACACATTTTGAAAACAGTTTAACACTGCTTAATATTTTTGTGGAATGGATTTTTTTTTATGAATCCAATTCAATTATTTGATGAATCAAAGTACAAAAATAGCATGTATCTTTTGTAACATCATAAATATCTGTCACTGTTAATGTGTCCTTGATGAATAAAAAGTTTTCCAAAATAAAATAAACTGTGCTGTAAACGTTAACGTATGTCTGTGTTTTCCATGATATGTCCCCTTTAAATCCTGGTTACTGTACAGTAGATCCAAAAGCTTAAACACAGAGGGCACTAGGCCAGAGACTTATGTGCCAGGCAGAGGGGACTTGAGCAACTTCAGAGAGGGGACGCCTGAGAACACAACTTATCTGAACTGCCTTATGCCTTAAGTTTATGTATAGCTTGTCTACAACTTCTGTGGAGACCATGTGAAGCGAGTAAGAGTGTAATATAAATAATTTACATTACAAGCATTCACATTGGTAAAAGACACATCCTGTTTGCACAGCACCATCACGAATGATACATTCACCATGTGGACAGGACTCAGCATCATATGGAGATTAACTTGCCTGTTGTGTAATACATGGAAATTGTACAGTCATGATCTGTCATAATCAATAAATCATACTACTTTGTGTTACGGTCCTGATCACCCTGTCAAGGTTTTTTGAAGACTGGCTTATTGCATTATAAACATATTTGAGAGGGCTGCTGGCATTAGCTTGTCTGTTTTGGAACATAATTTTTGGAATATTTAAACCCTCCCTGTAAATACTCAGTAAATATAATCTTAAAATCACATACCAGCACTTTTTTTCATGTCAAAAATATCTGCTGGCATTTCCTTTGTCAAATCACTGTGGTCTTCAGAAACGGACTTAACATAGGCCTATAGAACACGTCCAAAATATATAAAAGAAAAAAAAAGAAACTGTGCACATGATTTACTTATGAGTCATAAACTATGATGAGGATAAATTCAGGATAAACTTCCTGAATTTCCTTCAAATAAATTTCCTCTACAAAATCACATTTAAATTCCCAAATAAGGCCAAAGGCAATTGTGAATTTAAAAAGATTTCATAATTCTTAAATGCCTGTCAACACTGAAATCAAGCAAGTTTTCACAAGTTAACCTTTTTTTTTTTTTTTTACATGTGTTGCTATGTTACTCTCTAGCCTGTGGCAACAAAGAATACAAAACTTCAGCAAGTACGTGCAAACGTATGAAAGTCTGCAAACTAAAAAAAAAAAAAGCTGTGGAGAAGTCATCTGCGTGACTCATGGAAAGTTCATTATCATGGCAGACTTTGCACAGTAAAACTTGCCACATGGAAGAAAGAACTGCCTTCTGATCCAAACCAAATGCTCACTAGTTTAAGACCCAGCTAGGTTTGACTGCATGTGTATCTAACAAGCCTTTTAAAGGACTCACCTAAGGTGCTACTTTGGACTGCTTAGAGTTTCTCGCCAGCATAACTCAGCAAGTTAAGACAAGGTAGTTGGGTGTGGCAGTGGGTTTTAAAGGCTTTCATTTCTAACTCTGCACTCCACTAACTAATCTCACTAACCCACTGCTGCTCCTAAAAGTTCACAGAGCTTTTACAAAAAAGTACAAGGCTCCTTTAGGTTTATCATTTACACTGCAGTGATTTCAACTGCAGTCATATTTACACACAGTGTGAAATGATTGTGTGAAATGATTGCAGGGAAACCCACCACACCCACTCAGCAAACGCAGAATACCACCTACACCACCTTCACCAGCAGAAATGTAAAGAAATATCTTTTCTTTCACCATGCTCGCCATTTTATGGCTTGTTAGAATCCACAAAGGCCCAAACAGTGATGGATGCAAACATACTTGTCTTTTCCAATGGTTTCATAGTCTTTCACAACCACATCAATGAATGAAGAGGAATCCAATGGGGTACCTTTCAAATCAAACTCAATAATCTGAAATGGCAAAAGCAGGTCTTGGTTATATTCACATCTTAGATGCATTGATTTAAATGACATAATTTTAGTGTCCAACAAAAAAGAAACCACTATGACTTGTACTACTGACCTCATTCCACACAGGATTTAATTCTTTGTCAATGGCTTTTGTTTTCTTTTTTTCACCTGTAAGTTGAAATAAGTAAGCCGTCAAGTCTCTTTAACTATATTATGACCAATCAAACTACATCAGCTATGATATTAATATAACAGCTTCACAGTAACTCTGAATATATATTTAAAATATCATTTTATTCTTTGTTTATACATTAGCCTATATTTAGTTTTAGGGACTATAATGTAAAAAATGTGCTATATACAGGAATACCTAAAAAAAACACCAAAGTCAAATTTAATATTAAGGCTGAAATAACTGCACATTTTCACTTTTTTTTTTTTATTTTTTTACAGTGCCTATGGGAGGGACACGTATGTTTCCCTAACGATGGGTCATTCCAAGCCCTTATAAGGAAATTCGCTGTTCTTTTACATGTAAACAAACCCATCGCAAAAGAGAAAAAAAACGTACGATAAAAAGTTAAGTTGCTTTAGAAAACTTCATATTTTTTTACATATATTTAAAAAGACATCGACAACTCAGCCTTATAGTTAAACTCCGTTAACTATTTTAATTGTTTAATTAGGTTTTCAAACGCACAATTTAACTCATTAAATGCGAATAAATAAATACAAAAATAATAATAACTCCTTGAGGGGAAAACGTGAAGTCTTACCCTTAAAGATGACTCCTGCTATAGGATCTGGAATTCCAAGTGTCTTTTTAGGAATTCCTTTGGCGGATTCAACACCCACCTTCAACATGTTGCTAAATGTGAATCAGGCTAACGTTACTGTTGCACAGAAGACATCGACCTAATAGATAAACTTCATCATCAAGAGCAGAAACATTGCCCATCAGAGAAGGAAGTGCCAGTAAGTTACTGTTGGAGAGATGAGAAGCGCTGAGTGAGAGGAGGGACCATGAGTCTGTAGTCCAGTTACAGGAACCTCAGACAGTCACTTTTTTCCTTTTATATTGAACGTTAAACAGACATTTTACTATTATTTTATTTGGATGCTTAGAATATCACACACAAACTGGATTTAGCAGATCCGAGGGAAAAACAATGGCGATACAAATGCATAAGAGCGAAATCTAACACATAGTGAAGCGATCCTTTCCTATACACTGGTCTGTATCTACATATATTTACACGCAACAAACACAGGCAATTATTTGAATATTAATTTGTACTCGGGCTCCACCGTGTGGCGGCATATTAATTACATCGATTAATTTACATCTGTGAGACCGACATTTATTAAAAGCGATGTAAAAGTGGATAAAAACAAACACATTTATTTTTAATCCCGGGAAAATATTATATTGAAAACATAAATATTGTAGATATTTACTTTACTTATACTATATGACATTCTTCATAGAAGACTTGTACAACTTGTAGTTCTTTTAACTACCAGACGATGGTGGTAAATGACAACTTACATAATAAATTGGGTTGAAGTGCTGTTTGTCTCGAGCTAAATATTCTACGCGTGTATTTTAAAGAATTCATTTTTATTCCAAATTTACACGACAGTTCCGTATAAAACTAATTTCACGTGGGAAATACAATTTTCCAAATCCTGAGACGCAGGCTAATTCTTTATTTAAATAACTTATTTTGCGGAACAGATTCATAATAAAGTTGGACTGAATGAATGTCTGGCAATTTATTTGGTGTATTGTTAAGTGCAGAAAAAGCCTGTGAATTGCTCTAGGGAAAGATGGAATAGACACTCAGAGCAGAAGGCAATATGATTACATGTCTATTCAACCATTTTAACCAAATGATGAAACGGGTCTCTTGCTCAAACCAAAAAGCCCACTGCAGCTGCCGAGTGCGATATCCAGACACTAAAAACCTTTTCACTCTCGCTCTCAATCGCTCTTGCTTCCCCTCCAGGGCATTATGTACACTTTTATCTCAGAGATAAACGGAAACGTGCATCCTCTCCACATCTCTGTAACAAGTCTATAAAGACTGAGGGGAAAAGGTTCTTCACCCTGTAATGCATTTAATATGTCTTTAAAAAGCTTCAGTTTGCGATACCACAATCTGATTACTATGAGAATGAAATAGTTAGCTAATGGCTTAAACTTTGTGATTTTATGATTTAATGTGAAGATGATCCTGAAGATAAATATCTTGAAGAAAAAAAAAATCACACACGCGCATACAATTTGAGCTTTAAAAAAACACAACTTTCTTGTTAAACTAGGAAATATAATTTATTGCATAAAAATTATATTTAGTTACAGTAAGAAGTCTAAACATTTATGTACAGTATTACTTTACAGCATTACATGGAAAAACGCATGACTTCTTCTGTACCTTCTTTGATATAAAATAACATCTGGAAAAAAAAAAAAAAAAAGGTTAAATTCGGCCACACTTGAGTATCCATAAACAGCAACTACCAGCCAGAGAGAAGCTTTACATGTGACATGTCAAAGGCGTTTTCATGTAACATTGACCGAGAGATGACTGGAGACATTTCAGAGCCATTTCAGAGTTCATCAGGGATTTTCAATGTTCTTTGCGCCCTTTGTCATGTAGAGGGTTAAAAATAACCCTCCAAACAAACTTTTGTTGTTCACTGTGAGGGTGCAAGTGACAAGCCAAAAGCTTCCTAAACAATTGATGAGGAACGACACAAGAGGTCATGGATCCCTGACCCGCACGCAATTAAAGTCGTTTTGTTTGCATTTATTACAGCTGAGAGGCCTAAGAGGTCCAGTTTTCCCCAGCTTAGTTACAGCAGTGATCAGAAGAGGGAAAGCAGTAAGATTCCCATTCCACGTACTTCATACACACGAGACATCAAGACGTCCACAGATTCACTTTTTGTTGTGCACTTGCATAGTACTTATAATAGGGAAAGGAGGAACAACAGATATGATGAAGCCTGTTCATTCATATACACTATAGCACTGACTCATAGGTTGGAGCAAACAAGCTCTCACACTGTTTTTTTTTCTCACACAGACACACACACCTCAGTTATTTAATTCACACCTTTACAGGCATAAACAGATACTGCACTTTTTTTTCTTTTTTTTTTTGCCAGACATTTGAACACTTGTGAAGAAAAAGTCAAGAAAAAAAAATAAATGGACCAACATCCACTTCAACTGATTACATGACTTCTGATAATAAGCGGCACATGGCTTTCAGGCTTACTCAAGGGAAACCCATTAAAACCTGAAAGTCAAAACAGACAATAAAGAGCAAGTGGGTCATACTGCAATCAACAGAGCACTTAAGCCACCTCTCAAGGCTACTATTTATAATTTAAACGGCACGACTGACTGGCATCAAACCCCGAAAAGGGCTTTCTGCCATCCGTGCAATTTTCATCCTATTTAACCAGCGCAGCATATTTGCAGTACGCTTTCCCAAGAAAGATCAAAACACATTTAACCTCAGCGAACATTTCAATTTCATCCCATCTCAGTTTCAATGACCAAAAAAAGTCAGCTTTTACTTGTGAAGTACATCACAAAACCTTTACTGCAATCCTGCCCAAGAGACGAATACAACGACGCAGCAGATGCATAACGGCAGTAACGAACAGAAAAGTGAAAAACAATGATCCACAAATAGGGATAACTTAAAAAAAGTCCGTTCCCTATAGGAAACTAATATGAGTTTACCAGAAAGTTCTCCTGCGTTACAAATGATCGATCGAATATAAAAAAAGAGAGGCTAATGAAGGTATGACCAGAGAAGAAAGATGAAAATCCAGCAAAAAGATTGGTCCTCTGCTAACGAGAACGCGCAAATTCATTCCTGTATGCCATTTCAAAATACACGCACAGAAAATAATGCTTCAAACTAAAGCCAAAGTGAAGCAACTCTCTGAAGCATGTGGTTTGTTTCAAGTGAAATCATCATGAAAGCTCATTTTAGGGCAGATGATCTTAGCTCCTTGTTGGTATCCCGGGTTTCCATCTATACTCTTGTTTATTTCTGTGTGAGCGTGTTTCCTGAGGAGCTTGGCGCACTGCTGTTTTACCGGACACAGAATCTCAGTGTCTTTAAACATCTAGCAGTCGCTAGGAAACAAAGCCAGCGGCTTGATGTGCAATGGTGTTTGATCGTGTACTTTCACACTTGGTATGTGTAGCAGGGAATCAGTGTGTATCAGTATGATGCAACTATCATTTAATCATGAGCCGATCGGAACCGTGCCAGCAAATGCACTGACTTGCTTTTCGAACAACATCTGTTTTGTGATTGCAGCATCGTCACGTTTGCTACATTTTGATATGTATTATTCGGAGATCATCCAGAGCGCCTGACCCCATCACGATCCTTGGAATATTCTGCATGAGCACAAAGGAACTGAGGTAAAAGGCAAGTTGTAACGATGCACTGGAACACAGTTTCCATCCGCTTGCATTAATTCTAGGTTTTTAGTGGCAAATATGTCCCCTTCTCACACTTTTAATTTGCCGATCAGCAATCTCCGTCCGTTGTCATGACAACCAAGACCTCACTCTTGCCCATTTCTTCAAGAGCCGTTGCCAGAGAGACCAGGTCTGCGTCACCCTGGTGACAAGCTTCCCACAGGTCTAGCAGCACACCTGTGGGGCTGGGTTTGGTTGCAAAGTAATTCAGATACCTGAGGGAGAGACGTGGAAAGAGATGAAATTATTCTCATCATCTGTCGTGTAGAAATATATATGCGGATTATTTTGGTGCAGGCAAAATTACCTGTCGAAGTCCAGCCTGTGAGCCAGCATTCTCCAGTCACAGCCGCGTGCGCTAGGGGCATCCAGACTGGCACAAATTTTCTGGCGTATGGAGACGGGCAGTCGGAAAGCATACGGGCCCACTTGAGACGATGCTAGACACGAACCGCCTGCTGGCAGTGGTGAGTGGGGGGGCAGGGTCTAATGAGGATGCACACAAGAAAACAGTAGTTATTAAATCATGCATTAGTGACTTGACAATAAATAATATATCTTTTCTGAACCTCTTGGATGTCAGTGTTAAGCTGGAATATCTGTCCTTCCCCCTCCACCTGTCTGACACAGATCTTGCAGGTGAGCTGGGAAACCACCAGGCTTCCTCTCTCCAAACTGAAGGTGCAGTGCAATGGACGCTGACTCCCACTCCAAATGTGGTAGAACGGGATTTCCTGGGAAACAGGGACAGACACAATTAATAGGCAATTTTTTGTTTGTTTTTGTTTTTGTGAAAGGAACATCATGAATTCCATCTGTGGATGCTTAAATAGGTAACATTTCATAATTTAATAAAAATGTACATATAGAATTTTATACATTTATATATTTGAAAAAAAATAAATAAATTATCTACTGATACAACCATTCAAAAGTTTGGGATCAGTAAGATAAAAAAAACTAATACTTTTACTTTTAAGATTTATTGTTACTAAAATGGAAGCGGTTCTTTTGAACATTCTATTCATCAAAGAATCTTGAAAAAAGTGAATTTTCATTAAAAAAGAGTATTTTCTCTACAGTATGTAAATTATATATATATATATATATATATATATATATAGATTGAACATTCTATTCATCAAAGGATCTTGGAAAAAAGTTTACGCAATTCACAGTTTCCACAAAAATATTAAGCAGCACGACGTTTTCAACAATGACAATAATAAGAAATGTTACCTAAGCACCAAATCAGCATATTAGAATGATTTCTGAAGAATCATGTGACGCTCGAGACTAGAGTAATGACTGCTGAAAATCCAGTTTCAACTTCTAAAATTACATTTTAAAATATATTAAAATAGAAAACAGTTGTGTTAAATTGAAATAATATTTCACAATAAAATATTTTTACTGTATTTTTGATCAAATAAATGCAGCCTTGGTGACCATAAAAGAAATTTTTTTTTTTTTTAATCCCAGACCCCAAACATTTGAACAGCAATTATATATTATATCATGGCACTTCTATGTTTTGATTTAACTTCATTTAAAACAATAGATTTTTAAGATTTATTTAAAGATATTTTTAAGATTTTTTAGGAAAGTTGTTTCAGAGATTGAGAAAATTACATTTGCATTTATCACAAAAAGTTTAAACATAAAAATACATTCTACCCATATAACCAATAACAACATGAAATCTCTCACCTGATACTTAGCCAGGAGTTTACTTCTCCAATGAGAATGAGGAATGTCATGGATTGATAGCCGCAGGTTGTGGTAACTGTCCTTAAAGAGGAGAGGTTTGGGATCCTCTAGTAAAACCCCACCCAGACTTCGCTCGACCTCTAATACTTCCTACAGGAAGAGAATAACAAGATTTTAGCCTGTTTCCAAACTAAACGTATTGGCAAAGTAAGCCCATTAAGAGAGGCAGACAGACTGACCTTAAGGGCATGTGGGGTGTCCTGTATGCAGTAGACCCTCAGGTTGTAGTCCAAAGAGAGGCACGGAGCCCGGGGAGCAAAGAGGGCCAACTGCAGCCTCTTACAGGCTGGCCGAGGGGGAGCCGACTGTCCCACCAGACCATACGTCCCCAGCTGCTCCATCAGAATATGACAGCTTTGCTCCTCCACCTGTAGGTAGCATGGCGTTGACAGACTCTCCTCTCCCACAGTTAGCACCTCCTAGTGGACGGGAGGAAATGAGTGTGTCAGAAAACACCTCATTAGATGTCTCATTTATCCCCATCACTGTTTATAAAATGCTCTCCATCTTGCTTTCTTCCCATTTCCCAAAGCTTCACTGATTGTCTACCATTATCTAGTGATCTAGCCTCTCTCATTTTTGAGAAGTCATCCTCACCTCCCAGGCGCCTTGATGGTTCTGCGTTTTGAGGGTGAGGGTCCAGTCTGGGGGCTCTAGCTGGGCACAGTGAGGCAGAGTTAGGACCACAGGTCTGCTCAGCAACATGCCAGAGGGTCCGCAGCTCACCACTGGACTTAATACGGTCTGACTTCCATCTGACGGCAATCTGACACAAAACAAAGAGCAAGAGAGGTTTGCAGCCCTAATTCACAATGACATTCATGCCGCTTGCCAAATTCAATACAAATGAAAGAGCACATCATCAAATACACAGCATCCCAAAGTGTGTACTCTCTCATTTAGAGTAATCTGAGATTGAAATTTTTGAAAGAGAAAATAGTTTTTTTTTCTTAATGTATTTTTGTACTTCTACCACAGTGGGATAAAGAAATGTTGCAAGCCATATTCAAACATGTGTCAGCTGCATGCGCACCAAAGCTCAGTGTGTAAAAAGACTAGGATGTGTTAACCCAGAGCTATGGCTCTGACGGTAATTATTAGTGTTTTGAGAAAATGTATGGCACCTACAAATAGTGAGAAACACAAAGCTTGCAGTCTGTAAGCTCTGAAGGCACAGTGATATTTATATATTTCATTTTTGACAACAAAAACAAACACTGTAAAAAATAAAAAGAGAGAGGGCCTCAGCAAAAAAGCCAGAGCTCAGACAACCATTCAGTGTTTTCAAGACATATTTGTTTGTGTTTTTCCACTGTCATAGTTTTGAAATGTTATTTTCTCCCTAGCGCTGCCATTGGGGTCACAGCGTTTGTGCAGTCAATACTGTTCTGCAAGGGCTGTTGAGATGTCTTGAACTGGACTGTTTGCTAGTGCACAAAGTGACAGATAAATGCAAGCGTTATATGTGGGGAAATGACAGTGTGATGGGGGCAGGGCACTAAGAAACTGTTTTAAGTGGCTGACTTACGTTGTTTTCTCCCATTTGTTAATAATGAGATACATCTCGTAGAACTTGCCCTGAGGAATCGTCCCTGGTGGAACCAGCAGGCTCACCCCTGGCAGGGGAAAAGGAGAAGAGAGGGAGGATTAAAAAAAACTATATGGATTTTTCATTTAATAGTTTCGGAGAGTACATCATTACAGTATTTTTGCACTGTAATGTGAGCTAAAAGGAGGAGGGCATATTACTGTATTTATGAGTTTTCTGTTTCAGGTATGATTCTGTATGTCTATATGTCCATCAGTTTACACTGTAATGACGCTTGCAAACTCGTGCCCTGCCGCGAATCAGTCTTTTTTAAACTAAAAGACGGAAAGCAGACGTTTTCTCATGCTGAGAGATAAGCAGATGTACTGTATTTGTGTGGCGTGCTACATTGGAATTGTCGTTTACTGTTGCTGTCAGGAACTATTTTTTAGCGGAAGGACAGCTTAAAAGCTTCAACTTGCTTAAAAAAAGTAACATATCAATACATACATTTTTGGTTTTAATATCTTCTATTGTGAATATGTCAAGGCTGAAAATATTAAAACCAAATTTTTGGTTTTCATATTTTATTGTGAATAAGTCAAGGCTTTATTAAGGCTTAAGTTAAGTTAAGTTAAGTTAAGTCTCGTACCTTATTGCTTACATTTTAAATATTACATTTAGTTAAGAAATAACTAAAACATTAACTAAATTTATATTAAATATTTCGTTTTTATTATTTCATTTGATTTTATATAATTAATTTATAATGAAATGATTGGCTCACCTGTGGCTTCTCGCGGGGTCCCCTACCGCTGACCAGGTAGCGGAGAAAGTACTCATCGATCGGCTGCTACAGGCGCTGCTCCGCCCGCTGAGGTGCCCGGTCAGTATGCAAAATCCCCAGGACATCCACAGCCTGGTAGAGGCGGTCGAGCTGGCGGCGGCGACGAACGCCCGCGAGGGTTATCCGAGAGCGGGCCTGGCGCCCCGCAGGGTGATGGAGCGGCGTCC
>NW_015540878.1:308844-315425 GCF_001515605.1 Sinocyclocheilus anshuiensis | reverse complement strand
CGCAACGGCTGTACGACCGGCCCGCCCAGGCCCGGGAGTTCCAGCCGGGCGATCGAGTGGTGGTACTGGTCCCGACAGCTGCGTGCAAGTTTCTAGCGACCTGGCAGGGGCCCTACACCGTAGTGGAACGGATGGGATCGGTGACGTACCGGGTGCGGCAACCTGGCTGCCGATGGACGGAGCAAATCTACCACGTCAACTTGCTCAAGAAGTGGGTTCCTATTCGTTTTTTATTTCATTATATTAAATACACATTAAATGTAGTTAAGAAATAACTAAAACAAAATATTTAAGAAATTAAGAAAATATTAAATATTTGTTATTTTTTTGCCCCAAACTTGAATAACAAATGTATCCAGCATAAGTGGACTTGACTAACATAAGTGGACATTATCAAAATAACACTAGAAAAGTGTCAAATCCGGCTCCTTTAAAGCCTATTACCTGTATTAGGGATGGTGAGACGGCCACCAAGGGAGCCTAGCGTGGCGCTTGCACTGTGACTGGGCTCCCTGGGCAGCGTATGCCCGTGGTAGTCTTTAGGTCCAGAGCCCACGGTCTTCAGGCTCATGATCTCCCCGTCAGTGGAGCCCGGGCCAGTTGGCAGCTCGAGGGAGGATATGGTAGAGGAGTTGTACACCTTTATCTTCAGGCTAGGAAGTGGATCCAACAGGGGAGATGTGGTCATGGGGATCTTATGCTGAGAGTTCAGGGTGGCCTGCTGCAGTGAGAAAAGCGGCCCGTGGAAGGTTCCGGCACTGGCTGTGAGGTCAGGAGGGGCTGTCGGATGCAGTAGGTGTGGATTTTCTAACAAAGTAGAGAAGCGAAAAGAGAGAAAGGAATGTTTCCGGCTAGCTGCAAAGTTACGAGAGGATTTGCCTAAGAAATGAGAGTATTAAAGGAGAGAAGATTTAAAAAGGGAGCCATATAAACAAGTTATAGCAGATTAAATAGTTTTGAGAGAGCAGATGACAGCAGGAGAAAGGATTAAAACTTAACATACATCGAGTTTATATTAGGAGTGTAGGTGTGAGAGAAGGAGTGAGAATGAAAAAGAAAAAGAAAAAAAAGGTGAGGAAACACGGATGTCTCACCCTGTCGTGGAGGTTTGTAGTTGCCGGGGTGGAAGGCAGCAGTAAGGGCCGAGGACGAATCGGTGATTTCACCGTGAAGATGGCGGCAGCTCCGACGATAAACCAGGATGCCCACACACAGCACGAGGATCACACACAACAGCAAAGCCCCCATCAGCCCTGCGTACACCGCTACACCAGCGCCGGAGCCCAGAGCTGAGACACATACAGGCACAGACTTATTCACATATGCAAACATATCACAGATGTAAATGAATACATTATGCAACACAAAAGTGTGATCAAAGGAAAATAGGCTGGAAGGAGAAGGTTAGTACCCAGACATTTAGCTATCTACATAAAGCCAAGTAAGCATTGCAACTTGTTCTGGCCAAGAGTCGCCCACTGCAAAATGGCAGTTCGAATGACACATAAAGTGACCATTCGCAGTTTAATTTGTTTTATGTGTCATTTATGGAGGTTTATATGCATTCCTTCAGCTGCTTCATTTCTAGGATGTTACGTGGTACTGGCCAATCAGATTGTAACTGGTGAATGTAGACAGCAATTGCTATTAATACGATATTTAATAAATAATAAAAAATATTTAAATAGTAATAATAAATTCACAATAATAACAATAATCATATTGCTGCAAAACTGCAAAAAGTGTCATTTAAAAATGAACTGTTTATTTAAATAAGTAAAAGTATCTCATGCCTGTAGATAATTTAAAAATGGTCTGTTTATTTAATAAATAATTAAATAAATAGGTAAGTAACCAATAATCAAAGAAAGAAAGAAAGAAAAAGAAAGAAAGTTTCGTAGCACCTGCCAATCAGATTGTAACTAGTGATTGCAAACAGTGGTTGCTATTTTTGTGGTTAGTAAACAGATTGTGGGTGGTCTGAGGATAATAATAAGGGTCTAAAATCCAAAACATGTAGCCTATGAACAGTTGGGGGTGCTGTGGATCTAACAGTGCATTGTGGGACTCTCTTTGCGACTCTTGATCCCTAGCTCTTTTTTATTCAGTCATCGCTGAATTAAGTACTATATTTACATACCATAGTATGCTATAAAAAGGCTTTAGGAGACGAGGAGAGATAGGGGTGATCACATAGGTACTGCACCCAAGAGACACAGAGGAGAAAAAAAATGAGGAAGAGAGCAGATGCGTGTGAAGAGTGTGAGTGGGCAAAAAGACTCACGTGGCAGGACAGAAGTGAATCTGACAGCCATCTTAACTTATTATAGCAAAAGGAACCAAGCTGAATTAGGTGCGTTACTTTTTGGTCTCTCAAGTGCTGAATATCACATTGGTCTCAGAATATTAGCATCACTTGAACTGTAAGCTACACTATTGATCGCTCTGGGCCAGTAAGATGCACAGCCATTAACTTCAATGTCTTCGAAAAGCACTCTATTTCTGAACCCAGATTGCATATGTATTATACATCATCTTCCAGGAATGCTTATGCACATTTTCCTGTGTGTGTGTGTGTTTATAAATTGCATATGCTATGTAGAATGAATCAGTGTAAAATCACAAATACATTTGTACATTTTTAGTAATTACATGGAGTCTGATAAAAGTCTGAAATGTATAAAAATGTCCAACAGTAAAGGAATAGTTCACCCAAAAATGAAAATTTAGTCATCATTCACTCACCCTCATGTCATTCCAAACCTGTATAAGTTTCTTTCTTATGTTGAACATAAAAGAAGGTCAATTGAAGAATTTTGAAGAACAAAACAGTTGTTGGTTCCCATTGACTTCCATAATAGGGAAAGAAATACTACTGAAGCCAATGGGGACCATAAACTCTTTGATTACCAGCATTCTTCAAAATATCTCCTTTTATGTTCAACATAATAAAGAAACTCATACAGGTTTGGAATGACATGAGGGTGAGTAAATTTTCATTTTTGGGCGAACTATCCCTTTAACTATATTTGCCAACAACTTCTTACGACTGAAAGTAGTATCTAAATGGTAATCAAAAAAACATATAAACCCATATAGAAGCCAAGTCAATTAAATCAACCAATATTTGATTATTTTGAGATTCTCAGCCAATAACAGAAATAGTTGTCCCATGTCAGTTCAAAATATGGTGACATCCTACACAATTATATAAAATAAAATAAAATAAAATAAAATAAAATAAAATGTACATACATAACATTTTCTGGGTTTCAAAAACGTTTCATGAATTTTGAGTAAAATAAGTGTTTAATTTATTTTAAATTTAAATGGCTTTAATTACTTTAACTGAGTAATAAAAAATTAGAAATGGTAATTATAAATAAATAAATAAATAATCATAAAAAAAATCCTAAGCTGTACAAGTCTTGTGACTGTATATAATTTAAAAATGGACTGTGAGGTGCTATCTTCTATTTCATATTCTCAGTTCATATGAAGTTTTCACTTCATTTCATGAGGTTCTGCTTAATCATGCAGGACAGTGTGCTGCATATCCAGAGATGAACAGGACAGAAGTGACAGATTGAAACAGTACACACACACACACACACGTACTTCATGATCATACTTATATAGAATCTATATAGATTCATATTTCCAGTCACTTTTCCTTGGGTTTCCCAGACACAATCACATAAGTAGCCAGATGCGCAGAGAGAGAGGGTGAAAAGTGGATGTCAAATAAAAACACTGTTATTAAAAGGAAAACTTACGATGGGTTGCTTGTTCAATAGAAACCTTTTTATCTGTTAGAAAAAAGGCACAAACAAAGACAAAACAAGAAATAATGAACATGAGGATGGATGAGCAAAGTTATGAGCGTAGATCAGAGATGACTGCAAATGAAAGTGGAACAAATAATCCATAAATGCAAATACAAGACTCAGCAAATGAAACATCAAAGCATAAACTCAGAAATCATACAGTAGGTTTATGGCAGGCAGAGCAAAAGTAAATATCTTAGAGCTCTCAAGGGACGGTAGGCACTAGAGGAATAATTTGTGAGGAGATATATATATATATATATATATATATATGCATGTGTGTGTGTTTCGATGCTGCATTATTGATGCTTGAATCTAGGATGTGCTCCAACTTTAAGCCCAGACAGACTGCACTAAAACATCCAGTCTGCACTGTGTTCTGGCTGAATAGTGTTTGCGTATGTGAGTGTGAGTGTGTGTGAGCATGCTATTGATGTTCTCCTGAGATAACTCAATGCTGTCAGCTGTGCTCTTCCAAAACCAGCTCTGGGATGAGCACCCAGTGTCAAGATGAATCTGGCTCACCATCACATGGCTGATGGGTTCAGTGTGATGGTGCTGGATGTGTTCCTGCCGACCCGTACTGCCTGAGGTCTTCCAGTCAGAAAGTCCAACAGCCAGTTGCACAGCGAAGTGTTGAGCTTGCTGGTATTAAAGTACATTTTGTTTGGCTGCCCATACTTCACCGTTTACCCTCTTGTCCATCTGTGCTCACAGCCATGTGCTAACTCATTTTCTTAGGGTGTGAGGACCAGTTATAGGTTGTTGTTTTTTTTTAACTAAATGAAAATTAGAAACACTGCCCTGGCAACTAGCTGAAATAGTTTTTACATATATTTTTCAGTTACATGTATTTTATTTCAAGTAACATGTTTAATGGTATTAATTTTAATTTGAGCCAACTAGAATACCTTTGGCGAGGACCAAGTTTATATGTCTGTTCTCCATTTTAATGTATTTTAAAATATAAATTATTTCTGTGATAGCAAAGCTGAATTTTCATCAGCCATGTTTTTTTTTTCAGGATTCTCTGATGAATAGAAAGTTCAAAAGATCAAAAACAGCATTTATTTGAAATAGAAATATTTAGTAACATTATTTTAAATTTAGTTAGTAATTTTGTTGTGTGCTTATATACTGTATATATTAGTGCTGTCAAACGATTAATCGCGATTAATCGCATCCAAAATAAGTTTTTGTTTACATAATATATGTATGTGTATTGTGTATAATTACATATATATAAATACACACACTTACAGTAAATATTTTGAAAATATGTATTTACATGTATTTACATGCATATATTTATATTCTTATATTTTATATTATATATAAATATATTTAACAAACATAACATATTTTTCATGAATATATACATGCATGTGTTTGTATTTATATATACATAATAAATATACACAGTATACACACATATATTATGTAAACCAAAACTTTTTGCGATTGACAGCACCTATGTATATATATATATATGTATATTGCTTATATATACAGTACATACATACATATTTATACATATGTATGTATCAGGTTAACCTAAATGAAATTGAGAGCAAGTTCATTAAAATGTAAAATAACTTTTAGTTGTTTGTTTTTTATTTCAGTTAATGTTTTTTTTCATGGTTTTACTTTTAGTTAACTACAATAATCCTGGTGAGGACCAGGTTCATATCAGTCAATTATTATTTGACTGGCAGAGTCACATTTCATTAATGCTGACATTGTTTCACTTATGATGCTGGTCATGTGACTTACAGCGGGCACACAGTCCCTCGGTGCAGTTCTTGCTCTCCATCATGCTGCCGCTGCAGTGACGTCCTCCGTTACGGGGTGGGGGCGCCTGACATTCACGGCTTCTCCAGTGTGTGCACTCTGTCCCACACGCTGACCACTTGGCCCACTCAGTCCAGCCTCCGTCCACTAGGAAAATACATAATGAGCAATTACACAGTGAATCATGAATCTGTTAGTGGATCATGTGAATTTGTTATATAGTGTGTCATGTAAGATTGTGACAGGTGTCAGCCTTCACCTGGACAGAGGGTGGTGCAGGTGACTCTCTGGAATGGTGGGCCGTCACAGAAGGCTCCTCCATTGAGTGGTGCTGGATTGGTGCAACTGCGTGTCCGTCGCTGCCAACCCCGCCCACATTGAGCATTGCACTCTGACCACTCTGTCCAGGATGACCAGCCCCCACTCACTAAGGAGAGCCAGATAAACATATACATGAGCCACATATACACTGATATGCAGTTTGCTCTGAGGAGAATGGAGACTGTTAGATACACTCACTGGACTCTTAAAAGAAAAACAAGCAGCAATGCAAAATAAACTACTAGTTTGAGCTATACAACAGGACACAATGTACAAAAGAACTGCATATTATATCAAACTTGAGAGATAATGTACAGTCAGCATGTCATAATCCTACAGGACAACCAGGACCCTGATTTAAAGCAGAGAGTGCCTTGAAACATCCTGAAGTGTTTTTTTTTCTATTTGCAAAAATTACCAGATTAATGCATTTTTCCTACTTACCAAATTAATTAATAAATGAACATAAAATACTGATTTTGTGCAGAAATATTATGTAATCTACCTTCCTAAAGTTTGGGGGTGGTAAGAATTTTTTTTACGTTTTTGTTTTTAATGTTTTATGTTCACTAAGCATGCATTTATTTGATCATAAATAGAGTAAAAACAGTTATTATAAATATAGAATTATATAATTTTTAT
>NW_015540878.1:299186-308739 GCF_001515605.1 Sinocyclocheilus anshuiensis | reverse complement strand
TTTTTATATATTATATATATTTATATATATATATATATATATATATATATATATATACATTTATTCCTGTGATGTCAAAGCTGAATTTTCAGAAGCTATTAATCCAGTCTTCAGTGTCACATGATCCTTCAGAAATTATTTATACATACTCCTATCAATGTATCACGACAGTGTTGATGCTTAATATTTTTACGAAAACCATGATATATATATTTTTTCTGGATTGTTTGATTAATAGTTCAACATCATTTATTTGATGATGATTTATTTGCTGATGACAGTGTATGAGGCTCCACTTACAGCAGTGGAAGGAGTGGAACGTAAGATCAACTCACACTCCAGAAGGTGGCTGGGAATTCCTTCAAGCTTCACATCAGTCGGGCTGTACATCAGATCTGGGCAATTACAACTACCCCTCTCTTCCATGGTTGAGGAGTTCCAAGTAGCCAAGTGCAGGGTGGCCATGACGTTCAAGAGACAACAAGGTCAGAGAAGCTGGAATAAAAACCAGGTCAGGACGGAAGCGGGAGGCCTCAGCATCTCTGGCCCTAGCAGAAGGGAACTTAAAGCTCAAAGATATCATAGGAGCACCATGCATGGGAAGGCAAGGCCTAGGAATGACCTGTTTCCAAAGGTGGGGGAAAGCCAACCCTGTGGAGAGAAGAGCCATGGTCCAGGCAGAAATAAGGGACCTAGAGGAAGAGCGGAGGAAGGCAAAGATTGTGGAGCTAGGATCCCAGGGAGCCTGGACAAGGTGGGATCTCCCCAAGAGGAAGGTGACATGGACTGATCTTTGGAGGCTCGGGCCATACCGGATCTCCTTTTTGCTTAGGGCCGTCTATGACACCCTTCCAACCCTGTGAACCTACACAGATGGGGCATGAGGGACGACCCAACATGTAAGCTCTGCGGGCAAAAGGGAACAATGGCACACATCTTGACAGGATGTAAGACCACGCTTGCCCAGGGCAGATACAGATGGCGCCCTGACAAAGTACTGACTTTGCTAGCTGACATTCTAGAGCAGGAGAGAACCAGGAAATGTCAACATAAGAGCAAGCCGCCACCTGGTATAACATTCGTCAAGGAGGGGACAAAGCCACCAGGGCCCAATAAGACCAGGGTAGGTCTCCTGCAGTCTGCCCAAGCATGGGAGCTTAGGGTAGACCTGAAAAGAAGGCTTCAGTTCCCAGATGGAGGAGGCATTTGAAAGGAAGTCTGAACACTATAAAGATCTGGTGCGGGACTGCAGGGACAAAGGTTGGCAGACATGGTTGTACCCAGTTGAGGTGGAATGCAGGGGCTTCCCCGCCCAATCAGCCTGGAAGCTGATGACAGACATTGGACTGAGAGGGATTGAGAGAAAGAAGGCAGTGCGAAGACTGGAGGAGGCAGCAGAGAGAGCCTCTTGTTGGATTTGGAGCAGGAAGAAGGAGATGAGCTAGCAGCCAGGAGGGAGTGAGTAGTGGCTGGCCACCACTGCTGACCCACCAACAGGAGAGTGTTATGGTTAAGGGTTTGAAACACTTCAGGATCGTTGGTAACATCTGATGACACAACCTCCTGGCCAAGGGCTCCAGTCATTGCAAAAGGAAAAGCATCCAAGGATGTATGTTATCATTGAAAAATAAATATTTTATAACATTATATACGTCTTGATATGTTTAATGCATCCTTACTGAATAAAAATGGTTTCTTGCAATAAAAAAAATTAACTGACCCCAAACTTTTGAATGGTTATGAATATATTTGAGCTATTTAAATTACACAAGAATAAAAAGAGTGCAAAGTAATACAAAAAACATGAAACTTTCACTGGTCAAATGTTAAATGATCATTATAGACTGCAAAATGGTGAAACTGACCAATAAGGAGTGAGTATTTCAGAAAGCCGTGTAATAAATATTCATAAACACTAGGGGTGATTCTAGTATTCTTTTGTCTAGCGAAATTTCCCTTGACAGTTTTATTCAACGATTCGGATCACTGCAGGGATTCTGACTGGTCAAGTGGTTACCGTAGACGATGAGTGTGGCAGTGCTGCTACGTCGCTTAGCGACCACATTGCGAGCCAAGCAGGTGTAGTTAGCTGTGTCAGAGAGTCGAGCCTGCTTGATGATTAGGTCATGGTCGATGGTAATTAGAAAGTTAGAATCCAGCGCCGGGTCAATGAGCTCTTCGTTTTTCAGCCAGTCCACCTGTGGCATTACAAGAAATCAATCCATTCAGTTTGAAGTAGAATGATGTGAATCAGGACCAAAACTGCACTTAAAACCATTTGAACAGAAAATTAAAATACACCAGGCATGTTCTGAATACAAAAAAAAGGTGTAACTGAATGAAAATAAACTTTGTAAAATATCCTGCGTGGTTGAAAGTTTTATCAAAGCCTGCGATATTAAAGTACCGCCGCTCACAGGTTTCACTGAAACCTCAAGGAATCAAAGATTGTTTGTTTGTTATTTTGCATGAAACAAACTGAGGAAAAACCCAGTTGGAGGTTGAAACAATAACAGAAAGGATAGGAAGGCGATATGGCACCTCAGCAGGCGGGATGCCCTCTGGTGGACGACACTGCAACAAGACTTCCTGCTCCAGACGCACTTCCCTGCCAAGTGGCTCCTGTTCAAAGTTCTTCCTTAGGTCTGATAAACACAGAAATATTTTTTTAAACCCAAAAAACAATCTAAGTGTTTCCATTTTTTTTTAATTCTAAGCATGCAAAAAAAATCCATGTGTTATGGATTGAAATAGCACAAGCAAAAATAGTGAGTGTTCTGTAGTCAGAATACTAGGTTTCTCTTCAGGTTCTGTCTTTTAAATGCAGAGTGCCTGCCTAAGAAGGCATGTCACACCGACAGATCACATAAGCTGCTGAACACAAACTCACAGGCGATGCGGACGTAAGCCCGCCGGCTCTTTGTGGTGCCTGCCGAGCTCCAGGCAACACACTGGCACCAATAATCCTCCAGTCCAAACAACTCCTCTACCTGCGTCCGGGAGACAGAGATATCTACTTCTCTCACTACTAGACCTAAGAAAGGAAAAAAACAGGAATATATCAATCAAGTTTTAAATGTATGCGTCACTTAATCATTCTGACAGAAGTAGTAAAATTGCAAGCCCCAGACTGTGCTTTTTAATTTAAAACAATACATTTTCGTTCATGTATTTAGCAAATATAACAAAATATTCAAAAATAAAAATTTATAAATATAATGAATATGCAACACAATATAAATATAAATGGATAAACAACATAAATAATATATGAATAATATAAAATAATAAAATTAATAAACATTACATAAAAATTTCATGAAATTGTTTAAATTAATACATAAATTGATAATACATAAATAAAAGTTCTGAATAAAAATAAGTTTGATTATTCTGATTATACCAATGGTGCAATTGTCAGTCAACATATTTACATTTAAATTCATTGGAGCAGACAAAGAGTTTAACTATTTTTATGATTCAGTTCCCTCAAAGATCTTTTGGACATAGCTGTGTTCACTCCTACACAAGCATACTATAAATTAGGGCTGGGCGATTTGGCAAAAAATTTAAATCTCAATTTTTTCAGAACGTTTGACCGATTCTTGATTTTTTACGATTTTTAACTAGTCAATTTAAAAATGTAACTACAACATGATTCAAGTTAACTTGTTCTTTATTAACCCTCTATTTAAAGAAAATTCTATTCCAAGTGCAGCACACATGAAGTTGTCAACATGATGTAAATGTTAAACAAATCACTTGTTAAGTATCTGCAGAAAAGATGCATAAACTACAACTACATCTTGTACAAACTTGTCTTATACATATTATATGTTCAGAAATAATACGAGGAAAATGCTTTTTAAAAATCTCAAAAGTCAAGGTAATTCAAATTCAAAATGACTGAAGATATAACATTACAGATTATAATTATAGATTATTATCTATAAATGTTCTATAAAACCAACAGCAGCTTTCAGTCTGTCACCATGATGCAAACATGAAATATCAGACATATAGTAGTTACAGGTTTTTTATTCGCTTGCACTGCTTTTCCATTTTTTCTATGTAAACATGGATGTGTTTGACTGTTGCACTCACATCAATTGCAGCGTCTCATGCATGAAACGACAGTCTAAAAATGCGGCGCTCAAGTTAAAAAAAGTTCACTCCCATCTTCTTGCATGTTTTTCCTATTCCACTGCCCATGTCGCATCTTTGTCAACACAAGTGCATTCTGTGTAAATGGCTCCTAGTGATATGAGCGCGTCACACGTGAGCGGTTAATCACGTGCACCGACATGCGGTCAGATCATTCTTTTCTCTTTACTGTTATCACTGGCATATTCTCAAAGTGTCTAATTCTCACGTTTGGTATTATTTCTATTCAAAATCGCGATTCCTCGATTTCTAAAAAATTAAATCGTGGCAAAACATTAAATTCGAATTAATCGATAAATTGGAAAAATTGCCCAGTCCTACTATAAAGTAGGCTACACTAAATAAATGGCTTTGACTATTTCAGTCATTCACACTGAATGGGAGTGGGTGGGCACTAAAGTGTTCTCTAAGCATGATTTGATTGATTTCATTGTGATTCTTTGCGATTCCTTTGTACTTTCATGTTTTAGGTTTCTGTTTAACGCGATTTAAAAAATAAGTTGAAATAATGTGAGCTGATGGCTTCAGCAAAAGCATATACCATTGGTTACGTAGCACACAGTACGTTTGTCTTTAAAGGTTTATACAGTACGTTCGTTCAAAATCAATTCCCCAGTGGAGAAAATGAATGGGATCAACTCAACTGTCAACTTTCAGGAATCAATCTCAGAAGTGTAACCTATTCTACAGTACATAGAAACTTTACCAAGCCAAGACCTATAATCCAATAGACACGTATGAGATTAATTATAACCTCTAACTGCCTATTAATGTCTATGGTTTTACAAGTCATATAAGCCACAGCCATATCATCCTGCAGCCCAAGACTGGTTGCCCACTGAAGCTAAGCAGGGTTGAGCCTGGTCAATACCTGGATGGGAGACCTCCTGGGAAAACTAGGTTGCTGTTGAAAGGGGTGTAAGTGAGGCCAGCAGGGGGTGCTCACCCTGTGGTCTGTGTGGGTCTTAACGCCCCAGTATAGTGACGGGGACACTATACTGTCAAAAAGCACCGTCCTTCGGATGAGACGTTAAACCGAGGTCCTGACTCTCTGTAGTCACTAAAAATCCCATAGCACTTCTCGTAAAGAGTAGGGGTATAACCCCGGTGTCCTGGCCAAATTGCCGCCACTGGCCCTTGTCAATCATGGCCTCCTAATAATCCCCATCCACTTGATTGGCTCTATGACTCTCTCTCCTCTCCACCTGTAGCTAGTGTGTGGTGAGCGCACTGGTGATGATTGTAAAGCGCTTTGGGTGTACAGCAATACACAATAAAGCGCTATACAAATGCATCATTCATTCATTCATTCATTCATTCAAGTCAATGTTCAACAAGCACATATGGTGTCCACATACTTTTTGTCTATATGGCACACTTTACCTGTGATAGGGTCCAGACTCTCCTTGGTCACATGGTCGTTCTGGTTCACCCATTCTCCATTGCATTTGAAGTATATCTGCGTGGCCGGCGCAGCCTTGCAGGAAAGTTTGACAGGTCTGTTTTTCACTATGAAGGCGTCCTCTGGCTCGCTCTGGAATTCCGGCAACGGTTCGGCCGGGGCAGACGGAAATGAGTCCGGTAGAACTTCGCTGTAATCACTGCCATCTACAAAAACAGAGGCAGAGAGGTAAGAACATGTGTACAGTTTATTCACAAGCATGTATCTGTCACAGCAAATTAGTTTGGCCTGAGGGGTAATGGCGAGACAGTCGGTGTGTGTTGAAAAAGACTCAGTCCCTGACAAGTGTACTCTAGTAATACAGCATTTGCTCAGTAAAGCATCCCTGGGAAGTCCACACAGAGCCAAGATGAAAGTGGGGGAGCTTGACCTTCCATTGAAACGCCCAGTGATCACACATTATCCCCTGACATTTTCCTAGTGACAGATCCCTCCCAACACAGAGCTCATCCAGGGGCCTGCATGTTTCACGGCTCCGCACCCAGGCCCTGTCACCTCCAACACGACAATGCTGTTAACCTTTCAAGCATTAAAAGCTACACAGGCTATTGACTACAGAGTGAAAATGAGGTCTGTAGACACCAGCGCCGTGGGGCAAAACGGGAGAGTTGTTGGTTTGCACTTTCTATGATTTGTAGCACACACTTCTCAGAGCTGACAATTTTCTTTGGAGGGGGGGGGATTTTTTTTTTACTAACCTTAATTATACTAGAGTGATAATGTGCTAAAACTTGAAAGCATGTGTTCTGATAAGTAATCATCCTTGGGTTTTTCCCCCCAGTTCAATGCACTACATTTGTTTTCAATTTCTATTCTTCCCCAGTCTGCAATATCGAAATAATAGTCAATGTCAAGCCTAAAAATTCATCCCAGAGCAGCTCTTTCATTGACAGGCGTAATCACAAATGACAACAAAGGCAATTACAAACAAAAACACGACTCCGATGGAGATGAAACCTCCTTTTGGCCGTGACAGGGGAGAGTTCACCCATTAAACTGCAAAGGCTCTCATGGTTGAAGGCACTGCTTGAGTTTAATTATCACGCACGTACAACTGTCATCAACTGGCATTGTAATGATGTGACTAAAATATTTCTGACGGCACAGCTTATCTTGCTGCAGTGCAGGAACATAATTTAGTTCTCATTCATATCCTGAAGCAGGTTGGACTCCAAATCAGCAGCTTTGCCATCACAGGAATAAATTAAATTTAAAATATTTTAAAATAGAGATGTTTTTTAAATAGTAATATTTCACAGCTTTTACTGTGCACATGTACAAAATTAAATATTTACTAATTTCTCTTATCTGACCATTTCCATGTCAAAAATGGGAACTTCCAAAAAAAAAAAAAATCTGATTCAAACTCTGGCTTAAGCCAGAAATATTCTTCTCACGCACATCAGCTCATGTTCAGGTTGTGGGTTAAGTGCCCCTAAAACTCGCAATCAGAATTCAATAAATGGTAAAATGCAAATGCAAAGAGAAAGAGTGAAGGGCAGAAATGGAGACAGTGTGAGAGACTGGGTGGTGAGGAGACATCATAAGTGCTCTGAAGGCTGACATGCGGGTCAACCGTCTTTGTGTGCCTCTGTGTTTGATGGAACAAGCGTGTGTGAGAGGTACAGGGTCTGGACTTGTCCGCGGACTGCAGAGGTGAAAGAGGTGAGGGAAGAGCAAGTTGAAAATTGGATTTGGGAGGGTGTTTTCACATACAAAGGAGGAGGAACACTATACAGGTCAGGTCGAAATAGAAAGGGCAGAACAGACAAAGAAAGAGAGATAGAGAGAAAGAGAGCAAACAAACTAATGCATTATAACAAACATTTCCAAATCATTACACCTTTAGTGCTGCTTCACTTTATGGGTAATTCTCACGAAACTATTGAAACGCCATGGCACTAATTATTTTAAATATTAAACATGCAATTTAGTAATATAAAAAAACATAACAAAGACCATACTGTTCCCTTTCAGTCGGTCACTCCCGAATTGTGTCCAAATGCCGCTACCACTTGGCGGGGCAAACCGTTGCTCCCCTCCCGGGCCTGTAGGCACTCGTCGGCCTTGATCGGCAGTGCTTATACGGCCTGTGGAGAAGCTGCGTCCGCCTTACACGCTTCGGCGTTATTGCAGGTGCACCAGGCCAAGGCACTGAGGGACTTGCACGAGGGTGGTCACGCCCCGGAAGTTCTCAAAGAACTCCACACCGCGACGGACCTCGCACTACGAGCGACGAAGGTTACGTCGTGGTCTCTGGGTCATGCGATGTCCACTATGGTGGTCCAGGAGCGCCATCTCTGGCTGTGTCTGGCCGACATGCGCGAGACGGACAAGACAAGATTCTTGAACGCCCCCGTGTCCCAGACCGGCCTTTTTGGCGACCCGGTGGAGAACTTACTGGCGAATTTATTTTCTACATTAATTTTTTTTTTTTTTAACTATACCTCATTCTTAATATGCCTATTATCATTACCGAAATCATCAACGTCATTTCCGTAACCTATGCATCATTACCGCAACGTGTTCTTTTAATATTTATTTAATAAATTGAAAAAAAGTATTTGCTTTTAAATGTATGTGCAGAATCTATACATTATGTTCTTTCAGATTTGCCACATCATTTTGAAAATATGTCAGTTTTCAATAAAATAATAAAATATTAGGTTGATGAGAGAAATAATTGAAAATCAAATAAAAATGTTAATTTAAAAATATATTTTATTTCAGAGTTTCAAGTAACTGTGCATGACCGTTAATAACCCATTTTTAAAAATGTATTAGCTTTCCCTATGGCATTGACGTCTTCAGAGTGTTGCGATAATAAGATTTTTAAGGACTTGTTTTGGAAAATATGTTCAAAAAGTAGGGATGCTCCGATCAGGATTTTTGCAGCCGATACTGAGTACCAATTTCTTGTCATGGTGATCGGCCGATACCTATGCCGATTCTGATGCTTCAAGCTTTATATAGATGGTTTCAATGGGCGCACGCGCCTGGCCCGAAGTTAACTTCCGGTCTGTGTTTGTTTATCAGTAGTGGTGGAAATTTTGATTCTTTCAAGAGATTCGTTCATTTTCAGTTCGTTCACCAAAATGATTCGTTCAGTGACCATTTCTTCATATTACATAAATACGCCAGCCGGGTAGTGATGGAAATTTTGATTCTTTCAAGAGATTCGTTCATTTTCAGTTCGTTCACCAAAATGATTCGTTCAGTGACCATTTCTTCATATTACATAAATACGCCAGCCGGTATTTACTTATTACAAAAAAATGATTTGGCTTTATTAAAATGTGTGCATAATCTACTCATTAAATAAATAAAGTCTAAAGTTCTTCCGATGACCAAGGTCACATGTCTTTTGTTTGGTCAGACATTACACATTCATAAATCGGGGATTAAACGTTGAGTTATGTTCTGTATGCTAAATATGAATATATAAACAAGTTTATTTGCACAGTACATATAACTGCACTTTGCATCCGCTTTCTGCTGATTGCTGATCGAGATTGACATGCTTAATGGCCGACTGACCCGGTACACTCTCATTCATTTCGTTCACGAACGAGATATGTACCAGTTCAGTCATTTCATTCACGAATGAGATGTAGCCTACCAGTTCATTCAACTCGTTCACGAACGACATGTACCAGTTCGGTCATTTCATTCACGAACCAGATGTACCAGTTAATTCAACTCGTTCACGAACGACAAGTACCAGTCATTTCGTTCACGAACTAGAAGATCTCTCTCGTTCAGACTCAAAAGAAACTCGGTCAGTGAAGGGCGTATTCGTTCACTACATTCAACAACTCACATGCTCCGTCACATCTCATACTCAAAGGCTATTGGCTCGAGGTTTAGTCATTCTTTGACAGGATGAAACAGTTCACAGAGCTACCCGGTTCACTGATCTGCGCATGC
>NW_015540878.1:296322-297233 GCF_001515605.1 Sinocyclocheilus anshuiensis | reverse complement strand
ATTAGTGGTGGAAATTTTGATTCTTTCAAGAGATTCGTTCATTTTCAGTTCGTTCACCAAAATGATTCGTTCAGTGACCATTTCTTCATATTACATAAATACGCCAGCCGGTATTTACTTATTACAAAAAAATGATTTGGCTTTATTAAAATGTGTGCATAATCTACTCATTAAATAAATAAAGTCTAAAGTTCTTCCGATGACCAAGGTCACATGTCTTTTGTTTGGTCAGACATTACACATTCATAAATCGGGGATTAAACGTTGAGTTATGTTCTGTATGCTAAATATGAATATATAAACAAGTTTATTTGCACAGTACCTATACCTGCGCTTTGCATCCGCTTTCTGCTGATTGCTGATCGAGATTGACATGCTTAATGGCCGACTGACCCGGTACACTCTCATTCATTTCGTTCACGAACGAGATATGTACCAGTTCAGTCATTTCATTCACGAATGAGATGTAGCCTACCAGTTCATTCAACTCGTTCACGAACGACATGTACCAGTTCGGTCATTTCATTCACGAACCAGATGTACCAGTTAATTCAACTCGTTCACGAACGACAAGTACCAGTCATTTCGTTCACGAACTATCTCATACTCGAAGGCTATTGGCTCGAGGTTTAGTCATTCTTTGACAGGATGAAACAGTTCACAGAGCTACCCGGTTCACTGATCTGCGCATGCAGGGAGGAATATCAGTGAACGAGAAATAGGAGTCAATGGATTACGTGAACGAGAATGATTCGTTCACCAAAAAGATTCGTTCAAAAAGAAAGATTCGTTCACGAACGTAACAACACTATTTATCAGTCTGGCTATGGCATTGGCTACAAACGCAGTTAAAGTTAAGGTGATGAGTAGACTGAAGTTGGGCTCAGGTGGTTGTGCTGTGGGATGTGTTT
>NW_015540878.1:291002-295661 GCF_001515605.1 Sinocyclocheilus anshuiensis | reverse complement strand
CCAGATAATTCAACTCGTTCACGAACGACAAGTACCAGTCATTTCGTTCACGAACTAGAAGATCTCTCTCGTTCAGACTCAAAAGAAACTCGGTCAGTGAAGGGCGTATTCGTTCACTACATTCAACAAATCGTATGCTCTGTCACATCTCATACTCGAAGGCTATTGGCTCGAGGTTTAGTCATTCTTTGACAGGATGAAACAGTTCACAGAGCTACCCGGTTCACTGATCTGCGCATGCAGGGAGGAATATCAGTGAACGAGAAATAGGAGTCAATGGATTACGTGAACGAGAATGATTCGTTCACCAAAAAGATTCGTTCAAAAAGAAAGATTCGTTCACGAACGTAACAACACTATTTATCAGTCTGGCTATGGCATTGGCTACAAACGCAGTTAAAGTTAAGGTGATGAGTAGACTGAAGTTGGGCTCAGGTGGTTGTGCTGTGGGATGTGTTTCCCATACATTTATTTATTTGTGGCGCTCACCACAATATCAAAACTGACTGATTTTCCAAAAGGCTTGGTTGAATAAACATGAGCACGTACTGCATGTTTAAAAATCAAAACGAGGCGCAGATCAGCTCTAACGTCACTGAATCTGCTGTGTAGATGAATCATGCAAAACATACAAAACAAACAGCAAATTTTTCATTGTTTCTCGAAACGTCATAGCATTTCCACACCAGCGATGACATGACTGCGGCGCCAAATCATTTATGTCCCCACGCATCATGTATGTCGTCACACGTTGATGTCATCAAATTGCGATCGGTTCCTGAGATCGGCCAAGTTGGTGAGTACCGCTCGAGTCATAAAATATTATTATCGGCCGATACCGATCGATCGGAGCATCCCTATCAAAAAGGTGTTAAATTGTCACTAAAAATTTTTTACATTTATGGTCACCAACACTTCAGACCTTGCTCTTAATGCTTTAAAAGGAAATTTGTTGATATAAACATTTTTAAAAATGTAATATTTGAAATCTTTGAAACTAAGAATTCGTGAGAATCACCCTAATATAGTCAAATGAAAATGTCTCAAAATTATTTATTTAGATATTAAGAATCTTGAGATTTTACAAATAGGCAAAGCCCTGTGTAGTGTTACTGTGTGTGTTACACACAATAAAATCTAATTTACCCACACACACATCAGATAGGTCAGTGGCTGGAAGGCCACTAGAAGGTCCTATAGCTGAAAGTGTCAGTCCAACCTTGTGTCATTTTGTGACAGCTATGTCCTTTCTGCAAGCTCACAGCGAAGAAAAAAAAAACATTAAGACACACACTCACGTATCTAACCAATATTGCCAATATATATATACTTAAAGTACAGATTAAAATAAAAAATATATAAAAAATTAAAATAATGAAATATTAAAATAAAAAAAATAAAAAACAGTTAAAATAAAAGACAAAATAAGATCAAAAGTTAAATAAAAAAAGTGTTCTATCTATTACTCATAGTCACAGACTAGACAAAGCATCCTCTTGACATTTCAAGCAATATCTTAGAGGATGGTGTTCACAAAATTGTCACCATTATAAACTCTTCACGTCATAAAAAGCATAAAAAAAAATAATGCTTTGTTAACAAAGAGATTCAATCGCTTCAGCACTTTCACAAATATCGCTCTCCCTTTCAAGACATGAAAGTGTATTGTGCCAATGACTAACTCTGCATCTCTATTTTCTCTCTCTTCCCTTTTCTCCTTTCCTCCCTTTGTGTCGCTCTCTCCTCCGACAGCTGTCAGCTTGTCTTTTTCAGACTTTGACTTCTCTGTCGATAAGCAATTGTGTTTCTCTTTTTCCACACTACCTCTATATGGCATCGATTGCTACAGAAAATCACCAGTCAAAAACATAGCCTGTCATTGCCTGTCACACACACAGAGAGGGGAAAAAATGAAAGTCATTTTGTCGAAACAAGGAGAGAAGCTGAGTGTGAATGTGTACTAGAGTTCTTTACGTGCATGTATGTGTGCGTACGTGTATGAATGCAGGATCTTTTGGGTGACAAAGCATGTGTGAAAATCAGTGTGAAAAAGACAGAATCAGTGAGACAGTGATACAGACTGAACATATGGAAAGGAGATGATGGTTTGTTGATCTATCTATCTATCTATCTGTCTGTCTGTCTGTCAGTCAACAAAGCTTTATTAGCATGATTGTTAAAAATAAGGTGAAGTAAATGTAGAAATGTAGAAAATAATGTGGGCAATAAAGACTAAATAAAATAAATAAATAAAAAATAAAATAAGAGGCTAAAAAGTAAATAAAGATTATATATATATATATATATATATAGTTGGTTTTGTTTTTGTTTTTTGGAAGAGCACAAGTTGCCTGAAACACATAATAGCTAGCCCTCCACTGGGCTGGACACTAACTTTACAAAGAATGCTCTCACACAGTTTGAAGAGCAGACACGAATACCCATCAGGCCTTTTGGCAGCCCACAATTTAGCTGGAATGGTCCTGGCACTCCTAAAAAGAGGGAAGCTCTTAAGAGGCCCCCGACTGCAGGTCTTTTATCACGGTAATGATAAACAAGACACAGCCGGGACCAAAGTCTCCCAGATCTCAGTCTCTGAGAAGGGTGTAAACATGCACACGTATGGGCAAACAAACACACACACTCATGAACACAAAAACAAGACAGCATCCAAAGCAGAGGCAGCTGCACTTTGGGATGTGTGTGAAGCGATTCTGGAGTTAAGATTGCAATGGAAGAGAAACAGAAATGCTCAAAGGGACAACGCACAGTCGCACACACAAACAAACACATGGCTAACAATGATATGGCCTAAAATCAAAAATGTTCCTGGACCTGTTTTGTTTCTCTCACACACAAACGAACAATGCAAGTCACAATTATACACAAAAGAATGGCGACGAAGCCACAGAGGGTGTCAGACAGTGCAATTTTGCTAGCTCCAGAAAGTCTGACTCTGCAGTCATGGGAGTCACACTTTATCATTAGCTTACAAAGGCTGTCATTACCGTCCACATAATATATATTGACTACAGCTTTACCCTCAACTTTGCAGCTCTTATAATGATGCTTTGAAAACTAGAGGATCTGGATTTCATCAATGCTGAGAATCAACATTTCTCAACAGTCAGACCTCAAGCGGTGAAAATGAGTGGTAAAAACCTGCCCACAGAGACCGTAAGTACTGGAGTGCTCAAATCTTCTGCCCTAAAGTGGTTTTCACTACTTACTTATTAGTATTTTTATTGACAGAAATATAATGAGGATTTGAAATGGTATAGACAGACCATTTAAAGGGATAGCTCACCCCCCTCAAAATATCTTTTAGGTTCCACAGCAGAAAGAAAGCCAGACAGGTCTGAAACGACATGAGTGTGAACTTCTCCTTTAAGATATCCTGTTCAAAGCCATGTTATAGCACTTAACACAAAACAGGTAGAAAAACACATTCTACAAATTTAAAAATAATTACCACTTTACAGTAATTTGCAGAGCAAACAGCCAGTGTTACTGACTCATCAGCAAGTGTTTGATATAACCTGTGCTACACCAACCTGTTATGATTCATCTTAACTGACAACAATATCCTGTTCTTGTGATTGTGTCTGATTGGATGAGGCGGAAAACTGTTGATTTACAGACACCTGTTCTCACACGTTCGTTCAATAATCTATTAATGCATCACATTGCCTGGCAACTTTAATCAGCCTATGGTTAATTTAATGCCCAACATTGTTTGGCAGAAGAACTGTGTTTGTGCTTATTGTTATTAATAAATATAATTATATACTGAACTTTGGTTTTTATTCTGTTGCTATTTTTTAAATAAATACACTACCATTCACATTTTTGAAGTCGTAATTTTTTATGTTTTTGAAAGATGTTTTTTATGCTTACTGTATTTTGATCAGAAATACAGTAAAATTGGGAAATATTATTACAATTTAAAATAACTAATTTATCCCTGTGATGCAAAGCTGAATTTTCAGCAGCTATTACTCCAGTCTTCAGTGTCACTTGATCCTTTAGAAATCATTTTAATATGCTGACTTGGTGCTCAGGTAACATTTCTTATTATTATCAGTTGAGCTCCCATTTTTGAGTAAACTGTGATACATTTTTTTCAGGATTCTTTGAGTAATAGAAATTTAATAGAAAGAACAGGAATTATTTGAAACAGACTGTTTTGCAACATTATACATGTATTTACTGTCACTGAATAATTTAATGCATTCTTGCTGAATAAAAGTATTAATTCATTTTTAAAAATATCTTTTTTAAGGTTATGCATTTTATGGTGATTTACCACGTTTACAGGATTTATTGTGGTAAAATTACTGTAACACATATCTCAGGTGACTTTGTTCCCATGCATGCAGGCTGGAACAACCCTCTACGGACACCTTGGCAATTGAATCGCCATTGGCTAGTATATTTTTTTGTTTACTCGCCAGACTGAAATACTATATATATATATATATATATATATATAGTTATGCCATTTTACTAACATATATAATGTTTGTAAAATGGTACAGCTTTTTAAATATCTGAAAGTACACTCTTAATATCAATCAGTCAAGCAGTCAAGCATTATAATATGATAATCAAGTATTATTTAATAATAGAAGTTTAGTAATTAGAATTAAAACTTGGTAA
>NW_015540878.1:284244-290866 GCF_001515605.1 Sinocyclocheilus anshuiensis | reverse complement strand
TATTATTATTATTATTATTATTATACGAATTCTACTAATAAGAACAATATTAAAACACACTAAGGATTAATGAGCTACTGGAGTCATGAATATTAATCAGGTTGTGTGCGTTTGATTTCGCTGAAATCAAAACAGGAACGATAATAGGTGAGCACCAGCCAATCAGATTGTTGTTTCCGCATTAGTTCCGCCTACTACAGGAAAACCCGGCAGTTCTTAAAAGCTGAAGAATTCCAAAGGAACTCCGTTATTTTTACAGGAAAGTACAACAAAGTATATCGTTTACATGTAGCGCATCAATTCTGCATGTTATGTAAGTCTCTCGCTCGCTCTCGCTCTTTGCGCGTGTGAGAGAAAGCGACGGCGGGTCGTGCGCCTTCACACTAGAGTTTACGTTAGTTAGTCGCCCAGAGTGAAGATTTAGTCACATATGCGAGTGATTTACTCGCAATGTAGAGGGTTGTGGAAGTTCTCTATCTACCTCTAGTGAGCATAACATGATAGTTATTTCTCAGTAATAGCCCAGCTATATCCTGCTGATGATGAGGGTGCTCTCTCTGAGGAAGTGACACAGCTGAACTGACAAGAATATTCTCTCAGCATCTCTGCTAACTACAGTAGAGTAGTCAAAGCAGAAATGATCTTATAATGCATCATCGCTGACACACAATAACCTCTTTCAAACACACCCATAATACTTTCAAAGCAGTAAATATTGGCTTTAGTAAGTAAATATAACATATATAAATGTAAGTGACAAGCTATTCAGACCAAAGAAAACACCTGTCGAACCATTTACATCTTCTAACGACTTCTACCACAAATTTATCCGAAGTTCATGTTCACATGTTAATTTGATCAAAAGTGGCAATGAAGACATATTGTCACAAACGCTTTGTATTTCAAATAAATGCCATTCTTTTAAACTTTCTACTGATCAAATAGTCCTGAAAAAAATGTAGCATTGTTTCCAGTCCCACAGAACTACTCAGCAACACAACTGTTTTCAACATTGATGATAATAAGCAAACGTTACTTGAGCAGCAAATCAGCATATTACAATTATTTCTGAAGGATCATGTTACACTGACACTACTTGCCGCTAAAAAGTCAGCTTTGCCACCACAGGAATAAATTACATTTTAAAATATACTACAATAGAAAACTCTTATTTTAATATGTAATAATATTTCACTTTATTACTGGTTTTGCTGTATTTTTGATCAAATAAATGCAGCTTTTGTGAGCATAAGAAGCTTCTTTCAAAAACTTACCAACCCCGAACTTTTGAACAGTAGTGTATACTATTTGTATAAATAGACTACTAGTGTATATGGAATAAAAATAACCTGCACTGTTTGCCACTACCATTTTTTTTTACCAAAAATATAATACAAAATACAGTTTCATGGACACTAAGAAATATTTACCCACTGGCAGGTGTCAAAAAGTTCATTCTGGACCGCACACACCTTATATCATTGAGTTTTGCCTGGTCTACTTAAGGTTTCTTTATCATTTTAACAGGCACTACAAAAAGAGAGAGAGAGAGAGAGAGAGAGAGAGAGAGAGTGTGTGTGTGTGTGTGTTATAACCACCACTACCATCATCATCATCAAGTTCTCCACAGGAACACTGTAGTAATGGACACACAGGTTGGACTAAAGAGAGACAATGATAGATGGGTAATAAAACATCCCCTGGTGCTTCTTATAGGACAATTATGAGTGATTGATATTCCGAGTAAATTTACACGCACATACTATCTGAAATGGAGCAAAGACAAAAACATGAGCTGGACAGATCTGTTCTACACATTTTTCACCCCTTCCATGTTAGTTTATTCAATATTTTGCCTTATTGATATGCTTTCAGCTGCCAATAAATGTCTATTAATCTTAGTATTACACATTAGGCCATATTTAAATCCATTCCACAAAATTCTGTAAATTTTCCTTTAAAATGCAGTGAGAAAATATGAGGAAAAAATGCTTGGTAATTCCATCTGGGCCTACACTGAGAAGAGGAATCAAGGGTAAAGGGAAAAGGAGATAGGGAACAGAAGTGTCATGGAAGAACACGAAACAAATCAAGAAAATGGTGTAAAGAGGACAGGAGGAAAAGGAAAAGATTGCGTGAGAACAGATAAAAACCACTCTAGACAGGAAGAGAGAGTGACACAGCCTGCTAGAGAGTGCGTTTTTATAAACACTGGGTGAGTAAGGTGTATATTTGACAGGTTTTGGCGGTCCATTAACACATCTAACGTAAAGAAAGCGGTAACATCGCAAATCTAGGAGTATCTTTACTCGCTAAATTGCCATGAACACTGCGTAAAGAAAGAGGCAAAACGTGTTTAGAAAAACTGAGTGATGTTAGAGGACAAGAGCTACAAAACATAAAAGAACAAAAACAATCAGTAAACATGAAAGACGTATTTCACCCTGGATGGATTTCCCAGAATGCCCTTCACTTTATCAGTCTCTTTTTCCTCTCTAATCTGAATCAGAATCAACACTTCTTCCCTTGTAGGACAGTTGAGCTTGTTATCACTTGGCATTCTCTCACCGATACACACAAATACACAAACGGCAACATGTAAACACTAGCATGTACAAACACACATGCGTCTACTCAAATGAGGTGTGAGATGAAGATCTAAGAATAATGGCTCGGGGAAACATCATGGCAACAGAAATGTCACGCCTTTGATTGAATCTAGCATGTTAACAAGCTCTAGTGTGACAGGGCTATTTCTGTCCTTTGTGTATGTGGGTATGTGTGCGGATTGAGTCTCCAGGGTGGCTGGCAGATTGGCATAGGTGAGGGTTTGTGGGAAGCAGATATTTGAACTGACAAGAATGTTGCTCTCACACGTTCAGCGCATTTTAAGAGCCGCTGGACAAATAGGCACATGTACGTGCACTTTCACAGACGCAGAAGTCCCTTAGGAGATGTATGTTGGTGTGTAAACAGACACAAAGAACACATGGCATGAATGCTTATACATTATTGCATGAGGGCTTGACTCTGCCCCTCTGGTGCAGACACGCCCACTCCCCAGGCTTCATAATTACCACTGAGAATATTAATGACGGCAGCTGTGGTGTGTGTTAGTTCTCAATATCAATGATTGGTGGTCATTTTCAAAAATCCAACAAAAACCTGCTTACTTGACCAGACAATCTAAAAAAAAAAAAAGTTTGGGTGGGGCATTTGTCAATGGATCAATGGAAAGTTAGGGGAAAATGTATTTATTTATTTTTTTGGATAAAACTTTTTCTTTGGAAAACTTTCAAATTTGCTTTAGATTTTAAAAAAGGCTAAATGAACATGGACTGTAAATGAAATTTTGACTCTCAAAGGAAAAGTTTCCTAAAACTCACCTAAAAATAAAAATTATTTCATTATTTATTCATCTGTCATTTCCAAACCCTTTTCAAAATGTGAATATATAAAAGAATAAACATATTATATTATATTAATTCTCTCTCCCTCTCTCTGTGCATATATATATATATATATATATATATATATATATATAAACAGTAATTCTATTCAGTATTCAATACAACAATACAATTATATATATATATATACTGTAAGGGAAACAGGTCAATTTAGCTCAAAGGGCATCATTTAAGATTTTAAAGGGAATTTGGACAGAATCACTGTTTTACGGCTGCTCACTGAGACGGCCAGCCTTTTCCACGACATTCTAATTTATTGAGATGCACCTGTATATATACAGTATATATATATATATATATATATATATCCTATATATGTTTGAGATTATATATATATATACACACACAAACATATATAGAATATTTTATTATATATTATATTATAGTTTATTTTATTACTTATTGTTTTATTTATATATATCATCATGAAAGTATCATAAAAGTGTCTTAAAAAGAGCATGATGGTGAGAAGCTGATGACAAATCTTCACATTTGGGTCAATGTTCCCCTTAAATCAGGTAGTTCCTGAGTTTCTAGAGTGTCTATATGGGCATTTGACACATTCCATGGGAATGGCATGAAGATGGAGAGCCCATCAGCGCTCTTCTTCCTGTGCTGCTGACTCTGTATTGGGGCGCAGCTAGAGGGCGCCACCCCCCACTGAGCCCATTTATCAGCCACCATCAATAACTGCCCCATTCCGCAGCACCCCCTCTGCAAACCACTCTCCCCCAACACCACCTACCGCATGGGAACAGACAGAGAACCCCCAAACCATCAATCACCCCCAGACAAACACCAGGGGGAGAAAGAAAACATAAGAACAAGTGAGGGATTTTTACTCATGTGAACACGATCACTGAAACAAACAGCTCTTAACGTCAGTCAAGTGATAGTACTTCATGGGGGTGTATGTTGTGCGTAGCTGTGGTGGCATCTTGCATTCTTGCACATACATTTGCCTGCCAGTTCCACATGTTGTATTATGCTTTGAAAACTGCTTGTTTTTCAATAGACATTTAACTTGGGGTTATCTTGAATAGTTTGTATTGCCAGTCGCTCTGCATGTGTGTGGCTGGTTGCCATGACGTTCAGTCACATGGACTAGATCTCCCTGAGGACCTTTAGTTGATACACAGATCTCCATGGAACAGCACAGCACTGAATTCAACATCATCCAATGCTCTCTCGTTTTTTTTCTTGTCAGAACTCAATTTTTCAAGATAATTTTTTCAAAGGACAGAAGCCGTGTTATATCTGGATGGAAGAAGCTTTTCATCTTGGATTCAAGCTGAGCTCCTTTGCCATTTATATTTTTCTATGTTTGGATATATTGGTTTCATGCAAAATTCAAATTTCAAAATTATAAAAAAAAAAAAGGTCTTTGCATCTGACATACCAGTAATTATTCAATTAAGGTGTCTATGATGATTTTATATATAGCCTATTATACTTTCTTCTATAGGAAGTACACAGGGAGTTCTACTTCTGTGCACCTTTACCCCCAACACATACCCCACCCCCTTCCTCCTCGGATTGAGCTGTGGAGCCAGGCTGCTTTAAATGGGTGTAATTAGATGAGAAGATGAGCAGCATTCCTTCCTAAGGGCAGGGTGATTACAGGCCCTCTCTAGACTCCCTACAATTACCCACTCTACTCCAAACACACACACAGGAATGTTTTCTCCCCTCAACAAACTACTCCACCTGATTACCACTCAGTAGAAGGACATATAGAGGACAACATGCACACACAAGCACTCAAAACCTAAAATGCCAATTTTGGGGAGGTGAGCTGAACGGTCTGACCTCTGACCCCTGATGTCAACAGACACATGCCTCAGGCAGTGATGGGGTAATGCCCAACATTACCTTCGCCTTAAACCATGGACACAGACTGTTTCTTTGTCTTTCTTTCAATGTATCATGTCACAGAGACTGTGGTAATTATAGAAAATGGTATGTTGAGAGACGCTCACTCGCTGTGGATTATAATGAAGACCAACTTGTAAGTCATTCAGTCTTATTTTGCGCTTGAGAGTCAAAGACTAAACACATTTCCTTTCAAACCTCACATTTCTGAAACATTCATAAACACACTCTCACATTTATCAGTTAGATCCAATAATTCCCAGACCTTTAAACAGAATGAATAGGCAAAATAGATAAAAAATGTTTGTATGTGCATGTGTATTCACCAGGAAAAATACTAATAACGAAAAATAAAAGATTAACATGATGAATTACATTACACTCACAAAACACGTTGAAACCAGTCTCGTTTTCTGATTCAGAGCCAGTGATGTGTGGTGGATTGTTGTTTGTCTATAATCACATTCTTTTAGAGCAGAGTCAGCAAATTTCTTTGCTAAATACAAGTATCACATCCACAGAGGCGCAAAGGTGCTCACTTATAGATCTTTAGTTCATTTTTGATTTAGTGGTCAAGTGCCAAATAGTGGACCAGAAGAACCCTAACCTTTCTTAGGAACCTCTGAAAAATGTTTTTTTTTATTATTTTTTTTTAAGTACAAATGCATTGGGAATAATTACAATATTAGTGTAAATGCAATTTTTCTAACTAATCACACCCCACTACCAAAATGCTGTATTGTGGAAACATAGACTTAAGACAATAAGCTGTCATCATTCACAAAAAATGTTCAAGCAGCCAAAAGCTGATAATTGTGAATAATTCTATTAATACATGTGGCAAAAAAAGTTCTCACCTTAAAAGTCATGTTAAATGGTACAGCACTGTATACATGTAATGAGCTTTTGCCTAGTTGGGTGTGAGAGTGAATGTGTGTGTGTGTACTGCTGCATCATCAGAATACCAGTGTTGCCTTTGAGATTTTGTGGCTTTGCACATGTGACGAGGGAAAGGAGGAGCACTGCAAGTTGAAACTATGAAAAAGAAAGAAAGAAAGAAAGAAAGAAAGAAAGATGAACAAAACAAAACAATGCAAACAGTTAAAAAACAAACAAAAAATTAAACAAAACAAGAACAGAACACAAAAAAAGAAAACTAAACAAAAGCAACATGAAAAAAACAAAAGGAAACAATAAAAAAAAAACAAATAAAAAAATCCAAACAAACAAAAAATGCAAACAAAACACAAAAAAAAAAAAAAAAAAAAATGAAAAACAAA
>NW_015540878.1:281200-283960 GCF_001515605.1 Sinocyclocheilus anshuiensis | reverse complement strand
AAAAAAATAAAAAAATCAAAAAAAAAAAAAAAGGGAAAAAAAAAAAAAAAAAAAAAAAAAAAAAAAAAATGAAAAAGCAAACATCAGTGTGCTAGTGAGACATCAGGACTTTATCCGTGGCTGGGTTCTCTAGAGAGGGATACCATTAGATGAACCTTCCAGCAAAATTACATCAGGACTCTAAAAAGATAGGGAGAAAAGACAGACAGAAAAGAACGTGAGATGGAGTGAAGGGGAATTTACCCAGCAACCCTAGAAATCACTGGAGAACATGAGGATGTGCAGCAGGTAATCCTAAGAATCTTACTTTAAAAAAAACGTTGAAGCTTGTAATGAAACGACATAGTTTGGAGACCAGACTGAGAAAGAGGTTGATTGTTCAAGTAACCAAGGAGAAAGGAAGACAGAACCAGGAAGAGGGAGGGAACGAAAACATGTGTGCCATGTCTAAGTAACCATGGGAAAGACTGGAGCATGGAGAGAGAAAGCAAGAGGCGAGACAGAAAAAGAAAACTAGAGGAAAATAAAGAGACAAGGTATTAACGCAATTCCCTGGATGAGTTTAACGCGGCAAGGGTTTTGTTGAGCCGTTGTTGTCCTCGGTGCTGAGCTGTCCTTATGAAATGTATTGTGACAGCCCGGCATCTCCTGACAAAATGCTTTAGCAATGCTGCACCCGTCATGTTAATGAAGACGTGTGAAGACGTGCAATACCGGCAGCCAGTTGACACATTGCGATGGACTTGCACACTTACATATCGGTGTATGCACAGCGGTAAGAACAGAGATACACAATGCTGTATCACTCCCGTATTCCACGTACATAACAGATGCTGAAAGACTGGCATGATCACTCATGCCCGTGAATGGATGGGATGTGATATATTGGCTGTAAACAGCCAGACACACACAGACATTCCCACAAGCAGGGGGATTGGCATCACTCTGCTCTGTCATTGCGTCCCCTTGCATCAGTGTTCCCCTGGTGCTCGCTCAGGCAAGAACAGGTACAAAGAGCACCAATGGTGATCCTTGCTGAAACACTCCACACGCACACACAGTTAAGATGGAAAGATGCTTCGAGTTGGAGCCGGAGGGTGAAATTAGCAGACAAACCTAAAGTTTACTTAAGAAGACGAAACGAGAAAGAAGGTAATACTGGAGCGCTTCATCGATCTCCTGACCCTACATTGGCTTTGGCTAAGTGAATGTGTCCTGGGTTCAGATTAGCGAAGCTTAATGCTGTTTACATCCTTTATCTACCCTGCTTTTTGCTCTTTCCTACGGATTTATTTTACCTCCGCCATGCCACTATCCATCTTGTAGATTTAACCTCTCACCCTCAACCCCCTCATAACCTTAATAATAATAAATATGTAATGATATATATATAAGAATGTAATTGTAATAAATTAGATTATAATCCATATGCATCATTCCAAATGGGGTCAGTAATTTTATTTATTTATTTATGTTATTCTTTATTTATTTACTAATTTATTTATTTTCCAATTTTCAAAAAGTTTAGATTCAACACAACTGCTTTTATCATTGATAATAATAAGCAATGTTTATTGTGCATCAAATTAGCATATTAGAAAGATTTCTTAAAGGGATAGTTCCTGAGAAATGAGAATTCTGCCATGAATTACTCACCCTCATGTCATTCCAAACCCGTAAGACCTTCGTTCATCTTCAAGAACATTGACAAAATAGTCCATGTGACATCAGTGGTTCAACCGAAATTTCATGAAGCTACAAGAATATTTTTGTACTCAAAAAATGTAAATAATGCCTTTATTCAACAATTCTTCTCCTCCGTGTCTCCCCTAGCGCCATTTTGGCGAGTATCACAATGCATAAATGCACAATGCACCACTGATGTCACATGCATTATTTTGTCGATGTTTCCTGGTACGTTTCTGTACCTTTAATGTGGTAGGACCCTTGCTGTATATGGAGGGTCAGAAAGCTCTCAGATTTCATCAAAAATATCTTTGTTTGTGAGGGTCTTACGGGTTTGGAACGACATGAGGGTGAGTAATTAAAGGTGGGAACTAGCAACACTTTTGTGAACATCTAACTGACCAAACCATTTACGTTTTTTAAACAAGACTTTAAGACAAGCCAGCATAAATTTGTCTTTCAAACTTTTGAATCTAGTTATTGCAGTTTTTCTTACAGGTTTTATTTCAACTGCTTTTACACATTTTCAAAACTTTGCCTCTTTTTTTCAAAACTTTACAAACAAATCCAAGAATCACACACACAAAATGCAAAATGCCTCACATCTCTTCAAAATATCACAAACACATCTCAAAAGCAAACATTTGCAAACACCTTTGCCATAATATTTATTTCTGTTAGATTTTTGTGTGTTACATAGAGAATTGTGTATTGTGTTTTGCAAAAAGTGTTTTGTGAAATTGAAAACTGAGTCAAAGGCCGAGAATTAGCATATGGTTTTGCAGATTTGGTGTATGGTTCTGGTGTTTGAGTGTCAGGTTTCAGAAATTGTGTGACAAGTGAAGATTTTGTGTGCAAGCAGTTGAAAAAGACTGTAAATGCTTACATACGGGAAAAAATCATTTTCATTTTACTACTGTAAAGTAATCTTGCAGAAGATGAAAAGCACTAGAAAAGCTCACATACCAAAGAACTGTATGAACTTGGCATGCACCACAATACAGTACTGTAAAAAATAAAATTAAAGTAAATTTAGCATCCTCTGCACATTCTGCCAAATTTCATGACAGTATG
>NW_015540878.1:274763-281162 GCF_001515605.1 Sinocyclocheilus anshuiensis | reverse complement strand
GATTCTTACCTTACTCTGCTATTAGTTTCCGTGATCGGCATCTTCTTATTGATTTCATGTTATTGTTACGGCTTATATCCATGATGAAAGTGGAGCGAGCGGTCGGAGAATCGGTTCATAAGAGTCTGGTTCAAAAGATCTGGTTCAGACAAATCCCCGACAGAAAACTGCTGCTGCGTTCTATTTATGATGTATTGGCACAAATTTCAAATGATTTTTAACGGTCGCTTTGTCGCGTCCAGTGTACCAGACAGACTAGACAGACAGACAGCAACTAACTGTTGCGGCGCAGACATGGTGTTACTCACCTATCGAGAAGAAACAAAGCAACCTCGGCGTCCGATCGCAGGCCTTCCGCTCCTTGAGTTCTCTCCAGCGCTGGAAAGCTGATCCGATATTTACACTGGTCCTACTTCTTGCCTTAAGCCTTCTTCTGTTCCGCAGATGTTTTCCTCTTTTGTTTTTTATCCGCCATCTCTATCTTTCTGACGCTCGGCTTGGCTAATGTCCGTCCTGTGCACTGAACACTCTCCCCTCCACATCATGAGTAGACACGCCCCGTACTGCTGATTGGCTACAAGTTTGTTTTGCTATTTGGCCCGAATCATTTTTCTAAAGTGTTTTTGGAAAATCGCTTACCCCACCTTTAATGACAGAATTTGCATTTTTGAGTAAACTACCCCTTTAAGGATCATGTGACACTGAAGACCACAGTAATGGCTGCTGAAAATTCAGCTTTGCCATCACAGAAAAAAAACTGCATTTTAAAAATCATATTTTAATATTTTGAACATTTTAATTTCTATTAATAAATTAATAATTAAATCTTACCGACCCCTTTTGAACAGTAATGTATAGTATTCTAAAAATGTATTCTGTCAGCTAATTTGTAATGGCCATCAATGGAGAAAAATGCTTTTTACAGCAAAATGGTGTAGTTATGATCTCTCCTACCAGAGGCTAATGAGGTCATGCTAACCTGCCAAACCATGACCCCACTGGTACAGGCATGTGCTGCACTTTAGACCCTAGGAATTTAAGTGTTTCTATATTTGTTGTTTGCAAAGTTTTCTTTTACACATCTACATAATTTTACCATTCCACTCACTGTGCATCAGTATTAGTGGCTTTGACATGCCGCATGGATCACGTGCTGTTTCTGGGTCAGCTGTTTGTATGCAGCAGCGCTCTCTAGATACCACGGCTGCATATGGACACTGTCTCCAGAGCAGAGAGGGGCGGCGTGGGCCTGACTATTGCGGAGCTTTCCGTGGTCCCTCACCGCATGCAGGCAAGCCCAGAGCTATGTGGCTCCCATTAGGATGATAAAGAGACCTCTCATCAGCTCAGTCCCTCTGGCCAAGAGCTGACATAAGATTTACCTTCAAAAGAGCTTCGTATAAGCCAAACAGCCTGCCGAGCGACTGAACAGACGGAGATATAGTGGGGAAAAAAGACAGAAAGAAGGAGGACTGTACCTCGTGGCCATATTTATTATATTTCTAAGCTTGTAGTCTAGATTTTCTTAGGCTGTGGTGTAATAGAGGAGCCTTCATAGTACAACAGCACTAAGGTTTTAAATGTAGAGGGTAAATCAATAGAAAGGCAGGAAGACAGATGGATGGGGAGATGTAGTGTGAACAGATACAGAGAAATAATGAGGAAAAGGTAAGAGAAAAATTATGTAGGTTGAGTCTGACCTGCATAACAGAGAATAATATTGATTATTACTAAATTAGTGCTGGACAGACCAAGAGCGCAAAGTTTAAAAGAGTAAAGACTAGATAGAACAGGGAACAGTTCACCAAGAAATTAAAACGCTATCATTTACTCAACATCATCTCATTTCAAAATGACATTGATGAAGACAAAAACATCAATATATCACTAAATAAACTATATTCAACGCACTATATTAAAGGCACAGCTAAATGTGAAATTTATTATAATGGGTTTATGTGAAGACTGTTTTCATTCACTTTAATGGTACAAAATAAAATTTTGCTGTAATGTTGAATGACTATATTTACAAATTTTATCTGAAAAATTAATTTTAAAAAATCCCATTAAAAAGATGCCATTAAACAATTATTTAAAATAGACTGTCTTTGTTGCGTCTACGTTAATTTGGAGATGCAATGTAAAAATATATTTAGGATTACAAATTTTAATGTTAGCTGTGATTAATCGTGATTAATTACAGAAAAGTGTGTGATTAATTAGCTATTTTTTTAATCGATTGACAGCATTACTGTATAAAACCTTATCTGTATTTACTCATCTCCATGTCATTGCAAACATGTATTACTTATTTTTTTCTGTAGAACGTAAAGTTAATTTCTATGCAATTACTATGAATGAAGATCAAAGCTTTCAAGCTTCAACAAAGATGTTAAATTACAATAAAAATATTGGACTATTGGACAATAGTCCCTGGCTTCTGACCATACCTTTCTGAAACTGCTTGTTACCAAATATAATAAACTCATTCTTATCTTCATTTAATCGAAGAAAATTATTTGCAAACCAAGCCTTAACCTCTGCCAAGCATGTGCAAAAGTTTGTTAAAGAAAAACTACTTCAAGCTCTAAAGGAAAATAAATTTGCAAATCATCAGCATACAGATAATTAATATTGTATTTCCTAAAAATTGACCCCAGGGCCAGCATATAGAGAAAACAAAGTTGGACCAAGAATAGATCCCTGTGGGACCCCACAGGAGAAAATAGCAGATGTAGAGACATAATTTCCAATTTTAACAGAACAAGTCCTATCCTGTAAATAAGAAGAAGTATCCAGAAGCAGTGGTTTAGCATATAATCAATGATGATTATTACTAAATAAACTAAAATTTAGGTCTGCTGTCATATAAAGTTACCATTTGGCTTTAGAAGATTTGGAATATAGTGCAGAAGTCATGTGGAGTTCAATGATGCATTTCAGTCCTTTTTGATGCTTAAAAGCTCAAGTCCTTGTTCATCAAGAAGGAAAGTTGTAGAAGTTTAGAACAACATAAGGGGGAGTAAATGAAATTTTGGGGTGAACTATACCTTTAAACACAATGCCAAACACAATTAGAGCAAGCCAGCCAGCTTAGACGAGAGGACAGAGACAAATGACATGAGGTGCTTTAGACAAAATCACTTTATCTACGAATGTGATGTTACAGACAAATCCGTGCGGATTCCACAGCAACACGGTGACCGTTACTAAAGCCAAAATCTGAGAGAGTGGGTAAATCCACTTACGAATGTCATTAACATGAGCAAAGGCAACATATGGGGGCTCTAACCAATGATGTCATGGTCCGGGTGGTCTACAGGAGTAGAGGAATAAACAATGCCGCCCATACTGGCCCCCCTCAGACCTTCACCCTCCTGAAAGCCCAGATTATTGCAGTCAATCATAATAGATTATCTTTCCACGAGAGCCTATAATCGCTTTGTGAAATCATAGCTAAATCACATGCAAGCCAAAAACATTTTTCCCGGGAAATGCTCTAGAAAAACATACTGTAGGTGAAATAATAGTCTCTATTGTACATCGAAACAGAGAATAGAAAACCAATATGAGTCCACAATCATTTCCATGCACAGGCACACCACAACCGGCTCGCACACACACACACATCCTCACACACTCCCACGCACTCAAACCAATATAATATCCAAGTGTCCCTGTGGGACGCTCTCAAACCTTTTAGGGCCAATGAACCTGCTATTTCAGTGGAATGGGCGTGTATTTTTTGAAAGCGCTTGTCTGCTATTAAGAGAAAAGCCTGTCATATGAATGTTACATATCTCAGGGGTCTTGTATTAACTGACTCTTCACACTTAGCTGTCTGAAACAATACCCAGGACAACTACTGGCAACAGGCCTGAGTGGGCCTTTGGCCATGGGACAACTCAGAAAAGACATGAAAGGTTACAGCAGAGGTAAAAGGGGCAATCAGAGCTTCACAATGAAGGTACAAATGGATGGTAAATGAGGTGCGGTCAGAGCAATTATGCCTGACTCTATAGCAGTTTCAGGTATAGTTCTATCATTTACACTACCATAAAAGTTTGGGGAGAGTAAGATTTTTGTTATTTTCCCAATAAATTAATACTTTTACTCAGCAAGGATGCAGTAAATTGATAAAAAGACAACATTTTAAATAAATGCTGTTCTTTTGAACCTTCTATTCATCAAAGAGTCATGAAAAATCAGTTTACACACAATGGTTTTCAACATTGATAATAATAAGAAATGTTTCTTGAGCAGTAAATCAGCATATTAGAATGATTTCTGAATGATCATTTGACACTGAAGACTGGAGTAATGGCTGCTGAAAAATCAGTTTTGCCATCACAGGAACAAATTCCATTTAAAACATATTAAAATAAAAAAACAGTAACTTTAGTTTGCAATAATATTTCACTATTTCACTCTTTTACTGTATTTTTGACCAAATAAACACAGCCTTGGTGAGCACACAAAACTTTTTTCAAAAACATGTAAAGAAAATCTTTTGAACAGACTTAATGGAATGGAGTTTGTCCAAGTAGTAAAACAAGTAGAACAAGTAGTAACATAAAAGCTTAACTATTACTAAGATTAAACTAACAGGAACATTTGCCACAACTGCCACAATCCCTTATCATAATACATTAAAGGAACCAGGAAAAATACAAATGCAAACATTTTAAGATTTGATAATGGCTCCTTAAGATATTAACAGCCAGCCCATGAAAATGAATTGCTTGAATGAAAAAGAAGCTGAACAAAGTAGTATGTTTTTGACAGAATGGTAGGTCTTTTGACTTCAGGGTATTTAACTTCAGCTGAATAGTTACTCAGCAGACGCGACAGTTTCCCTGGAGCAACCTGAGGTTAAGTGTTTTGCTCAAAGGGCAAAATGGTAATAGCGTTCTCTTAATAATTGCCAGTTCACAGGTCACCTCATCCTGGGATCAAACCTGTAAAAGAACCTCACCACTTAGCTGCCGCATGCACAATTATAGTACATTGTATTTTTTGATGAATCACTATGAATTACACTTACATTTGCAAAGTCTATGAACTGAGAATTTTAAGTAGGTATTTTAATTGCAAATTTTGTAACAATACTTTAAGCTTAAAAAAAATCTTGGGAGTAAAAAAAATTCAGTAAAGATTTTTAACAAATAGCAAGTACCTTCAGGGAAATTAACAACCTAAACCAAATTAACAAAAAATGTCTAGGGGCTATTACAAAAACCACAGTACAGCGCAATTGGTGAATTAAAAGTATAAATACTATTAAAATCTTTTCATTTTTATCACCACACATAAACACGCTCGACCACTTAATGTACCGTGGAGTACACCAGTCAGCTTTTAATGTAATGAAGTTCTTTAAGAGTCTATGAAGTACTTAAATAATATCACACCTGCGTATGGCTATATTTTAGCCTAGAAACTTTATTACCACTACAAGGCAACCATGAGTCACTTACAGACATGGAGCAATTTATCACCTGACATAAGTTCTATATATTTAATAATACTGTACAGTAAAAACAAATAAGATTTCTCCCTATTGTACAATCTAAAGCATCTTCTGTACAACATCCAACATGCACTGCATGTTGTATATAATGTTCTTGGTTAACTTTTATGAAGTAAAATATTCAACAACTAGTTCAAGAGAGTCCGCATCCACTGTGACTCATGCATACTTAAAATCCCTCCCAGAAGTTTGAAATGAACGAGGCCATTTCGAGTCATGCTCTAATCTCACTGTACCATGAAATGCAATTCGAAAACATCACGTGAGGAAAAAAAGAGAGAGCGTGAGAGGGCAAGGGAATGATAAACAGACAGACATTGAGATCGCTATCAGCAAACCGAACTAGACGAGAGACAAATGCGATGAAAACACAAAGTAGCGCATGTTAATTGGATAACATCACCGATGCGCTCAAGTTGGGAAGGTAATATTAAAAGAAGTGGTGACCAATTACCTGCCAGCACCCTAAAATCTTCCAGCTCATAATCTAATTGTGCTCTGTTTAGCCTAGCCCACCAGATCCTCTCAGGCGTTCCCTGGAGGAGGGAAGAATAATGAAATGTACACTGCAGCCAGAGCCGGGCCCCGGCTGAGAGGAAGCTAGTGTAAACACACAGCAACCCCCTCAATCTCCCTCATATGAGCAATAAAACCAATTCTAATATGCAGTTTGATGCATGCTTTTATTTGTTTAGCTTAGGTGCATATTATGTGGTCCAGTGGGAATAGATGCATTAGTAAGCTAAAGGAGAAGACAAAGCCTCCTATCTCTGTATCTTTCTCTGCCCAGGGCTGAACACCTCAACGCTCACTCGCTGCAGCTCTCTGCTTCCTCTTCTTGCTTCATAATTCATCTTAAACAAGGGGGG
>NW_015540878.1:270799-274747 GCF_001515605.1 Sinocyclocheilus anshuiensis | reverse complement strand
AGGGGTGGGGGGGGGGGGGGAACAAACAAGCAGTGAAGCAACAAGAGGATGCTAAGGGCAAAGCCCATCTTTCAGGGGACTGTATGTTAGGGAAAGTAGAAGAGGACAGATGAGTGTGTATGTGCCTATGTCTGTATTAAAGATGAGCCTCTGCAATTACATAACAGCCCAGGTACAGCTGAATGGCACAATACTAAACATTAATTGAATAAGTGATGTAATTCTTAATCTCAGACAGACAGATTGTTTTGGCTTGCAGCAAGCCTGATACTCACTGCAGCTTCAAGCACACCTTTTGACCAATTAATTTCCTTGACTTTTTTATAGATTAGTAATCAGTGAATAACATACTGTACTTTCCAAAAATCATTTCTTGCAGATAAGGTATAACTATCATTCAAAAGTTTGGGTTCAGTTTGGGGTAACATACAATATTAATTTCAGTTGTTAAATGAAATGAATACTTAGTGAGGATGCCTGACACCAAGACGAATTCCTTGTGTGTGTAAACACACTTGGCAGTAAAGCTCTTTCTGATTCTGATTAAATTGATCAATATGACAGTAAAAATATTAATAATGTTGCACAACATTTTGACTTCATATTCAAAGAATTCAGAAAAAAAAGTTTAATATTTTAAAACTTAATATTTTCCACAAAAATATTGAGCATGGCTGATAATAAAAATATTTATTTATTTATTTATGCACGCACCAATTCATCATATTAGAATGATTGCTGAAGGACTATGAAACACTGAAGACTGCTGATGAAAATCAGCATTGTCATCACAGGAACAAATTGCATTTTAAAATATATTAAATTAGAAATATTTAATATTAAATCGTAATAATATTTCAAAACTGTTTTACTGTATTTCTGATCAAATACATGCAGTTTTGGTGAGCATAAAATACTTTTTTTAAAAGCATTTTTTTTAATCTTACCAACCCTAAACTTTTAAAGGGTAGTGTATTCTATATTTTATGTTTATATCACTTTGATGTCACTTTGATGTCTTTTTATACAAAATCCTAAATAAATAAAGTTACACAAAACATGATATTAGATCCCTTTTATATTTTAAAAATACTATTTTAATCTCAATAATTCTTATAAAATGTCCAGGTTTTTCATGACCATGGAAACCCTGTAGCTTATTCTGGCCAAAAATCAAAAAGAAAATAAAAGAAAAAAGGAAAAAGAAGGGAAAAAAACAGAAAATGTGTAGACGTTGTGATCAGAAGTTCTCCAGTCCAAAAAAAAAAAAACCACTCATTATTTCACAGACACAATTTCAGCTTTGTTCATGAATATGTAGTTACCTTGCTGCTAAATGCCTTAAAACTCTGAAGACTAAACCAGTGTTTTGTTCTTCCTCAAAAGAGACCATTGTACGAACTTGGTATCTTGCCTTGATTTAAGAGTGATTAAAAAAAACCTGTGTGCACTTAAGTTGCACCAAATAATCAGACTTGAACTCAGTTGCCATTTTTGTGTACAATATGCATCAAGTGGTCAGTAAACATAATCTGTCAGAGGCTATGTAATCCCTAGTGTGTTTTTGTGCCCGGAATCAACACATACACACAAAGAGGGCAGTTCAGGCCATGTATGCACTGCAGTAATAATCAACAGAGAAATATGCTGAAGGGGGAATATGTATGACACAATGACAGTGCTCATCATCAAGTAATCTTCTCAACGCTGGCTTGTTCCCGCTCAATCTCAGTCTCTCCGATCTCTCCGTGGACATGTGTGAACGTTCACACGAACAAAAGCGCACACATGCCAACGAAGAAATCAATTGCGGTGTGTCATCAACGGTGAAGAGATGAATACATGCGCTGTACGTTGATGGAGTCTGTCTGTTTATATCATCACTCTGATGTCATGTTCTTGGAATATGGGACAGTTGTCAAGCGTTTTAATAAATTTTCTATTAGAGTAACATGGTCGGTAAGAGCGTGAGTTGGGTACAGGCCCGGCCCTAAAAATAATACAGAATCTAATCTGAATTATGGTTCAAAGAGATTAGGGGTCCGTAATCCCTTGAATAAACAGGGGGAAAAAGTGAGCATAAAAAAAAAAAAAGCTTAGGTGGGGGTTGATCTCCCTCCTGTGGACACCATTTGATAATAAATCCGTGTGTAGGTCTTCTGAGATGGACGACACCATTTCATCAAAACCACGCTAATCCCGATGACATCCCTCTCTCTCTCTCTCTCTCTTCTGTGAGCTTCCTCAATCCCACCCTCCATTCCCTTTGACCATCCATCTCTCAAAAGCCTCAAAGCAAATCTGAAGGCCAGGACTGAAAATCCATGGCTGTGATCCAGGAAACCTGGAGCTCCAGGAGAGACCTGATTACTGGAGTAGTAAGTGAGATTGAAAATTAAAGGGATAGTTCATACAAAAATTAAAATTCTGTCAGTTACTCACCCTTATGTCACTATTTCTTCTGTGGAAAATAAAAGTGTATGTTTTGAACAATATCTCAGTTTCCATACAGTGGAAGTCAGTGGGGTTCAAAACAACACTGAACCCCACTGACTTTCATTGTATGGACAAAAACAGTTGAAACAGTCTTCAAAATATCTTCTTTTGAGTTCCAAGGCTTTGGAACAACATAAAAGACAATTATGGGTAAAGTCTCTTTAAGGTATGGGTGTTACCAAAAATGTGGTTGGAATGGACATAAAAATGACTAAACGTAAGGCTGCGAATGGCATTTATGTAATTGTTGGGAAAAGGGGCCAGTCCAGTCACAGCATGGGAACACAGAACATGATATAGATTCTGTGCTTCAGCTGTGAGCGATACACCGCAGGAGGCAGCTAATGTTGTGAGGAAGACACACATCAAAATTGGTTGGAACATTAATAAATTATAATTAAATCATAAAAATATTAAACAAAAATTGTTGCAACTGATCTGCACTGTTAAGATATTTTTTGCACATGCACATCTTCCATGGCATTTGGCGATGTTTTATCTGCTATAGCTGCAACATTAATCAACACTGTCTTGTGTTTCATATATTAATCTGTCTTTTGTTCAAAATCTGTCTTTTACTGAAGCCTTTGTTTTCTGACCTTTGGATGAGTTGTGGTGAAATGCCATTCGACCATGCATGACATCAATGCCTCTTAAATCTTACAGCAGACTGCGGTCTGACGTTATTATGCTCAATGAAATCATCAAATTTATAGGCTAGTTAGTCTGGAGAATATTTTCAATCTACCTTACATAAGCTATACAAAGACATAACATTATTTCTTTTTGAACCAAATTGCAGATATCAAATGAAAATTCCTTACATTTATTTTATACTTCCTTCCTTGGAGGCACAGCCAATCTGAAGACCTCAGCTTGGTTTATAATAGACCAGAACATTTAGTTTCACAGTTTCTCTGGTGGTAATTGTATTGCACAATGTAACATTTCTAAAGTTAAATGTTAGTTTCATCTCTCAAGCTGACAATTACTAAACAATTTAGGAAACACATTTAGGGAGAAAATGTTCAGGAATAACAGTATCGGCCATATTTTCTATTACTTCACTGTGACTGGGTGGGCAAAGTTTCTGATTCTGAATACTCAAAAGGTGTCACTGACATTTAAATAAGATCATATTTTAATGTTTCAGACTGTGACGTCAGAAATCAAAGCAGTTCAGTAAGCCGTTTTGCAGCTAAATTTCAGTAGATTTTCAGTGATTTTTTTTAAGGAGGAAGTTTTGAGTAAGTTACAGTAAGTACCATTCAGTTACATATGAAACCAGAAAATCTCAAATTTTTGGAGTACTAAAAACAATTCACACACAAATATTTTAATCAAATTAGATTAAAGGGGTCATATATGATGTTGCTAAATAACATTATTTTGTGTATTTGGTGTAATGAAATGTGTTTATGTGGTTTAAGGTTAAAAAAACACATTATTTTC
>NW_015540878.1:270312-270701 GCF_001515605.1 Sinocyclocheilus anshuiensis | reverse complement strand
AAGCGTGTGACGGAAATGTTATGCCCCTTACCATACTGTGATGCCTTGTCCCGGCCGGAGCGACAAGACAAAACATTAAAACCCATTATAAACGAGGCATTTGTTGCATCCAGTGGGGACATAATTACCGATTATAATGACTTATACTGTCTTTTTACACGTTGCGTTGAATCGCGCCGCGTAAACATAAAACTATGTCTGCATTTGTGATCGGAGAAAATAAAAAAAACAACAAGCGCTACTCTCAAAAGTCTCAAGCGCTACTGCTCAAAACTCGCATTTGAATCATCAGTGGCAAATCCTTTAAATATGAAAACTTACTTACAGTCTGTGAGTCAGAACAGCCGGCATTGTAGTCTACTCTACCAGGATCAGGAAACAGTCCTCCA
>NW_015540878.1:264951-269670 GCF_001515605.1 Sinocyclocheilus anshuiensis | reverse complement strand
TCTTTGGATTTGAGACTTTAGTCTTTGCAACTTTACAGAGCTTCTTTATGCACCAAGAGCTTGCAACACTCCAAAGAGAAAGGAAAAATTTAAATCGCATCATATGACCCCTTTAATACTAAGCTATAAAACCTCACTACCATTGCATATTTGACTTCTGCCTTTTTTGACAAGTCTATTTCACACATCAGACATTCTGTAAGCAAAACAGAACCACATTAAGGAATAATAATTAGTGCTAATGTTTCTGACAAATCACCAAACTAGATTGAAATTGAGATCATGCACACAGACTCTTCAAGAAACTGAAGAAGTCTCAAGGTTCGAATTGATCAAACGAGTCAGACGACCCTTTTTATGTCCTCAGATGTATTTAAGGCTTTATTCTCTGTTATGCGGTGCGACAGACACCCTTATCCAGGACGTCTCTGTGTAATTACATGCGAGAGGACCGTCATTTCAACACTGCTCCCCTCACTAGATGAAAGACAGGTAAGACATAGTCATGTAATTGACCCTCTCGTTGAAGGAAGAGGAAAAGAGAGCGGGCGGGTTTGTTTCTATATGTCCTGTTCATCCTTGTTCCCACTATTTCTCTCTCTTTCTCTCCGACTGTCTCCAGTCGATTGCGGGTCATTATTTCCAATGCGTCTGTGCCTTCGGGACAGATCTGTAAATCGTGGCGCTAAAGTGTCCAGACCTCATTTAGGACAGATTTACGCACTCCACACCACTGTATACCCGGCCGGGTTTACTCAATGTAACCACGCTCACAAACAAATACGTGCTTAAACGCAGATGTAAGCAAGTGTATGAGACATCAACTAACAAAGGCTCGCTTTTTCCTGTCAGTCACACTTGGTAATTTAAATCAATGAAACAAAAGCTTTCTTGCACTTAATAACAAGAGCGTGTACACAGCAACATAATCGTTATTTGCTACTGACAGCCTGCATGATGAAGATGTAAGCAGCAAATGACTGTGAGATAGACTTCACATGCCTTCTTTTCTTCACCATTTCACCTTCAATTTATTCTGGAAATAAAACAAAGGGACAAACGGGGTATTTGTAAGTGATTATGAGGGACTAGAAGAAGGTATTACAGTGATGGCACCTCAAAAAAAAAATAAAAAATAAAAAAATATAGATATAAAATCTGCTAATAGGAATATGTTTACAAAGTTTAAATGCATGGGAATAAGTTTACCCTTACAGATCCCTGTAGAGCCTTTGTTGTGCCTAAATCCCTGTTATGGACAGATGGCAACATAAAGACCTCCACCAAAAGTATTCTCTGACCCCAGAACAGAAGTAAGCCTTTCATGCCAGTTTGTTTCTTTCACCACCTGTCTACCCCTGAGTGACATACTGTAGGGTACAGCTCTTACATCTCTCCTGACAGACCAGAGTATACACACAAAGACTCCCTGTGAGCCTGTCCTTCCAAAAGCATCTTCTGTCAAACCTCTCTATCCCTCGGGCTGCTGGTTGTCTGTATGTCCCGGCTCAAGTCAGCTATTAAGATTCAATGTTTGGACGTTTAATGTTAAAATGCTACACTTCAGACAAAGGAAGAGGGTTGGAGGTTTAGGTTAACCGTGTGCGTTGGCACAAAAGGTTAGACTTTGGGGCTTAACTGCACTGTACATGGCTTACAGTAGAGACGGTACAAATAGAAGCATTGAGACTAGGGATGCATCGATCCGATACTCAGTATCGGTATCGGCTCTGATACTGCCATTTTCTGCCGGATTGGGTATCGGTCAGACGAGACCGATCCAAATCCGATATAGTGCGTATACTATTGTGTTATTGTTAAGCCCCACGAAAGGCACAAAAACATTATAAAGCACCATAACGTTTTCGTGCACTGTATTTCAAGTGTTATGAAGCCGTTCCATAGTTTAATGTGAAGTATAGATTAATATTTAAGAAGTAAGTTCACGTAAACGCTTCTCTCCGCTGCGTCTGTCTGTCATCCTCCATTCAGCATTCAAACTGTGTGTCGCGTTTGGTTACTACAGTCAAGACGATGAAATTCTCTTCAAGAGCGCACAATAACTGAGATTTAAAACTGTTAAAAGAAAAGGCTCAATAAAATATTGCACAGATATAATACACTATGCAGCAATATCTCTTCCCTTTTTTATGCGGAGTGCTGCGAGTCCGTGTTGCTTCAAGCACATAATTTTGCGCACGGGATGCGCATAAGCGCTTCGTGCAGCTCTGTATTGGAGCCATACCCTTTCGTATTATACTTTAAAAAAAAAAAAACTGCACTAGCATCGGATCGGATCGGATCGGAATTGACTGATACTCAGAATTTTTGGTATCGGATCGGTTCTGAAAAAATTGTATCGTTGCATCCCTAATTGAGACCGACTGTTTTTTGCTGCTATAGAAAGAATGAGAATCTTATGAAGTGTAACTGATTTCGGCTCTCTCATTCTGTAGTAAAAGACAAACTTATTGGGTCATCTTCAGTGCAAGAAACAAAATTAATTCTCAAAACAGCCAATGTCATTTTTTAATTTATTGTTATCGGCTGCTAGCTAATGGATATTTAATTGTTAATGCTCATTTACCCTCTTTTTACATTTGCCATCATCTAACTCTCACTTAAAGTTCATCTTTAAAAACACTAATAATTTAATAACACAGTTAAATGTAATCATCAGCAAATGTCATAATAAAAATCTAATTTTTCATACTGTATGTTATAGGGCTGACCCCGAATAGTCGAAGATTCGATAGGAGGAGCCTGATTCGACTACCAATCTCAAAGTCGAATATTCGCAGGGTGTTATGATCATGCCATTTGCCTGAAAGGGGGTGCTCAATGTCTGATTTCACTTAGAACTACCGGTTTTCTCCCAATAAGTTAATATACAGCCTATTAAGATAATGCTGCAAATAAAAATCTGAAAAGAAAGAAGCTTTAAATAAATATTTTAAGGTGCGTGAATAAATCCAACCACCCCTATAGATTTAAGTTTCACTTTCCATAATCCGTGACCGACAGAGAAGCATCTTGTCGGCAGGGATTTAAATCTTTAACAAGACTCAAACTGAAACAGGTAGAGTGAAAGACTGGATTTTTTCAATCAGGTAGGGTACAAGTGATTTCAAAACATTTCAGCCGGTTTATATATATTGTGTATATATTATTTATCTCGTGTAAGATGCATTTGGTTGAGTTACGCTGCAGTAAACGCTTCACTGTAGTACTACGGTGATTATCTCTTCAGCGCGCAGCGCGAGCAGGACAAAAGACAATACAGAATATTAATAACTATGACTGGGACTCTCATATACATAAAATGATAATGAGAAAACTATTATAATAAAACGCTGTGAATTTTTAGAGTATAGTTGCCGTGTTTCTGCATGTTGTTGCGTGAAAAAAGCATCCACAAAAGGAGTTCATTCAGAGCTGCGCAGACACTTTCATGTCGTAAGTCATAATATAAACATTATGTTGTATAAATAACAAAGCATATTCTATATGAGATAAATGACGAGTTAAATCCCATTGATTAAAAACCTGCTATCAAATGTATCATTCTACTGGTCATCTTCAGCGCGCAGCTCAAAACAGAAATGCAGAACATTAATAACTACTGTCATATACATAACGTTATAATGAGAGCACTATTGTAAAAAAATGTTGTGAATTCTTAGTGTTTCACTGACGTTTAATGTTAACTATCTTTTAATCAAAACATAAATTTTGTATCTGCAAGTATCCATTACACATTTTCCCTGTGTGTTAACTAGGGCTGCCACTAACGACTATTTTTATTTCGATTAATCTATCGACTAATTTATCGATTAATCTGTTAATCTAAACGATTAATTTCCCACAAAAAATCTACAATTTTAAAGAACATTTTATTCAACTTGCAACTTTGCCATTCAGTAGTATACCATAAAAAAGTATAAATGTAAACAAGCCATTGACGAAATGTAAAACTAAAAGAGTAAAAATGTAAACAAACCTAATAAAAATGAAATAAAAAGAAAATAATTACAAAAGGCTAAGAAAGTCAGCATGTTTTTAATGTCAATATGTCCACATGTTCTGGGCTTCTGTTCATTACAGCTGTGAGTGCAACTACAAAGGGGAAAAAATATGTTACAATTAACCCCAACAGTTGGGTTTTCACATTAAATAAATGCAATGTTTAGAGTCCACTAGAATCAAGTATTAAAATTGTATTATTAAAAGTTATTATTATTAAAAATTGTAAGTATTAAAAGTACTCTTAGAAATGTGCAAACAACAGATTTAAACGGACATCTCCTGCGTGATGAAAAAAATGAACAGAGGACTTCAGTAGTGAAACTCCAAATGAAATCCTTTTTTAAAGCAAAAGTAAAGTGCAGCATAGAGTGCAAGAAGCAAGTGTCCATCTCATAGTCCAAATCACTGAAATCAAAGTTCAGTATTATAGTGTAAGAATGACAACATGTCCACGTGTTCTGATCTACTAATAATAAAATATTATAATTAATAATTCATTTTTGTGGTAATAAAAATAGATGTAGGTTAAGTGAACAATAGCCTTTAAATGTACTTAAAATACATATATAATGGCAATGAGGCAATAATAATTAGTTCAAATAAAGTATCAAAAGCAAGAAATCATATGGTTTTATTGAACAAAACTGTTAAAATACTGTATTATAATGTAATAGAGCCACTGATCTATATATA
>NW_015540878.1:250461-251660 GCF_001515605.1 Sinocyclocheilus anshuiensis | reverse complement strand
GAATTTTGGGTTTTCATTATCTGTAAGCCATAATCATCAAAATTTCAAGAAATAAAGGCTTGAAATATTTCACTCTATACGTGTAATTAATCTATATAATATATGGATTTCACTTTCTGAAATGAGTGACAAAAAATATTGACCTTTTTCATGATATTCTAATTTTTTGAGATGTACCTGTAAATAACGAAGCGTATTCTATATGAAATAAATGATAAGTTAAATCCTATTGATTAAAAACCTGCTGCTTCGTTCTTCTGGTCATCTTCAGCGCGCGCAGCTCAAAACAGAAATGCAGAACATTAATAACTACTGTCATATACATAATGTTATAATGAGAGCACTATTGTAAAAAAATGTTGTGAATTCTTAGTGTTTCACTGACGTTTAATGTTAACTATCTTTTAATCAAAACATAAATTTTGTATCTGCAAGGCGTCCATTACACATTTTCCCTGTGTGTTAACTAGGGCTGCCACTAACGACTATTTTTATTTCGATTAATCTATCGACTAATTTATCGATTAATCTGTTAATCTAAACGATTAATTTCCCACAAAAAATCTAAAATTTTAAAGAACATTTTATTCAACTTGCAACTTTGCCATTCAGTAGTATACCATAAAAAAGTATAAATGTAAACAAGCCATTGACGAAATGTAAAACTAAAAGAGTAAAAATGTAAACAAACCTAATAAAAATGAAATAAAAAGAAAATAATTACAAAAGGCTAAGAAAGTCAGCATGTTTTTAATGTCAATATGTCCACATGTTCTGGCCTTCTGTTCATTACAGCTGTGAGTGCAACTACAAATGGAAAAAAAATATGTTTCAATTAACCCCAACAGTTGGGTTTTCACATTAAAAAAATACAATGTTTAGAGTCCACTAGAATCAAGTATTACAATTTTATTATTAAAAGTTATTATTATTAAAAAGTATTAAAAGTACTCTTAGAAATGTGTGCGCATCGTGTGTGTGCGCGAGCGAGCGAGAGAGAGAGAGAGAGAGAGAGAGAGAGAGCGAGAGAGAAAGCGCGAGAGAGAAAGCGCGAGAGAGCGCGAGAGAGAGCCAGAGAGAGAGAGAGCGAGAGAGAAAGCGCAAGAGAGCGCGAGAGAGGGCCAGAGAGAGAGAGAGAGCGAGAGAGAGAGAGAGAGAGAGGGGGTCACATCACAGTGGAGTCAGCTGTCTTAACCGTG
>NW_015540878.1:249870-250271 GCF_001515605.1 Sinocyclocheilus anshuiensis | reverse complement strand
TGTTACACCAAATACACAAAATAATGATCTTTAAAATAGCATCATATGACCCCTTTAAATGCTGCAATAATGTAGTAAACTATCAAATACTGACATGCATTTTAAAGGGTTAGTTCACCCAAAAATGAAAATTAGCCCATGAATTACCCTCAAGGCATCCTACGTGTATATGACTTTTTTCTTTCAGACGAATCCAGTCGGAGTTATATTAAACATTGTCTTTGATCTTCCAAGCTGTTTAATGATAGTCAGCGGGTGTTGCAGTTCATCAGTCCAAAAGAAGTGAAATAAAGCGCATCAATCCATAATAAAATATGCCTCACACGGCTGCGAGGGGTGAACAAAGGCCTCCTGTAGCGAATCGATGCGTTTTTGTAAGAAAAATAACCATATTTAAAAAA
>NW_015540878.1:242408-249798 GCF_001515605.1 Sinocyclocheilus anshuiensis | reverse complement strand
ATTTAATCTAGCTTGCGCTCACTGTTGTACACGGAAGCAGCTCCGGGCGGATGACGTAGGACGTCGGTGTAGCGCATGCGTGCTCAGAATTGACGAATACGGACGCGCAGGGGAGAGATCAAAACAAAACAACGGTCACGAATTAGAAGTACAAAACGAGGATTTTTAAAGAAGAATGTCGGACACTGTTGTAAACGGAAGCAGTTCCGGGCGGATGACGTATGAGGTCAGCTTTGCGCATGCGCCGCTCAGAAGTGACAAACGCGGAAGCGCAGCGGAGAGATCAAAACAAAACTACGGTCACTAATTAGAAGTACAAAACGAGGATTTTTAAAGAAGAATGTCGGAGGATTTCGATATAAGCCAAGAAGAGACTGGTTTTCCTTTGCTAAAGTAAGGAAACTTTGCTTCCTTTGATCCTGTAAAAAAACCTTGGTTTTCACGAGACTCACCGGCGCATGCGCAACGCTGAACTCATACGTCATCCGCTTGGAGCTGCTTCCGTGAACAACTGTTGGCGCAAGCTAGATTAAAGTGATTATTACGTTTTGATTATTGATTTTTTTCTTACAAAACTGCATCGATTCGCTACAGGACGCCTTTGTTCACACCCCGGAGCCGTGTGAGGCATTTTTTTTATGGATGGATGCGCTTTATTTCACTTCTTTTGGACTGATGAACAGCAACACCTGCTGACTGCCATTAAACAGCTTGGAAGATCAAAGACAATTTTTAATATAACTCTGATTGGATTCATCTGAAAGAAGGAAGTCATATACACCTAGGATGACTTGAGGGTGAGTAAATAATGGGCTAATTTTCATTTTTGGGTGAACTATCCCTTTAATACTTGATAATACATATTTAACTGTTTATGCTCATTTTTCCTATTTTTACATTTAAACAACCTTTGCCATTGTCTTATGCTTAAAGTTTACCTTTTAAAACATGAATTTAGTTACACAGAAAAGTGTAATACTTTTCTGTGTAACTAAATTCATGCTTTAAAAGGTAAACTTTAAGCATAAGACAATGGCAAAGGTTGTTTAAATGTAAAAATAGGAAAAATGAGCATAAACAGTTAAATATGTATTATCTAATACCATTCTATAAACAATGTTGCTCTGAAATATCATGCATTCACAACAAAAATCAGAAAGAAACACTTTGGGTCTTGACAACTGTCTGGTCAAATAATAAAAATAACTCCTATCAGTCCTGACGTACATTTTAAATAATGTTTGTTATTATTATTGTAGCGAATCAGCTCATGGGGAAATATTAATAATTAAAAATATCAAAGACAACATACACCATGACCTGAAGGATACACTGTTCATTCAAAGAAAGGTTTTCCTATGAATTCATTAGTAGAAAAGTCAATTTCTACTGTGCCTTGTGCCTCTTGCGATGGAACATGCAGTGATTTTCCCTGCTTCGCATTCCATTAGGTCGTAAATGTATCTGGTGTCAGGGTTGCCATGGTAACCAGGGTCCTGGGCCCTGTTCACAGACAACTTGGCACCCAGTATGTTTATTGGGTGAGGGGTCTGTGAACGTTTGTTAATCTAATGAATAATTGATTTGTTAAATCAAATGAAAAATTGTGTTTTTGATTGGTCCAGACGCTACATTATTAAGCTTAATCTCAGTCAAGTCACATACAGCCATACAAACCTCAACACTAAAGAATGGTTACATACAGAACTGTAGTGGGAGAAAAAAAAAACACTCTCCCACCGCTGGTCTGACAACATGATGTCAGAAGTCATTCTTTAAAGAAAGTCCCACTGCTTCACTTCAACATTAATCAATCAAAGAGAAACACCCTGCCCACATCTCAGCTTTCAGATCAATAAACATCTTCACAGCCTTCATGAGTGCAATCCTGCTCCCCCTCCCCACAGACCTCAGGTCTGGCTGGGCTCTGTATGGAGCGCTCCAGAGCGAGACGTGCAGGGGCGGCGGAGTCTAGAACAGTCACGCGGAGAGTTAATGAAGCCACACCAGTCAGCATGGCCGTCCATCTGTTTCCTTAATCCTCGTAAACATGAGCCACACTGTGATAGGGCACTAGCCAACCCCATTGCTGTGATTTACACACATAAGGACAGTGCTCACTGTGAATGGATGGATGAGCAGGAGGGGTTTGGGAAAGTTTTGGCCATGACAGCTTTTAGGAGATGTCCCCGTAAAGCATCGGGGTCTGCAAGTAGCCATACCAGAGAGGTGGAGCGGAGCTGAGTGAGCAGAAAGGTGAAAGTGAGGTCGGCTGTGCCATACATCAGTGGGTAAGAGGCTTGGGGAACTGAAGAGGGGGCACAAGTAAAAACACAAGTGAACGCAGAAAATCCAAACATTGCACCAGCAATAAGTGCGAAGATGCCAATCTACATTAAGGTAAAGTGTCAAAAGACACAGAGCGAAGCTTGTTGAGTTTGCACAAGTGAGGTGTGTGAAAACACACCTGATTGACAGGCCTTGTGAAAATGGCCTTGCTGTGAACCCCAGTTAGTAGGATTTACCGCTGATTACAGAACGGCTTTACTGACAAGATGCGCATTAAATATCATATGGGATTTATCGTGCAGCCCTATTTAAGTTCCCCTCTGCTTCACTTCACTCTCCAATTTGTGCTGTCTCACTCATTCCATCACCCACAACCTGTCAGGTTATGCTACCTCTTGCACTTTTAAACCATTCTTGTGTCTGAACTTACTATGCTACTACTTAACCTGCTTACTAATAAACAAAGCACATTGTTGACTCTGTTTACAAGTTTTTCAAGATTTGAGAACATATTTGAACATCTAAAGTAATTTGGAGATTAATTTGGATATATTTCAGTTATAATACCCATTTGTGTTTCAGACTCATTCAAATCAGTAATTTGTGTTTTTTAACTATTCATTAAAATAAACGTATTGTAAGAGTCATTCGTTTCCGGAATGAGGCTGGTTGTGATGTATGTTTTTGATTCACTAAAAAGAACTGGTTTGTACGAGTCATTTTCAGTTTTGTTTGTTTTTGCCTGCAGCCCATTAGAACAACTAAAAAAAAAAAAGATGTTTCTCACCGTTACGTTGCCGGTATACTGTAGTTTTACTGCATCACATTCAATACAGGCCTCATACTGGGACTATTCCAATGAAGGCTGTGATTATTTGAAGAAGAAAAAAAATCTATATATTTACTCAGCCCTACAAAGTTTTTTAGTTCACTGTCTTTATGCAATCAGAAGCTTTTTTTTAATGGAACAGACTGCTCAAAAAAAGTGTCTGGAGCCTGTGTGTATGATGTCTGTAAAATAAATGTGCATTGCACCTCTGCATTCCCAGTGCAAACAGCTTTCAGGAGTAGTCACTTTAACTTTTACAAGTAAAACTTTACTTGGTGTACAACTGAAAGTACCCCACCCCTAAAAGCAGGTTTCACAGGGAATCACAGAACCAACTTATTCCAATTAACCCTTTTCTGCATTTAAAACACATTAAACGGCTCCAGATTGGATACTGGCTCCAGAACCTTGTCGGTGGGAACGCATCACCAGAGTCTGGGAGTCGTGCCAGAGGGTGTGGAAGCGGCAACAACACATACTCCATAGGGATTTAAGCATCACTATTTTGCTTTTTCCAGAACAAGCCCAGCAGTCAGGGTGCAGCTAAAATCCACGACACTCATCCCAAGGGCGTTGACTGTGGAACCGAGCCTCCTGGACTAGACATGACCTGCTTTAGATGTGTAAAGAGTGCCTTTCATTGGGTTCATGTGTAAAGGTCAAATTCTACGCAACAGCTCCAGTTTTTAAAACATTTACTGCATTCCTTTCACTGTGAACCTCTAGACTGAATATATTTATTAACATTTATACACTTCTCTTGAGTGTCATCCACTCTCAAACATTCTCATTTCCAAGTCAGGCAGAGTCAGGGTCACTCTATAGTCACTCTATTACAAAAGCACATTGTGTGTGGCCTTCTACATCTGGCACAAAGAAAACTACAGCGACGCCACAAGAGGACATTGCTCTTTGGTCACACACCATCAGACTGCCTTTACCAGCACGCCACACACACAGGGGACGTTTCGTTCCAGCACTTAGACATTGAAAACCAGCCGGTGAGCAAGCATGTGTGTGTTCTCTGGTAAGACAAGCCACATCCCTCCCAAGAGGCCCCCTGTAGCATGCAAACCATGGCAGAACCCTAATAAAACCCCCCAAGAGATCCTCAGCTCCCCATATTCCTCTACCCCTGAGAAGAGAGTGGGAGTCTTAATAGGCATTAAACTAAGAGATAGCATTCTCCACACCGGCTTTCGAAAAGGGAACGCCACAAACCCCCATCACAATAAAGGAGACAGAAAGAATGGGAGCACATAAGGGAGTTGATAGGAGATGAATAAACTACTTAAAAGAACAAGAGAAAGGTGTTTGACAACAAAAACAATCAAATATTGGAAAGAGATGCCATATTTTCGCCTCTGTATGAGGTACAGAAACAAAACCATACCGTCACACTTGGGCATAAACCACAGATTGGCTGTGGTCTAATCTTCAGGCATGGACCGGGTTGAACTTCCTTTGAAGGCTAAGAAGATGAGGGAAATCTCCATGGCCTCAGAAAGTCTCTCTTTCAAGGCAGAAAGCACAAAGGCAGGTGGATCGCAGGAGACCTATTCATGTGGCCCTGGCACCACCGCTTCCAGACCCCTGCCGAAAGGAATCTGACATGCTACCCAAACCCCCACCAGCACCATCAGGGGGTCTGAGCTGAAGGCTCTTCACTCCTGATTTTTATAACTCTTTTAACTTTCACATATTACTTTCAAGATCCTGATGCAAGCCGTCGGTTTGCCAGTCTGACTCAGAAAAGAGGTTTAGAGAGCAAAAAAGACCAACTTTACAATCCATCTATCAATCAAAACGAGGAGCATCGTTCCTCTAGCCAGCACAACTCAAAGCGAACCCTGAGAGTGAGCGACTGACGCTCCTAGATGTCTGTCATGCAGTTGGGTTTGGAATGGACGCTACTGTATGCAGCAATTGCTGGACCTTGCCAGACACAGCAGCCTGGGGAAAGGCTGTCCGCCAAAAACACTATTGGCTTGGCATGAGCCTGGGCTGTAGGTCTGGCTCAATGTGAAATATTCAGGCGTTTCCTAGAAGGGAAGTGTGAAGCTTGGAGTCGATAGGCTGGCGTTAACAAGAAGAAAAGATGAAAGACTTGGTCATATGTACAGTAAAGCCCTACGAATTTCAACTCGAACATGTCGGCTCATTGCTCGTGAGGACTGAATAAGAAGTGTGACTATGAATGGAAAGCTGAGACAGGAAACACAAACATACACCGTCAGTCACTCTCTCACTGCCTAAAGGAGTTGCGAGTACGCTGACCCCTCCTCCCCATCGCCCTTCACCCCACAAACACCCCACACACGGTGGCAGAAAAGAGCTCCATTCAGTTCTCTATTCAACCCGGCACAAAGCCACCCCACCGAGTCATTCTTCTACGGAACCTGTCACTCTCCGCCCCTCCGACCCACCACCACCACCCAGCTGCCGTAAACCCGGGTGGGGTGAAGAGTCTCTCTCTCTTGTATTCTCATTCAACTATCCACTCCTCGCTTTGACTTCATTAAAGTCTCTTTCTTTGCTTTCCCATCATCCACCCATTACTTTACACACAATGTTCCCCTCAACACTCTCTGAACAGATTCTCTGTTCTTCTTGTTCATGTATCCTTGAAGTCAGCCTTTCTGCTACTACTGCAAGTCCAACAAGTACTTTGCAAGATCAGCTGTTTGTTACTGCAAAATAAACCCAGACAGGATGATCAGACTCTGATGTGAAGCTGAAGAAGTTTATTTTGCGATAATGGCATCTTACAGCCCTTATGAAAATTAACCATGGTTTCACTACAAATAAAACAAATAATACCATGATGGCTATTGTAGTTAAACCATGGTAACCACATATTAACCATGGTTTTGTGACACTTACCATAGTATGTGTAGTAAAACTGTGGCAATCAATTGGCCAAAAAAAATAAAAAGATACACTTTTACTGTAATAAAACCATGGTTATTTTTCATAAGGTAGTACAAAGCTTAATTGCAAGACTACTTACCAAATAAATAAATAAACAAATACATCCATATTAAATATTGATTTGAGCTGAAATTAAATACTAACTTAAATGAGAATAAAGCATCTAGTACATTATAAAGTAAAAAAAACAAAACAATCAGCCTAGCAGCAAGATGAACACTATAAGAAAATTCAACTGCATATTATTATTAATCTGCAATAAATTTTTATTTGGACTGGTTAGCCAAAACAACTTCCTTCTTAATTTTAAATTCTCTCTTATTCAGCTATTTGTGTTTTTTTATAAACAGTATTTTCTACTTCTTTCTATTTTCTTCTGAGCCCACCATATATATGCTAAAAGTTTGCCAAAGTCATTTTTACTATAGTCAGCATTAAAAGACAACGACAGCAGAGTGTAATGGCAGACATGAAAGTAGGATGCTATGTTGCATGAGCAACAGTGAAATTAATAATTTAATCCTCATTATACATAAATACAAAACCGCTGAATATAGCAATGGACCAATCAGAAGCAAGTATTACAGAGAGCCGTGTAATAAATCTTTTTAACCTAGTGTCCTTTTCCTTCCGCTCCCACACACTCTCTTTCCTGTTTGTTCCAGATTTATGATAGTGTACATGCACAGTATTGGCAAAGCATTAAAAATGTCCACCACTAATATAGAGAGCTCTAGGCATCGATAAGAACCTTAATAAAAACATCTCCACTCGACGATCTGCTCATCACTTGCTCCTCTCTGTCGCTGTCCCTCACTCTCCCTCCTCTTGCACTGTCGCTGTCTTCTTCTCTCAGACTGTGCCAGGGACTTAATGATGCTTGAATGCCAATGCTTCTGACTCCTGACTTTCCACTCTCACTCTCTTTTTTTAATAAAGTCTATTTAAAAGGCAATCCCTGTGCTCCATCTATCTACATCTCTCGAAGATATAGTTCTCAGGCTTTTTCTTTATCTCTGCTTTTTACTCTTAAAGTCGGCATTAGTGCTGGGCGGTATGACCAAAAATTTATATCAGTTTTGACCAGTTTTTTTTCTGGAGAATCTGGATGGATTTATATTGTTCCATGTCTGCTGTCTTTAGCCCTGTTCGCATGGGATTAGTATTATCTGGGGACCTTGTGTGATTTTGAAATTAGCCCCCCACATCTGAATTTCGTGTGGTGCATTCGCACGGGATAGGCGAAGCCTGTGATTTTACTCGAATTGACTGACTTATCTCCCGGATACCCGGATGTCAAGGCTTTGAGAGTCCCGTTCTATGGTCCAGATGGATAAAAAA
>NW_015540878.1:241741-242149 GCF_001515605.1 Sinocyclocheilus anshuiensis | reverse complement strand
CAGTGTAGCGTTCCCATCCTTGTTTAAGTGACATATACCGGTATTGCGGTATTTTCAAAATTCATATCATAACAAAAATAAAAACCGGTATTCGGTATGAACCGGTATACAGCCCAGCACTAGTTGGCATGAAACGGAAGTTGCGATTGTCTTTTCTTCTCTACTGTGACGTATATACGAGTGAAACGGCATCTGAAATGAGAGGGCGGAACTTGATTTTGTCCTTCGGGAATTGATTGGATCGTTGGAAGCTGGGGCGTTGCTAACAAAACGAAGGCAGATCTGAATGCCAGTTTGTAGTTAGTGGTGGGGGATTTCTCTCCACTGGATTCACAGCCGACACCCAAGCATGAATAAATGTTTTATTTATTAAGGATGACGAAGACGATCAACTGCACAAAACATGCC
>NW_015540878.1:240058-240830 GCF_001515605.1 Sinocyclocheilus anshuiensis | reverse complement strand
AGCTGACACCCAAGTATGAATAAATGTTTTATTTATTAAGGATGACGACGACGATCAACGGCACAAAACATGCCTAATGACTAGACTGCCTGAATGACTGAGCGCGATCAGGTTAAGTCATAATATCTTTTCAATGTTTAGGGGTAACGTACTCCCTCATGACTGGTGTCAGTGCTATAAAGTGAAGCATCAGCTTCAGCTTTTCCCCCTGCCGTTTATCCCAGCGTTTACCTCTCACGTCACTAGCTCCGCCCTTGCGCCATAGCTCATGACCGGAAGAGAAGATGAGTAGTTTTGAGGGGGAGGGGAGGTTAACGTTTTTGATTAAAGATTACGAGGGCACATGAATTTTAAAAAAATTATGAAGTGCACGGATAAATTATTTATAATAAACACTACAGTATTCCATTAAAAAATAAGAATTTTCCATTTTGATTTCATGGTGACTTTAAGTATGAATACAGCTGCACTCCATGCTTCACACACACATATCCACATAAAAAAAATTAACAATAACTATTTTCATGTTAAGGTAGATAAACAACAAAATACACTCACTCTCTCTATTTCCCTAGGAGTAAATAATCAAAATATGTTTGGAAAGAAATAAAGATTACACTATCTGTGTTTTTAAAGATTAACTACAAGTAAGAATGGCAAAGTTTATCAAAATGTAAAAAATAGGTAGGTATGAAAATACACAATTATATATGAGGCAATATACACTATTATATAATATAATATAATATAATATAATATAAATATATATATA
>NW_015540878.1:182923-239313 GCF_001515605.1 Sinocyclocheilus anshuiensis | reverse complement strand
AAAAATACCATCTAAACTTTTCTAAAGACAGTAAGTTCCCCTCAGACATGCATTCATATAAACTCCTACACCTAAATCAATCGCGATTTGTTTAGCATCTCAACCGATTTGAATCGTCAAGTATTTGAATCGATTTTCAACCAGCTCGCAGTTAATCGTTACATCCCTAATATATATATATATATATATATATATATATGTATGTATGTATGTATGTATGTATATACTGTATATACACATACACATACACTTAAGTCTGAGGTCAGTAAGATTTTTTCGAGAAAAGTCTCTTATGCACACCAAGGCTGCATTTATTTATTAAAAAAACATAATATTGTGAAATATTATTACCATGTAAAATAACAGTTATCTATTTTTCAAATATATAAACAAATGCAAAAAGTTATTTATTCCTATGATGGCAATGCTGAATCTTCAGCAGCCATTACTCCAGTTTTCAGTGTTACATGATTCTTCAGAAATCATTCTAATATCATATTTGGTGCTCAAGAAACATTTCTTATGATTAGCCATGTTCAAAACAGTTGTGCGGCTTAGTATGTTTTGTAACATTATAAATGCCTTTACTGTCACTTCTGATAAATGTAATGCACCCTTGCTGAATAAAAGTTAGTGTATATCAAATACCGACTGATATAAATGTTTTTAAAAAAAATAATAAGTAATCTGACAATTCAGCATGTAATTCAGTCAGGCAATAATGAAGTGCTACTAACAACCCTCAACAAGTTTCTGTACCGCCACTCTCACACCTGCCTGCACAGACAACACGTCCAACACCACTTCAGAAATCCATTGCATCATAAACAGATCACACACACAACCATAAACTGCTTTAAAATATTAAAGAGGGCCACTTTACAGTGATGAATAATACAGTATGGGGGTGAGTGGAAAACCAACGATCTCCTCCAGTGCCCTCTCCTCACCCCTCTCACTGCCTCCCACAGCGGCCATAAAGCTAATGCACACCACAAGACTGGCGGTTCAGATCTCTGCCAGACCTCTCACCGATCCATGCATTCCTTCCTTCGCATTTCCCTTCCTCTAGACCTAATTACAAGCCTTACTGGTTCTCTTCCTACCTAAGTTTTCTTCTCTTTGCCTTTTGTAGATTTTGCATTCATAACTGAATTTCACAACGTGAATCTATCTTACCATTCACAGCAAGCAAACTCAACCAGTTGACCTGTTCTCAGAGATAACCAATTATCCCCCCACACCCTGGACTACCGGTGGAGAATTCCGGCAGTCTTGACTGGGAGGATCCGACATGTTATGCTCTCTCTATTGCATGATGGGCAAGCATGAGGACACCTCCCTACTCCATCTTGACCTTAGGCACTTCAGCTTGACCTACACCCGCCCACTTTTCCACCAGCAGCGCTGGTCACTAGGGCTGAACTTAATCCTCTTGAAACTGTCCAAACAATACGAATCAAAAGTTTAGGTCTTATTCAGAGCAGTCTCGGGTGTGTTATCTTCTCCAACTCCCAAAACACGCACCCATGCGCACAAATCCAGACAGTGTGACTCCATTGCGTATACAACAGCACAAGTCTGCCGCCTCGATCCAGCTCAAGCGTGTATACAGGGACGTTCTGCCAAACAAACACACATGCATACACACACACAAACAGGGAGGAGAAAAGCTGATGGGGCAAAGGAGCCAGAAGTGGGTTCCTGGCAGTCTGGGTAATTAATGTGTGTGTCAACACTGAGAGAGCTGTACCATACAGGAAATCTGAGCTCAGCACATCCACAATACAGACAGACAGGAGGGGGAGAGGAAGAATACAGGAATGGACAGAATGAGAGAGAAGATAAACGTTATCCATCTTGACTCTGATGTTTTATGGATGATATGAAATATGCACTGGCATCTCCGTCTCAATGAGAGACAGGCTTGGAGTACTTCTGTCTGTAAAATCTAGACGGTTCATGTATGCAGAAGGAGTTTCTCACATACTGAATAGGTGAGATCGGGGCAAGTTGTCACTTTTTACACTACAGTGAATAATTCTTCGAGTGGGTTTATCTAGTTATTTCTTGACTACAAAAAAGCAACTGAATATTTTCACTGTTATTGCCCAGAGGAAAAAATTAGTTTGCTAAACACAAATCCAATAACATGGCATGTTGTCTCACTACAGTATGATGGGGTAAGTTGTCACAACAATCTATTAGAGGCTGTTCAGAACATTTTTAACAGGAAATCAATTATAAAACAAATTCATAAAACAGCAAAAATCTAGAAAAACGATGAATACTGTGAATATAGGTTTTATTAATTTATAACATTTAAAACAACTTGTTCTTATACATATCCTCAAAACACAGTTCTCACCTTTTCAGTTAAAACAATTTTTAGACAACTTCCCTGTGTGACAACTAGCCCCGATCTTGTCTTTACCAAAAACCTGAGGTCGAAATAAGCATGTTTTCTACAATGGTCTCTGATCAAGGGCAAGGACACTTAAACTGCAATTCACATCCGTCTCCAAATCTGAAGTTAAATCAACCTGTCCTTTTTCTTTCCGATTTCTCTTTCCCGTTGGAAAACCAATCAGCTAAACCCTTTGAATGTGCACTTCTGTGTCAATCTGATTACATATGTGGCCAGAGCGCAGAGAGGGAGAGGGATTTCTTTGATGCTTCATTGCTTCCTGTCACTTCTAAGGTCAGACAGAAGGTAGGCTAGCCTTCATACAGAAACAATAACACATCACAACATGATCCACTCATGAATATTTCTCCTATGTATGGTAAATAATATCCAGAACTTGTCAAATATGTCAGTGAATGGTTTGGTTATTTTTATTAGGTAATTTTCAGAGGAATTGCTATATGATCATTGCTGCCAATTCAACATTGTTTCTTACAAATTCTTCTGTAAAAAGTACTTAAACAGTATAACTTGCAGACCACATTACCTTTTACAAATGAAAACAAAATTAAGCTACTTTCAGCAAAATGCATTACTCCACAAAATTAAGCTTTAAAAACATCTTCAGAGGAACTTCCACCACCACTTAATCAAGAGCATGTGCTGAACATAACCCTAAACTACATCAATCGGAAAAGTAAAATAACAGAGAGGAAGACATTTCAAAGCAACACACTTTAATTCAGAACTCACTATCTCTGCTTTCCCTCAGATGTTGTTTCCTTTTTTACAAGGTTTATTTTTTCTGTCTTTCAGGAGCCAGGAAGGCATTGAGCTAAACCTTAATTACTCCAAGAACACCAGGGGTTCTGCTTTTTATCCGCTGCTTGGAAGCTCAGCATGGCAAGCAGAAAGAGAGGAGATCAACAGAATATTCCTCTCTGAAGGCAGAGAGAGAGAGAGAGAGGGATGAGTGCACATGCAGCAGTCACATCCCTTCATCTGGTTCTTAGTTATCTATCACACTGCATAGATAGATAGATAGATAGATAGATAGATAGGGTTTTATACAGTGTTTAATATTTGAAATGAACAGTGCCACCTGTTATATTTCAGTGATAATGCATGGAGACATTTAGTAAAGTGGATCAACAAAAACATTATTCAATAGATTTCCCCCATAATCCCTCTATTAATGCTTCTGTCTCTTGTAAAAGGTTGCAGGAGCTTCTATGCAATTTTTACAAAAGTAGGCCAGAAAAAGTAGCTTGCTTTCTTTATAAACGACCAGTGAGTCACATGCTGATGAATATAAAAAAATCAAAAGGCATCACTTGATAGTCCACAAATGTTGAGAAACACAAATCCTGCTCGACGACCTCATTATCACTAAACTTATCTGTTTTGGGTGTGTGTGTATACGTGAGTGTGCGTGATAAAATCCACTCCTGCTCTCCCCTATGTTTCAGACCGAAAGTATAAGGAAGTGTTTTATTCTTAATACGTACACTATTCATATTAACATTTTCTTATTAAAATGGCTCGTACCTGCGTGGATCACAAAGGCTGCGCAGAGTAGAACTAAACCGAGCAGGGAAGCGGGACATTGGTCGCGGTGTATCCACGCTGAGAGCATCTTCACCCGGTCACGCTACTGCCAAACGTCTCCCAGGTGCTCTCGCTCCAGTCGGCTGAACTCTCGCTGAATCCTCTGAGAAGGATACTTCAAATATAGTGTGAAACGTGGAGGCGGGTTCCTCCTTAAACTTCACAAACTTACAAAAGAACGCACCGTGGTTTATAATAAAACCCCAAATCACGAAGCGACAAATTTTGAATTAAAGTTGCATTAAATGTTCAGTCAGGCACATTGCAGTCTCCCTCCGTAGTGAGACACAAAATAGCCAACAACCTGCGTAAAGTTCATCTCATTCACAACTCCACTGAAGCAGCGAACGCGTTTTCTCTGGTACCGTTTGAAAACAACTGAATTTTCCGCGAACGGATCGAAAACAAAAGTACTTGACAGCTTTATTCCTGTTGGGACGAGTAGAAAAAGTTGTCCGCAGGTCTCCGCTGTTATCTGTGGAGCGCCATAGTCCTGACGCTGCCGCTCTTCTGTGTCTGGAGTACTGAGTGTAAACACACGGACACGGGGATGAAGCGCGAGCCTCCAGACTCTCATCTCCCATCAACCAATCATCAACCTTCACAGACCCACACTGAGCGCTGGCTAGCAGAGACGCGAATAGAGATGTGAATGGAAACACGGAGACGGATTCTGGGATTCACGGGGAGGAACAATATCCATTTTATATATTTTTTAATTATAGCTAAATTAAAATGATTTTGTAATTTTACAAGGAATTGTATTATTATTATTATTATTATTGTCGTTGTTGTTTTTGTTGTTGTATTATATATTTTAACAATATAATTAAAACATAATTGTTTAGTTATAAGTAACCGTTTTTCTAATAAAGGTGAGCTGCGTTCTTTGACCTTTACCATGTAATTAATCATGATCTTCGGTTATTATGATTAATTAAGGGTGATTTGGATGAAGGGTGTTTAGAATGTGTTCATGTTTTTAGTATTAGTGTTAGTAACACAATCACAATTTACTGTGATGCCTCCCAGCATGTTTCATTCACGTTCAGTGCATTAATGAACGTGTTTTGGGGAACACCACAAGAGGGCGACAGTTTCTACATACGCTTTTGAGTCATTTTAGATGCTGAATATGGGCTGATTGTCCAGTGTCCATTTGGTTTCATTGTTACCCTTCAGAAGGCTGCAGTCAGAGCACTCACGTTTTGGTTGTGTAAGCAGGAACTAAAATGTAAACAGGTTATTCAAATTGCAGTCTACTTACCACAGGAAGCAGAATCTTTTGTAATGCAGATGGAGGAGGACCATCATTTTGGAGTCTGGAAAGGGCAGCAGTTCCTGATTTGCAGGTAGCAGACAGGGAAAATGCTCTGTAAACAACAATTTAATTTATATTTAGTGAGAGTTTAGACTGATTTGTCAATGTTAAAAAGTGTAAATGTTTACTGATCTCAAATCGAAAAAGTTCTGACATGTTTTATAAAGGTGCAGCACTACAACTTTTTCTCCCCATATATTAGGTTCAATTCTTACATTTATAAATACGCTCTATTTACACCTGCTAAAGTAGCTAATAGAAAAAAATACATCCTGTGAAGACATGCTAAAAATGGTGGTTGTAAAAAAAAAGTCTTGTTAACTGTCAGACAGTGTTCATGCTAAAATGACTGTGTCTGGAAGTCTTTAACACAAATCTGACTTTGAAAGCTCATAATCCCCGCGGACCAGTGATGATTCCCCTCATCTTTCATCTTCAGTTTCCTGGAACCTGGATGTGTTTCAGAATTCAGAGTTTAGTCTGGTCATAAAATACAATAAATACGATTTGTCAAGCACTAAAAGAGTGAATGATTACGGGAATAGTTCATCCAAAAATGAATACTTACTAAAAAATATATTCACCCTGAAGCCATCCGAGATGTAAATGAGTTTGTTTCTTCATCAGAACAAATTTGGAGAAATTTTGCATTTCATCACTTGCTCACGACAGTGGTTCCTCTGCAGTGAATGGGTGCCATCAGAATGAGACTCCAAACAGATGATAAAAACATCACAATAATCCACAAGTAATCCTATGACTCCAGACCACCAATTAATGTCTTGTGAAGTGTTTATTCAATCCATCAAGACTTTTTTAACTTCAAAGCATTGCTTCCAACTAAAATGTGAGTCCTCTATCTATGATAATGCTGTTTCTCATGAAAAAGTAATCTCGTCTGAATCATAAGACAAATGTGCCCCTTTTACAAGTGCTAACAGTCTAAAACAGTTCTAAACAAATGTCAGTGGATATTGATGTTAGAGGACAACAGGGGATGGACTAGATCATATTTTGTCCAGAAGCAATGGTTTAAAGTTAAAATACCTTAAAGATGGTGTAGCGAATCAGCTCATAAGGGAAATATATCAGGTCGTAAATGGCTCTGGTCTTAGCAAAGGTGTCGGGGTTGCCATGGTAACCAGTGGCCTGTGGTCATTCGCAGACATCCTGGCGCCCAGTCTATTGGGTGAGGGGTCTGTGACGACTTGTTAATCTAATGAATAACTGATTTGTTAAATCAAATGAAAAATTGTGTTTTTGATTGGTCCAGATGCTACAATGGATTTGTTTCTTACAAACACACAGCTTTTCACTTCACAAGATGTTAATTGAAGAATTGGAGTCATGTTGATTACTTATGGATTTCTGTGATATTTTTATCATCTGTGTGAACTCTCATTCTGACGGTACCCATTCACTGCAGAGGATCCATTTCTCCAAATCTGATGAAGAAACAAACTCATCTACATCTTGGATGGCCTGAGGGTGAGTCATTTTCAGCAAATTTTCAATTTTGGGTGAACTATTACTTTAATACTCCTGTTCAAGAATCAGTTAATAATGATAGCAGATTTGTGAGCATGGACATAAAGAAGTACTTTGCTGTATCTTTAATTCAGTCCATAAGACGCTGCCACTAGCTGAGCACACTGTCATAACGATTTGATCCTCTGCCAGTGTCATCAGCTCAGATAAGTTTGCAGACTACTAATGGAACACGGTTTGCTTTCATTACTTCCCATGCATATCTCAAACACATCTTCAGTTACTGTGCAGATGGCAATTGCGATAAGATTTGCGGTGCTTCAGACTGAATAATGTTGAGATTAATTGGAAATGTAACTCATGATGAGCCGTGTAACAGTGAGGTGAGACTAGGTAAGGAGTGAGAGTGACGGAAGCGTGGGGGTAAAGAGGGTGAATAATGGATGATGCTGCTCACTGAAGAGAGACAATGAGAACATGCACATGCTATTATAGTCATTATAAGAAAAATGCTTAAATAAATGTCTAGCCCCGCTCACATTAAAAATCACATTTTGAAAAGCATACAACTTGTCCCTTAAATTCATGAAGGAAAACCCTAAAAATAGTCTGCAAGTAATAGAGTGGGATAACAGAAAATTATTTTCAGGAATTATCAAGCTGACCCAAACCACAGACTAATTATCCCTGCTGTGCCAGAAAGGAAGTCATTCCATAGATTTCAAGTAAGATATGTTTTCTTCTTCTGATCATACTATTAAGCTTGATTAGGATGGTAGCATGTTCTCATGTAACACCATCATGCTCCCATGACGCTATTACATTAGGGCTGTATGTATTAATGTGTATGTAATGTATAAAGACAAATATGTAACCTTATGTAAACTTTAGAAAAACATGTAACTTTTTTTACATGAGAATATATTAATTTTTACTGAATTCATGGTTTAGTATGTATAATGTTTGGGAAATTGTTTATTTTCACCTCATTATTTGTGTGTGTGGTTCAGGTTTTGTCAGATTTGTGGGAAACAAACGTCCCTATAAAGAAAGTAAAACCTGAATACCTTTACAACCTTCCCACATAAAGGGAATAATGTTTGAATTAAAATATAAAAATGCAAAAAATAGGTTACATTTAAACGTAGGTGTAGGGTTAGTGTATAGACAATAAATAGACAATAATTAGCTCAATATTAAACATTTTGTTCCCACAAGGATTGTAAAACCTGACACGAACCTTCCAATGGTCCCCACGAAGAAAATGACTAAGTAACACTTTAATTAAAATCTAAAATTGCAAAAAAATTCTCTGTAGGTTAGATTTAAGGGTAGGTGTTGGGTTATAACATACAGAAAACTCAGTATGATAACATTGGAAAGGCCCTATAATAATGGGTGCGTGGTTATCAGTATGACTTGTGAGCGATTCCATGCTGAGTTCACCTGTCCCACCTTGTTCTAATCCCCAGGTACACCTGGGCCCATGGGCCGCAGGGGCTTTTAGCAGATTGCATGGGCAAGACTATTACTTGATTGTTGCCCTAGAAACTCAGCTCTCCTGCGGGGGTATGGGGAAAAGCTAATGAAATGAAAGGTGCCACAACAATTGGGAAATGCAAAAAAATTCTCTGTAGGTTAGATTTAAGGGTAGGTGTTGGGTTATAACATACAGAAAACTCAGTATGATAACATTGGAAAGGCCCTATAATAATGGGTGCGTGGTTATCAGTATGACTTGTGAGCGATTCCATGCTGAGTTCACCTGTCCCACCTTGTTCTAATCCCCAGGTACACCTGGGCCCATGGGCCGCAGGGGCTTTTAGCAGATTGCATGGGCAAGACTATTACTCTGATTGTTGCCCTAGAAACTCAGCTCTCCTGCGGGGGTATGGGGAAAAGCTAATGAAATTAAAGGTGCCACAACAATTGGGAAAAATGAGAATTTTCTGTTCGCATGCTCCTTTGAAACCGTTCCATCAGCTCAATGCTGAAATGTAGGAGTTGGCCTTAAGCTAACAAAGTAAAAAAGCATGGCAGAAAGGTCAGACAGAGGTTTCCAAGAGTCTTTACCTTCTGACTTTTCAATTTCAGAATCCCTTGCTTGTAATATGTGGAACCGTGGACTGGATCATTAATGAGGGAAACAGATCAAAGTTCTGCAAAACTTGCTCAAAAAGGAATTATTTATTAGTGATAAAAGACCCAAGAAATTTCCCATTGGAACAGCTAACGTATTTGCTAAAGGTTAATTTAACTCTGAACAATACACTAGCAAGTACACTACTGGTCAAGTTTGGAATAATTATTTTTTTATGTATTCGAAAGAAGTCTCTTATGCTCACCAAAGCTGCATTTATTTTTGCTTTTGTTTTTTTTTTTTTGCATTTAAGCTGCAAAAAATCCTCAAAAAGCCATGAACAAGAAGGAGTAATGGCTGCTGAAAATTCAGCTTTGCCATCACAGGAATAAATCAATATATCCAAATAGAAAGCAGTTGTTTTAAATTAAAATATTTCATATTATTGTTTTATTACTGTATTTTGAAATTTTAATTTAAAACAAGTGCTTTCTGTTTGAATATATTGTAAAACGTGATTTATTCCTGTGATGATTACTCCATCACTGTAACATAATTCTTCAGAAATCATTCTAAGCTAATTCGGTTCTTGCTCATTTTTTGATGAATAGAAAGTTCAGTGAACAGCACGTATTTGAAATAGGCATGTTTTGTGATTATAAATGTCTTTATTGTCACTTTTGATCAATTTAATACGTCCTTGCTGATTTTAAGCAGTATTTATTTATCTTTAAATCTTACTTACCACAAACTTTTTAATGTACAGTATTTTATAACTGTACTGTAAAAAATATTAAACTGTACAACTGTTTTCAACATTGATAATATGAAATGTTACTTGAGCAGCAAATACCATGCCATGCCAATTGCCATCACATGAATAAATTACATTTTAAAATGAATTAAAATGGAAAAGAGTTCTTTTAAATTGTAATAATATTTCATAATATTACGGCTTTTACTGCATTTTTGATCAAATAAATGTAGTCTTGGTAGCACAAGAGACTTCTTTCAAAAACAATAAAATCTTAATTATTTCAAATTTTTAAAACAGTGTAGATGTTCTACAAGAAAATACAACTCAAATTTTCATACTATAATTTAGCATAGCATATATTAAAACAAAGAGACAAAACAAATTAATTGAACAACATTTTCAGATCTCAAATAGCTTCCAAAACCCTGGCATATCTCATATTCCTGTTGACGAGTGGTGCGGGTAAACAGAATTTAATCAGAAATGCATGTTTTTGTTTGTAATTACATGCTGACAGAGAAAAGCACAATACCTTTCAGAGCTGTCAGTTGTACTGAAGACCTACAGTATTCCACACAAAATATAGGTTTGCCACTAAATAGCAGGTTATTTTTTATGTGAGGAGATTCATCCTAAATTGTTTCTAGGGTAAACAGACCCATTCAGTATAGGAATGAGTCAGCGCTCTGTGAAATAGCTGGGTCCTGGCTGATGCTTACACTATGTGGCATTTAGAGCACATAAAAGCAGCGCGGATCTGAGTAATCCAGTCCTCACAACTCACTGTCACCTGCGTAAATACCTGAGCACGAAATATGAGATTTGAGAAGACGGAATAGTCTGCTGAGAAGAAGGCCTCTGCATCTGGCAGCTGAGTTAAATGTGAAGAGGACTCACTTACAATATTTATTTCCTCCAAATAAGCAAATATTCAAGATTACATTGTTTGAATTATGAATCTGATCATTTATAATTGATTTTTAAAAGTAGTAGCTATCTGTTGAGGCTCTGATTGCCATAGAAACATATTAGTTCAATTAAATATGGTTGTTTCTTTAAGTAGCCACACAATTGATCACCATGGAAGCATATTCGTTCCATTAAACAATCTTGATTGAAGTATCCACACAATTACTCCACATTTGCAGCATACATGCAACAAAACTGATTTGAAGTAAGTGGCAGTACAAGATTAGGCTCTATTGAGGCTGCTTCTTTTCCCAGCGTACCAAGTTCACATCTGTGAATCTTCTCCTCTCTTTCTCTGCTCATTTATTTAGTTTGTCCTCCTCACACATTTAGCTCAAGCATAATGGGCTGAGAATGAGCCAAGCAAATGGATCTCATCAGGGAGATGTAAGTTGATTTATCCAAATCAAGAATAAATTTGCACTCTTTTTATGTGTGTACATGTATGTGCGTGTCCTATTGATGAAGGCTAAATGGTTAATTGAATAGCATTTGCCTTCATAAAGGCCTTTGGGAACATGGACTATAAACACTGAAAGTTCAAATGTCAACATGGGTCATATATATTAGTCAGTGATGTGGTGTAAATCCATAGCATAGTGCATACTTAGACAATGGTATTATTTTCCACATATTGTATAGCTTGAGTGGTGTGATAAAATACAACAATGTTCAATATGCAGTTAAATTCATTATTACTAATTACTGAAATAAACAATTCATAATTTGTGTATACAGTATGTTGGTATATTACATGGTTTGGTTTTGCCTCGTGTACCATATTGTATAACTATATATTGTTTGTACTGTATTTTATAGTGTAGATTGTTCTGCTACTGTATTGCACAGTATATATTCTATTCTATTCACCAAAAATATAGTTCAGCATTCTAACTGTAGGATGCCAAGCAGTGTAGCTAGTTTTTGAATTAAAATAGAATAAACATAGAATAAACACTTAAACTCGTTGTTAATAGTTATTGAAATAAATAATTCATAATTTTTGTGTGTGTGTGTATATGTGTGTGTGCGCGCGTTTTTGTGACAAATGAGGACATAAATTTGTATAATGACAAAGGTATGACATAGGTATTACAAGGAGAAGGTGACTTTTCAGATGGGATGTCCCCACTTTTCACAAAAACAAACCTGTGTGTGTGTGTGTGTGTTTGTTTTGCCCCATGTACCATTTTGTATAACTTTATATTGTTTTTTACTATATTTTATAGTGTGGATTGTTCTGTATTTCTCTCCTACTGTATTGTAGAGTCTCTGTTCTATTCTATTCTGTTCTATTCTATTCTATTCTATTCTATATTCACAAATAATATAGGTCAGTATTCTAACTGCAGGTTTCCAAGCAATGTTGCCACTTGGTGCATTAATATAGAATAAACAGTTAAATTCATGATTAATTATATAAATAATTATTACGATTAATGATAATGTGTATTTTTTGTATATTATGTTTTTTGCCTCTTGTTGTATAACTGTACATTGTTTCATAATATGTAGATTTTTCTGTATTGTTCTCCAATGTATTGTCTATCTATTCTATTCTATTCTATTCTATTCTATTCTATTCTATTCTATTATGTGTATTTTTTGTATATTATGTTTTTTGCCTCTTGTTGTATAACTGTACATTGTTTCATAATATGTAGATTTTTCTGTATTGTTCTCCAATGGTATTGTCTATCTATTCTATTCTATTCTATTCTATTCTATTCTATATTTACCAGTAATATAGTTCAGTATTTTAGGTTGCCAATCAATGAATGTACTTGGCACATTAATGTAGAATGTGTGTTCACAGGTGTGATAAACAGAATTAAAGAGTCTAAAATATCCACTTAATCAAACGTCATCTTAGCAAAGTAACTTATGAATGTACATTTCAGAATTAAGTGGAACATTCACTAGGAGCAGTCAACAAGCAGCCAGAGCAACCACAGGGGGAAAAATATATTGTATGGTTTAGAAAGTGTCAGGTGTTGAAAGTGTAAGTATGTGTGTGTGCACACTAGAATTAATGAGCATGGGACAAGGAAATGCCACCTACTGGCATTTTACACAAACAATCTCTGGTTTGGTGAGGAATCGGGGGGAAACGCCTGAGGGCAGAAACATGTCTTTTGCTGTTCTCTCTTATTCCCTCCATCATCCTTCACTCCATCTCTCCTGGACCACCTCACTAATGATCGCTCAGAGTCTGGGAAAAAGCTATGCATCATTTACTAGGAGCTCTGGAGACAGAGAGGGAAAGAGGGAGAGGGGAAGAAATAGGAAGAATTAAAGAAAGGGCGAGAGACTAAAGAGAGACGAAGACCTAAATGGATTGGAGATAATGTAATTTGAAAAAAAGGGAGCATGACGTAGAAAGAGGGAAAGAAAAACAAGAGGAAAGAATTGAATTGAAGTAACAGAGATAGAGAGAGAAGGACTGAGGGGTGACAGTGGAAATGAGAGTGATGGAAACACAGTGTGCTTGTGTTAATTTCATTGGCAGAGAGATCAGAAACAGCTGATGAAATCTGTAATGTCTTTGACCTTCCAAAGTCATGGCTCCATTACTAAAAAAACAATAGAACCCAAGGGTATAAATTTTGCTTCAAATTAAAATGACCAAAAAACAAAGACTAAAGATGATCAACAGGAGGGTTCATGGAAATAACTGTTCCACAGTATAAAAGGTTTTAAAAACATTTTAACATAAAAACACAATATTGCCAGTTGTTTTGTTTATTTTTGCTCTTATTTTTGCTCCACCTTTGGAAACTGGAACTGAAGCCTAAACAGGTGGTGTTTCATTTCTGAATGAATCAGTGGTTCTAAACAAATCGAATGAGTAAAGTAATCAATAACTCACTCATAATGACAATTTCCTGCTTCGTTTCGAAATGAATCAGTTTTTGAACAAACTGTTTAAATGAATGAATCAATGACTCACTCAAAGACAGCTGTCTGTTTCATTCCTGAATAAACAAGTGTTTTTGAAATAATCATTTGAGTAAATTAATCAATGACTAATTTATCTGTTTCCTACCTACATAAATCCATGTTTTTTAACTAATCAAATAAGTTAATTAGTTAATGATTGACTCATAAAGACAATTGCCTGTTTCATTCCTAAATGAATCAGTGTTTTAAGTGAGTGAATAACTCATACAAACAACTGCTTGTTTCATTCCTAAATGAATCTGTGTTTTTGAATGAATCGATTTAGGGAATGAATCAATGACTCAATGACAAAAACAGTCGCCTGTTTTGTTTCTGAACAAACTGGTATATTTAAATGAATCTGTTGAATGAATGATGAAACGAGTCACACTTGTAGCATGCTAACAATGGAAAATGTAGAAAAACTCATCGAAAAACCCTCAATGGACAGAACAAAATGCAGAAACACAGACAAGCGAAGTGATACAAACAATGAAATGTCCTGAGCCAATCAAATTAGAGGACTAGAATTAAATGTATAATGCTCAACTATAAATGCTTCTCACCTTCTCCGTGTCGTGGAACAGCGAAGGAAACATTAATTTCTATGTTTGGCAGTGTAAATAATAGCTGGAGTCAAAGGTTTACACCAAGATTAAACCCACGGCCAAATGCATCCATCCAATAAAGCATTTAAAGGGTTGTCGATCTCATAAATGTCTTGGTTTTATGAGCAGCTGGATGTATCGACTGTTTTGCAGTATCACAGTAAAATGAAAGTATATCTAACGATCGTCAAGGATAGCAGAAAGCATCTGCCTTCCACGTGAGCTGAGCTTCCCAATGCTAGTGGACGGGAGAGAGAAGGAGCGCTGTGCACAGAGTATAAATGGAGAAGGTGAGAAAGCGCTGGAGGCTATAGGAAAGAAAAGGCCCATTCTATTAATCATGGCTTTGATGGAGGGCGCCATGGAGTGACAATAAGTTCTGGTGCTCCTGCAGCAAACCACGGGTCTCAGCTGCTGCTGGCCTTCACTGCAGCTACCTAGAAAGACCCCCATGGGCCCACTGCTCAACCCCACTCTATAAAAGAGACAAGTGGAGACTAGCTTTAGGTAGCAAGGGATAAAGTAGAACAGAGTTATGGAACAGCAGTTCTTTGGAAAAGCTATAAAAAAGGAGCCAAACAGAATGTGTGCCTTTTATTTGAAGTCAGACTGAGAGATGATAGGAAAATGCTTGTATATTATATGTCACAATGGATTTTAGAAATCTAATAACCACCTAAAGCCACCACTTGTCACCTTTGGTTGTAAGCAGACTGTCTGATAAATGAGTCTTATGACCTCAAGAATAATAGCGTGCAAATGTTCTGTTCTGGACTACAGCTGCTTGCTGCCTTGGTCACCTTATTAGAGGCCTATATAAAGGTCCAGGTGTGTGTACGCTCTGTTTGCCTGCACAGGCTCCTGAATCACACCAATCTCTCCTCCTCCTCAGGGGTGAGAGATGGAGAGGGGAGGAAATGAATGAAATGGAAAAATGAGAACATGAAAGATTTCTTTAATGCTGTGTTACTTTATGTGGTCATTTGTGAAGTGCGAGATGTTACATTACTGCGGCACTCAAGCAATAAGGCATGAAGTGTCTGAAGTATATTAGGAATTTCCTCTTTTTCTGGCCATTTCACCTATTTTCAATATACCATTTACTTTCTTTTTATGTTTTTAAACAGATTACTTGGATTTATAGGAGCTTTCTGCTGCTTTCTGCTGACCATGTAAAACCTCTTCAAATAAATATTTTGTTGTTGTTGTTGTTGCACAGATCCATAACAATTTGTTCTATTTCAGCTGTTGGTGTTATTTTAACAATATTTCCACCAAACATTACTCCTAAAAATATGTAAATTAGAAAAAGTCAAGAATTTGGTCGGTTGCATGACCCATAATAATAATGAGAGATTATTAAAACATTAAAAGACATTAAAAGAAACATTATCATTGTCAATGCTAAAAAAAGTTTTTTCTTTTATTTATCAAAGGATTCTTTAGAATAGCATTTATTTGTGAAATAATTGTAGAATTGTATTTGAATTTTAATAAACAATTCTATTTTTTTTATAAAAAAATTCCTTCTGTAACTGTTGATTTATTTATAACATCCTTGCTGAATAAAAGTACTAATTTCTTAAAGAAAGAAAAAAAAAACTTAGCCCAAACTTTTGAATGGTAGTGTATATTAATATTTATTAATAAATAGAGATTATGTTTTATCTGTTTGCTTTTGATGACACACATCAGGCTAGTCACTTGTGCAGGGCTCTAAACTTACAATATATATATTTTTATCAGACATTTGGCAGTTCTCACTGGCTAAATATCCTCCCCAAGAGGCACATCAGCAGCAGCATGTAAGCCCAAGTTGCAGGTTCGATTCCACCTCCTGCTGATCCTGTGATCCAATCCGCCAACCACCCGATGATACTCCTATCTCAAAACCGCATGAATCACAGACCAGTCTAATCCATCTTACATTCTTCTGTTTGAACAAACAGTGATAACAGAACCAGAACTGCGTTAAGTTATGTATCGAACTAGCAGGAAAATGTAATAAAGTTTCAGCACAGGTCAATTTAAAAGACTCGATCAATATTTTCCTGTGTATGCTCTTACTCACTCTTATTACAGACACTGTTCTGTGGTATTAACTGACATTTGGTGCTAGTGATTGGAGGCAAAATGAAGAGGAGATGAGCATGGGACACTTCCAAATGTGTCTTTGAAATGGCATTAGTCCCATAAAACAGCCGTGATCTAGTGCATGGATGGGGGAAATGAAAGATTGAGAGGAGAATAAGGGTAATAGACAACGATAGGGAGAGGGGGAGTTTGAGAGAGATGATAGAATAAAGGGTTTTTAGCCTGCGGTGTTGTAGCTTTTCTTGGTGAGGTGTGAGGAGAGCACATATTTCCCTGAGTCTAAACGGGAGCAGGGCAGCTCAAAGAGGTGCTAATTTAAACGCAGAGAGACACCTGGACACCTGATTCCAGCTATCCACGGTCCTCACACAATGAGCACACAAGCCCAGCTAAATATAACTCTGCCACACGCTTGTTCTTGCTCACACACACGTCATACCCTTACCGCTAGCATATGTGTGTCTACCTCAGTCACATAAGGTGCATCTGTCACACCAGGCTTGTGAAAAATAGATTTATTAACATTTGAAACATTTAAGATGGAATGGCACAATCATTTGGCAAGGCATGTTTATGCCCTAATTACGGTTTCCCTACTGATTTTAAACTTTGAAAACTTTGTTGTTGTTTTTTTTTTTGTGGAAGATATCATTGTCTATAGCTGCAAATTGTCTTTGCAAAAACTCATTCAAATATGTTATATATGTAGCTCAAACTGAAATGGATGGTGCTTAGCAAGGTCATGGGGTTGATTCCCAAAGAATGCACAAACTGGTAAAATGCATACCTTGAATGCAGTGTAAGATGCTTTGGATAAAAATGTCTGCCAAATGCACAAACGCAAACTTTCTCAATCCAGAGGAAATATTTTAAGCTATGATAAACACTAAGGTGTTATATGTCAAAAATCTTAATTTCATTGTCTCCTTTGATACCAAATTATGGACAAACTATAAGGACACAATTCTATAGTGCATTGTGATTTATTTTAGTGGGGAAAAAAAAATCCAAGATGGCAGTAAATGAAAAAAAATGCTGAAAAGTATTGCCAAAAAGAGTTTACATTTTAACTAAAAATGTGTGTGTGCTATGCATTTTTATGCTTATTAGTGTCTTAACTTTATTGCAATCAATTGTGAGTCGAGTCTCCTGTGCCATATTTTGTGAAGCAGTAAAAACAGAAATATTGTGAAATAATTGTTTTCTATTTGAATGCGTTTTAAAATGTGATTTATTTCTGTGATGGCCAAGCCATCAGTAGAAATAAATGTTCAGCAGCCATTACTCCAGTCTTTAGTGTCACATGATCTTAAGAAATCTATTCTAATATCATTATTTGATGCTCAAATAACATTACATTTTATTATCACCGTTGACATGCTGTTTAATATTTTTTAGAAAACAAATTTGTCATTTTTTCAGCATTTATTTTAAATAGATTTTATTTTTATTTCACTGTCACTTTTGATTAATTTAATGGATCCTTGCAGAAAAAAGTTATTTATTTATTATTTTTTTTAAAAGAGTGGTAGTTTACTGTTAGAATGTTCTCTTAGAAGGTTGCTACTTAGTTAGCAGGCAGTTCACTTAGTTTTGGAACACAACTTATGCAGAACTATCATGCACTTTGCACATCAAAAATTGTGGTGTATTTTGGAATAAAACTGAATGTCTTAAAAGCTCAAGCCTGAAGCATAATTCAATCATGAAGACTGTATTTTTCTCAGATGAAAAGATCAACAATTTAGAAGAATCTCGCTGTGTGCTTTTAACTCAGGAACGGGCTCTACGCTACGTGAACCCTTAGCACAGAAATCAGAGTCCGAGTTCAGTCAGGCCCCTGCAGAGGGCTCTTTTCAGACAGCAGGGGTCCAGAGAACATAGAAGACAAAGAACTGCTCTCAAACACAACACAGAAGGAGAGAACGGCTGCTCGCTCTCGGGAGAGGAGAAATGCTTTTCTTTATTCTTCTCTCCTTCTTATGTCTCTGTTTTAAGTCCGTTCTCCAGGGCAGCCATTGCACTGGGGAGCTCTTTAAGCTGAGGATGTGCATCGTACACAGATGTAACAGAACATGAGCTCTTTAAAGCTGCAGCGAATCAATGGTGCTACATTCACTTTTTCAGATGGATTTTGAGCTGTTGTTTATACCGTAAAAGCTGAATTACAGCATCTCTCAAGTACTTCAAAGCTATTTTGTGCATGCATTAGACTGAAAATCCCAAATGGCTACCAACAAAACACATACAGAAAAAGAAAGAAAATTAAAAACATTGTTCAAAAAAGAGGAGGACAGGAGGACAGACAGAAACAAACTGTTGGAGTCAGCCATCAGAATCAGATTGTGAGGTTGGCCGAGCAAGAACACACATGATTCAGATACAAATTACCAGGCGCACAGTGAGATATTCTGGCGCCATGCAATCCATTCAGCATCATACCAAACGCCCAATACACAGATGTTCAAAATCAATAAGAAAGGAGTGAAGAAAAAAAAATCAAGTAAGAGAAGAACACCTGAATCGATGAACTCCTTTAGGGTGGAACTGCACCGTATGCAGATATCCATGTATACCTTGATATCAGGAGTGTGTGGTGGACTTCTGAAAAAAAAAAAAGAATTAATTCCTGTAGCATTCTATTGGTATGAATTGAAACATAACTCATCTTTGCACCAGTGGACATCCAGTGTTTTAAAATAAACATAACTTTATCATCCGTTGTATGGATGGACGCTATTATAGTTAGCGTTATAGTTTTCCTTCTTGGTGTAAGCAAACCCTTAGTGCATAAAGAGTACAACTCTGAACTCTAGCACTGCTTATTTTTACTGGCACAAATGAACATCCTAATAATTTACTAGTCAGTTCTTAATAGCAAGGATATGTGTGAAACTCTAATTTTATCATTCACTTTATTCGCTCCATTGAAGCCAATGTTATTTTATGTATGTGTTTCAGCCTCTGGTCCAGTTCAGAAAAGGGCAGAAGGCAGACTTCCAAAGAGCACTGAAACAAACGAACACCAGTACACAAACACTCTTTCAGGCATCAGTGCAGCCTGTGGCCGCAGATGTCTTGGTCATTATTGACTTGTGACTGTCAGGCTTCTTCCTGAATCATGAAGTGAGAGAGCAGAAAGACATCCCACCACTCAGACATTCTTTTATCAATAAAACAGGGGGAAGGAAAAGTGTGGGAGTAAAACACAGAGAAGAGGAAGCAGATAGGGACCCCAAAGCACACAGCAAGCCGTCAGTGCCAAAATCAACAGATATCTTCAGCTGCTGGAGTGTAATTCTGAATAACACTTTTGATTTGCTCTGGCATTGTTATTGCCTTCTTGCAGACGGAGTACCATTACAGGCATCTTACAGGGATCATTTACAGTAACGACTACGCCAACGAAAGTTTGTTCATCAGAATAATCGTCATCAATATACTGAAAAGTGATAATTGTTTCCTGTGTGTTGCGACAATAATTGAATTCAATTAAATTAACTAAATAAAAATGCCATTCGGGCATATTCAGCAAATAAGGTTTTTGATTAAGATTTGATCTAAGATGCTAAAGGCTTGCACAATGTATTAAGCAATTTCACATCTCTGCATGTAAACAAGATTTGGAATCTGTCTTTCAGGGACAAATGTTTAAATGCTTGTTTTTATTTCATTATTTCCATAACAGCCTATTGATCGTCTCTCGGATTAGCGTAATCTCACACTTAGATTTAAAATAGAATTAGAGAGTTAATCTGGACTCGGTCTTTATCAACATGAAGAATAATCCAAACTGATGAATTAATTTCACTCTAATCAGCATAATGGGAAATTGTTTTTTTTGTTCTGTTAAATGTCAAATGAGGTCAGAGGTATGCAAATTAGACTATATGAATATGGTAACACTTTAGTATTGGGACCAATTCTCACTATTTACTAGTTGCTTAGTATGCCTATTATTAACATAGTGGCTGTTTATTACTGCTTATAAAGCACATATTCTGCATGACCATATCCTCTATCCTTAATCCTACCCAATACCTAAACTTAACAACTACCTTACTAAATATGAATAAACAGCAAATTAGGAGCTTATTGAGGAAAAAGCCATAGTTAATGATTTGTTAATGGTAAGAATTGGACCTTAACATAAAGTGTGACCATGAATATTTGTTGGATGATGTTTCAGAATAGCTGTATAATTCTATTTATATACTGTATGTTATAGAGGAGGCCAGGGCTAGTTGATATAGTATGTAGCAATGTATATATTTATACAGTATTATACATACATAATGTTTTCTCTATAAAAAGGCAAATAATAGGATATATATAATAAGATAGTGTTAGAATGCAATGGGGTATGTTGGGGTGTTATTTATTTAGTCAATAAAAGTTAAAATATTCATTACCTTTTTTTCTTTAGCCAAGAACACGGCAACTTTGAGGAACATACCATGAGAAATATTCTAGAGTAGAGTGTTTTTTATTAGAGTAAAAAAGTGTGACTAGTTCCAGCCTCCCCTAATAAAAATCAATCCTATATTGGTATTCCAGTCTTTCTGATAATGTTTATGATGTTGAGCGTTTGTCCACAGTGGAAAAAAACTTCTATATTTGAATATGTCAGAATTTTAAATATATAATTGAAACCCTGAAAATGTCTTTGTGTATATTTGTGCTTGGGGGCTGTCGGTTGTTAGACACTCAGCTAAAGGCGTCAGACATATGGCTGAAATTAGATTACACAATCACAAATGTCCCAATCAAGACCTCATGCATAATTCATAGCTGCGCCTCACGGCATGATAATTACTTAATTAATATCCTGCCAACCTGAGGCTCCGCTGAGACTGGACCGCCTGTAATCCCATGCCATGCCAAAGCAAGCAGCGTGCCCTTGGGATGGGTGAGCCTCCACCGTGGGAGCTCCTGATGAGCATTCAGCATTGCAGACTCCCACCATGTCACTGACAGTCACCATAGAGCTAAATCCGTCTTGCTTGGACCTTCTTTTTTCTTTGCTTTCTTCCCCATAATCTGGCCGATCCAATAATGTTCTCAGCTGGGCCTCGAACAGAGAGATTTCTCCCCTGTGCCGTTCCCCAAGCCACATTCCCAGGAGCCGCGGGGTGACGGTGGATTTGTGCTGCTGTTCTCCCTGAAGATGGATTAAACATGATTGATATGAGAGGACGGGTGGTTTTCAATAAAGGTCTCAATCACACAAGAATGCATTTTTATATCCAAGAAAAAATGATTTCTTATGGCCCGCATTAGTCTGTGTCACATTAATCGCTACAGCAATCCCCAAACTAAAAGCTTAACCTGAATTTGATGAAAACATTCTTGTTCTGTAGATTTGGCCAAGCTGATTATTGTCAAATAATTGAAATACTTAACCCATTGCTGTTACATAGCAAATCTGTCGGTACCCCAAACTGACCTTGTTAATAGTTCATTCATTTCCACACTGACAAGCCTGAATGAATTTCTTTGAATTACAATATGAGCTCATTAGTAATCATTGACGTGTCTACATAACGAGTGATTCTGGCACCCATACAATTTCAAATGCTTGCTCATTAGTAATCATAGATAAATTCAATTCAATTCAAGTTTATTTGTATAGCGCTTTTCACGATACAAATAGTTGCAAAGCAACTTTACACCAAATTAGGTTTTTACAATATTTAGTAGTAGCTTATCAGTGGTGACTGTCAGTTAATAAACATATGGCAGAAATGTACGGAAAAATCAATTAAAGACGTAATCAAACAGACGATGAACACTAATAACAGCAATTATTATATGATGCAATCAAACTTATAGCAAAATTTGGTAGTTCTGTATGTTGTTTCAGGGTTGGCATCATCTGAGGTCCTCTGAGGGGTTGGCATCATCTCTTCTCAGGTGTTCTGGATCCAGACTGAAGCTTGTGTAAATCATAGTTACGTGGCAAAAACAGAAAAACGAATAGAGACATAATTAGCGTAGCTGCTGTTTCAACCAAGTTGCAAATTGTAATCCAAGAGATTCTGTGTGCTGTTTTTTGGTCCAATAAGTAATATCTTTGTCTTATCTGAATTTAATAGCAGAAAATTATTGGTATATCTACATAAAGTGTGATTCTGGCACCCATACAATTTCATACGCTTGCATAGACACTGAAACGTATACTATAAATATTGATAGCATCTAAGTGTAACCATTTTTACAAATGAACAACTATGTAGATCTACATATATTTATAAATCCTTTCAGGTTGAAAGAATTCATATAATTAATAGGTTGATTTTGTTGTATTTCTGCAATGCGATTTATTAAAAAGGTTCAAAGTCATCATATTTACCTAATTTGACATTGTAGGAGTTTCATGCTGTTCTGTGTTGTTTCCAAGAACTGCTTCACTCTACCTTTGCCTAAACATTAAAATGCAAAAATTTGTGTAAATTAATTATTTAATTATTACTTCATTTATTTTAGTTTGTCTTAAATTATCTATATAAAAGTAACTGTAATTAAAATTACTGTCACCATAAATTTATCTTACATTTTGCAAACTGAATTGTTGAAAAGCGGTTAGGTTTAGGACAGGGCTGCGATTACGGGATATTGTATAATGCATATACACACACACACACACACACACACACATATATATATATATATATATACTTATAATATAAATATAACACAAATAATTGCATGAGAAATACTTTAACGTTTTAGATGCTGTCAGTGCATCCATATCGTATGTTTCAGCATTTATCCACACATAGAAAAACTTACTACTAATGAGTTCAAGCTGTGATTTACACTCAATGTTGTGTGAACTCATAAATGTTACAAAAACTTGCTTAAGGCAAAAGCAAGGAATATTTATCAGCAAGGTCTCTTTGAAATAGTTACTTAACCTTTCCCTCTTCCTCTCTCTGGCCAATGAGCAATGTGTGCAGACAAATATGAAGCAGTAATTAACATCATTCTTTGATTATAATTAATTCATATAAGGCCTCGTGGAATTAATTAGAACCTAGTAAGCACGTTTTAAGCACAGAGGTGTCAAAATGGTAATAAACCAGGCAAGAAAGTGTTAATGTAAGTACGAGTGTTTGTGTACATCTCTCCTCTGGGCTCCCAGTGCCCAAGCATCCAGAGACATGGCAGAGAAACATCCTACCGCCACCTAATCAATCAATTCCCACTCTGTGGGCCAAATCCATGTTACTAATTACCCAATCAGAGTGGGCAAACTCCCTCAGACTGTCACACCAAACCCCACAGGGGTCCCTAGAGACCTGCTCCGTCTCTTCCCATCATTAACTTCTCCTGTCCGCTCCCCTTGTCCAGACACTCCCGAGAGCAGCCAGGAGATGTGGGTAATTCAGTGGGCAGTCTCTGAGGTGACCATGCGCCTCGGGCCTGGAACAGTAGAGGACACATTGCTCCCTCTCTGTCTCTTCTCACTTTCTCTGTCTCTCTTAAAGTCCCTCCATCTCCTCTCGCTCTCATTCGCTCATGAGAATCTTGCTGTCCCGTCTACGTCTCTGTTTAACCTAACACACTCTTTTATCCTGCCTGTCCTGTTCCCTCTTTATCAGAGATTGCACCTCTCTGCTCCGTCTGGAGGGAGAGAGAACGAACGCATCCTTTCCCCCCTGGTTACTAACGGCTCTGTATTCTCACAATTTGTCTCCACCTCAAGCTTTTTCTCTTCTGTGCCGCTCAAATTAAAATTACTGCACTGAAGCAGAAGGTCTGTTGAGCAGCAATGTTATTATGCTAATTAAACAACAGATAAATAGGAATGTCTGGCTGTATCTCAGAAGCCCACTGTACTGCAAACCGATGTTATGAACAAAATGTACAGGGCACAGAATGTTTTTCCTCCCATTGACTTACTCTGGAAATTTAGCATAATTAGAGACAAAAATCTGTCATTATTTGTTCACCCTCATCACCAAAACTATTTTTTCGTGCAATTAGAATAAATGGGGATTGAAACTTTTAAAATGGTATATAATGTTGTGTTAAGAAACATCTAAATTTCACTGAAAATCCACTGAGCTATTTGGTGTGTTCATGAGAAAAGAAGAGATATCTAATTAGACATCTAATCTTCTTTAATCATGGTTCTTTTCAATAAATCAGCTGATTCCGTTCACAAAACCGGTCCTTATGATTCATTCACAAAATCAGACTGATCCACTTCTAAACTCACTGATTCAATGATCCAGAGGGGGAAAAATGTATAGCTTAGCTTCGGAAGACTGTATAGGTCTATATTGTACAAATCATTTTGGACCACTTTCCTAAAACTTTTAGTTTTTTTTTTTTTCTTAAGCTTTAAATCTAAAAATAAATTAAGCTGAAATACAATAAAGGAGAAATCTAAGATTAAAAATTTAAGATGAACAGCTTAAAAAATAAAGTGTTAAAATAGCTAAAATTACTAAAAAAGTATTACAGTTACTAAAACTGAAAAAAAAAACTAGGGATAATTAGAAACCACAAAACTAATAAAAACAACAAAAGCACGAATCACAATAAAACTCAAATTAAAATGAAAACTGAAAATGTAAAAATAAAAGCTAATTTTAAATATTAAATACCGTTACATTAAACACATTTAGACACTTTTTTTGGGTGAACTATCCAGGGACTGTCTCTGCATGTACATGCTTCATTTCTACACTGTCCTACTCATCAGAGATGAGATCACTGCAGCAGTTTTCTCCACTGATGCTTCTCTATTAGGCCGCATAACAGTGTGATTATGACCTGTGATAAATAGGGAAGCTTAGCTGAAGCAGTAAAACATAGTATTAGTGTTTAATGAGCTACAAACTGCCATCTGGTTTTGTGAAAAGGTCACTTTCATTGGCCAGATACTTCTTTTCTTTCTTTCTATATTTTCTCATGTCTCTCATTCCCAATTTTCACTTGATTCCTCTTCAGCTCGCACTAGGAGGTAAAAATATATTTTTCTGACAAGTTGATGCAATGGTTGTACCATTTTTGGAGCTTGCGCACAGACACGGATTCGGAGGAGGAAGTTTCAAAAACAGTAACAACAGCCATAGTGTGAGCTATCACAGCTACAGAACTCTGCCAAAGCAAACAGGAAATCTATGGAGAGGATTTAATCATGAATTAAAGGTTTTCTCCAAAGCAACTCAATGACATCAGGTTTTTTCCCTTCCCAGAACAAAAGACTGTTTCATGCTTTTGGATTGAACTGTGTAGGGGAAATGATTAATATACCACACACACACGCACACGCACACGCACACGCACACACACACACACACACACACACACACACACACACACACACACAATAACTGTTTTCATTTTTAATATGTTTTAAAATGTAATTTTATTTCTGTGATGGCAAAACTGAATTGTCATTACTCCAGCCATCATTCAGTCACATGATTTTTCAAATATGCTGATTTGGTACATATGAAATATTTCGTAAACACTTTATTTTAAGGTGCCCTTGTTACACATATTACATGTACTTACTATTATAATAACAATTAATTATGCATAACTACATGCAAGTAACCCTAAACCAAACCCTAACCATACAGTAAGTACATGTAGTTAATAAATATTACTCAGTACTTAAATGTATAATTACACTGTAACAAGGACATCTTAAAATAAAGTGTAACCAATATTTATTATTATCAATGTTGCAGCAACGTATGATAAACTGTGATATGCTACCATTCAAAAGTTTGGACTAAGTATAAAAAAGGAAAGAAATTAATACTTTTTAGGTTTTTGTTTTTGCTTCTTAATATGCCGTGATATGCTACCATTCAAAAGTTACTTAAAAGTAAAAAAAAAAATATATATATACATATATATATTCAGTAAGGATGCATTGAGTTGATCAAAAGTGACAATAAGGACAATTACAATGCTGCATTTTTTTTTTATTAATCCAAGAATCCTGAAAAAATATTATGTTTTCCACTAAAATATAAAGCAGCTATATATATATATATATATATATATATATATATATAAAATCTTTGATCTATAATCTTTGAATTTTTTTCAGTCACTGAACCTTAAATCTAGAGCCTCCAGTTCTTGTTTTTGCATATATTGCATATATTGTTTGTGATTAATGTAACAAAATTAGTGTGAGGTTTTCTGGTTTATGATGACGTTCATGTCAATGAAAACTGTAGTACATGCTGCTGAATGTCAGGGCAAAAGCATCACTGCAAGCATTGGTGAATGAGAGCAACATTTGAGAGGGGCTTGTTTTACAACTACTCTTGGGGCTATAAATAAGGGTGAGAGAGATCCAAAACAGACCTGAGAAAAGTGAGTCCATATGGGTGCTGGTGGAATGGACCGTGATGAGCCAAGATCAAAGCCTCCTACTCTGACTGAGTACAGCTCGCGGCACAAACCATGTACTGCTAGCTAATAGAGAAGTCTGTGTTCTGCTATTGCTTGATTCTGTCCCACTTTATTATAAAGGAATATGTTAAATTCCTATTTCTAGCTTCTAAGACTTAAGTAATGGTATGGCATTGTAAATATATGGTATATTTACAAAAAAAATTATTTAATATATTAACTTTTTTATTTTTATATATTATACATTTAAAACCATCAACTATATATATTTACATATAATTGTATATCAACATTTTAAACTTTTTTATATACGTATATCAAGTAGTTTTACTATATGACATTCACTGATTTATATTTCTTGCTGTTACTTGAAAACTGAATACGTAAATACGCTAAAATCAAGGTGAATAAATTTCATAAATCTTTTATAAACCATACCTACACAAATCTAGCTCCACAATAACACATGTTCAGACACCAACAGACACGATAGGCCCTTATGACAGGTGTGGCATGCCTCAGCGGGCTCAATAGGTGACTAGCACAGTGTGACATCTGAATAAAACCAAAGTGTCATTTTTAATCCAATCAGCATCCACCACACCCGCTCCTGCCCCACCCGTCCCACTCTCCTTCAACTGTCACCCGCTGCCACTAATGCTTATCTGTCCAGTTACAATGTCCCAGCGGAGATGGGTTGGGCCGACTCTGCAGCAAGATCAAGGTGGACGAGCCGCGCTTGTCTTGAACACATCATTGACTACCGCCCAAAACCTCTATCCCAGCACCCCCTTGGGGCATTGATAATGAATCCTCTGCCTTCGATGGGTTTCCATCGGAAACGGTCTGGGGGGATTATCATATCTGAGCTGAGATTATGTTTGACTCTGGTGCCGTGTTTGAATAGAGTTGAACAGAGGTGGGAGGTAATGAAAAAAAAAAGACCCTCTCCATTCACTAGCATCAGGGGAACAGTAAATGCTTTGATGAAAAGCAAGCAGGCATCCACGGCTGCTCTTTATTTTAGGTCTGAGTGGTGGCAGAGGGGCATGAATGGATTCTAAATTACTTTTTGTGGGTGGATGAAGTATGAGTTCAGAGATTTACAGTCTCATGAAGGAGAGACCCATAGCGTGAAGTTTAACTGGGACGCACATCACGCAACTAAACAGATACCTTGGGTATACTGTGTATATGCTTAGTTTTGAAAGGACTGACCAGATTGAAACATGAATGGAAAAACAGGCAATGTACAGAATGTACTTTGTAAACATGAGATGCATGATGTAAAATAACAATAAAATACTTAATAACGAAGGGGTGACTTTTAATAAACCAATAAAAAGTTGTTTTTTTGGGGTCTTTTTAAAAATGTTTACCTTCATTTTCACCCACGAAAACAGGATTCACATTTTTTTAGAGCATATACTTTATTTAAAAAAATTTAATTTCATATGAATGTGTTATGAGGAATTTAGCAGGAGTGTTTGTCGCCCAGAAGCAACATTGTACAGCAGTGAAATGAATATGACTGCAGTGTGAAAAACATTGTGAAAAATGATTGTAAAAAAAAAAAAAAAAAAAAGAGCTTGCGCTGAACCAACAAAATAAAGCAGGTAAGTTGGATTCATGCATTTTAAGTTCAATTACACTGTAAAAACAGAGATACTTGATGTACTATTTGAGGTTCCCAAAACTGCTATACGAAACCTCTGAAGAACCTCAAGGCACCCTTTGAAGGTTCTTCAAATACTATATCTTGTTGTGTACTCAAGGAATGCGCAGCCCCATTAGGCCTATTCCTTGTTTTATTTACACATTTGTTGACTTTAGTTTTGTTCCGTAACTTTGTTCCTCTACTATTTTATGAACAGTTTGTTCTACATGTGCTATTTTATCTTCTTCTTCTTTCCTCAAAGCTGATTATGTGGAGAATTTGGGAATTTACGTTATGTTTTCAGTATAGGCTTATTCACCCAAAAATATCATAATTTACCTGCTCTCATGTTGTCTCAAATAACTTTCTTTTTTGAGTCCTAACAACACTGGACCCCATTGACTTTCATGGTATGCCCAAAATGTGCAGTAAGACATTTTTCAAAAATCTGTTTTGTGTTCCAATGACGAAAGAAAATCACACAGGTTTGAAATGAGGGCTGTTGTCCCTTTAAGACTTTATATTTCACATAGAAATGAGACACGAAATGCAATATTCAACAATTTAAACCACCTAAATTAATGTAAAAACACTACACTGAACAGTTTTTTTAAAGGTTGATACTTAATACTAATAGTCCTATCTAAATAAGAAACGGTTACAATGATGGCAGATTTTACACTGTAACAACCTACCATTTTAAATTTAGAGAATATAATAATAATAATAACAATAATCATCATCATCATCATCATCATCATCATAGAAACTGGTATCTTCCTCTACAAATACCATTTTTACATTGGGTCCCTTGTGTATTGTGAAATTAAATGTATGCACTTGACTGTATGTGAGACACATGTGAATGGATGTGAATGTGTGTGTCTCAGGCTGATGAATGAAACATTTCCCATGGCCTGACACTAAACATGTTGTCCAGCTGGCTAAACGCCTAGCTTTGGAGTGACCTCGTGGTTTGGTACAAACTGTTGACCCCCCTGGCCATGTTCTGCTTAATGGATACTGTGTATCTGCTGCCAGCTCTGCCATGCCCTGGCGAAGACATGGACACCCAGCTGACCTCTTCTGCCCCCTTCTTTCAGTCAAGCCAGGAGCAACTAACCCAAATGGATTTCTCATTAATACCATTTTTACATTGGGTCCCTTGTGTATTGTGAAATTAAATGTATGCACTTGACTGTATGTGAGACACATGTGAATGGATGTGAATGTGTGTGTCTCAGGCTGATGAATGAAACATTTCCCATGGCCTGACACTAAACATGTTGTCCAGCTGGCTAAACGCCTAGCTTTGGAGTGACCTCGTGGTTTGGTACAAACTGTTGACCCCCCTGGCCATGTTCTGCTTAATGGATACTGTGTATCTGCTGCCAGCTCTGCCATGCCCTGGCGAAGACATGGACACCCAGCTGACCTCTTCTGCCCCCTTCTTTCAGTCAAGCCAGGAGCAACTAACCCAAATGGATTTCTCATTTGTGGCTTGTGCACAATCAATGCACCTTCTCCTCCTTCCCAGACGGGGACCATGGATCAGCACTTTCCTGTGTGTGTGTGTGTGTTCATTCACTTCCTTTGTTTTCACTAACCTTTCCCCATCGCCTGCCCTTGCGAAACCGCAGTGTCCACTGGCATGTCTTCATCATTCTCTCTCTTTTAGCCTTCTTTGCTTGGTGTGGAACTCTCCAGCTTCCACCCTATATTCTTGTTCTTTCTGTCTGCGGCATGGGAGACAGCTGGAGTAAACAGAGATGAACGAGGCGTACAGCTTCCTCCCTGATCCTCTGCATCTCTTTTGCCCACTGGTGTCTCCTCTTCTCTTCTTTAATGTTTCCTTTGCTTGGATTGGCCCATTTCAGGGCCATGGCATGTCTGGATATGCTGCAGAGAGAATTGCGAGCGATTTGGAGCCTGTGGGAGAAACTGGGGCAAAAGCCAAATCCATCTATGACAAAAGGATAAAGCTATTTTCAAAACCTAACATGTACAACAAACAGACTACCCTGCCCACAGTGGGGCTCATTTACTAACAGTGTGAATGAATCTGTGCAGAAAACATGTTTTCACTTTAAATTATTCAGCACTATGATGAATATGTACTTACATTTTATTTTTTTATTTAGTATAAAATTTCTCTCTGTGGGAGAACATGAAATGTGTTTTATATATTTTTTATTTTATATATAGTTTTATATATAGTTATATAAAAGCTGAAAATTGTTTTGTAACATAAAAAAATGTCTCTCTCTTACCCTCTCTCTATTAATACGATTACAATTACGATTTGGGTCAAAAATAATCTAAACGTAACCAAAAAGTAATCTAACAGTTTACGGTACTAGCTACAATTTTCGTCATGTAATTACTAATTAGTAATCAGTAATGGACTACAATTTGCAAGTAATCTAACCCCGTACTACACACACTCACACACGTACAGAGAGAGAGTGAGAGAGAGAGAGAATCTAGAAAACTGCTTTGCTTTCATGCACTTATGACACAAAAACAACAACAACATTGTGCATTATTCTAAAATTAACTACATCTGGTTGTATATGATAGTAGATAACACATTTAGACACTTTTCTTGATGTGCAGCAGTTTTTTGACAATCTATTCTGTTGCAGTCAGACTCTGTTGTGTCTCTATTGCATATCTAAGTGTGTGCATGTAAAGGAAACCGAGAGAGAGAGTGCTTGAGGTGACAGCCATGTCCTCATGTTATGGGTTTCACCTCGGGCCTCTGTAAGCCAAGTAAATATCTTTCAGCTCTTAAAGAGACAACTGGATTATCAAGTAAAACTCTATTTAGTGGTATTATAGGTATATTTGCCCTTGTATAATTGCGCACTCATTCTGGATATCTTGTTAAGCTTCCCTGAGGCGGTAACTGTCAAGCAATTAACAGTCTTTTTTGACCAGTCTTAAAACCTTTTCTCCTTTTTTACTCTACCTTCAGGTTACTCACTGTCTCACATACAGAGAGTGAAAATAACAGCGATCCTCCTTGGTCTGCCTTTTCCATATTTGTGCAAGGTTAGGATGAAAAAGGCAGTTTTACAAGTCTCTGGATTACACAAGAAATTTGAAGAAATTTCTGTATTGTAAACAAACTATTCCCCTTCTTCAGTTGCAACACACTTAAACGAAGAAGGCAGATGGAATATATGCATGATGAAGGCATCTAGATCCAATGGGAGTGCACACACACAAACACCCCTGCGTATACATGCACGGCTCACGCAGATCTATCTGACAGCTCTCTGCGGCCCTGCAGGTAGCGGTTTATGAGGCTGTAGCTTCTCATTATCAGAGCTCAGGAAAAGACCATCGCCATAAAACATTCTCTTCCCTACTGCGTTAAATTGAGACCAATGTTTTGTGTCACTTCCTTTTGATGCCAACATCAAATCTCAAATGGTTTTCAAAACTTTCTAGACGCTGCTTACCAAGGAGCTCTATAATACCTGGAGAAAGCGACTGTAGCCGTTAGCATTATCATTAATCTCAATAGCAGTTGCTTGACTGGTGAAGAACACCCTGGTGGTATGCGGTTTGAAGTCTGACAGTTTTGCTCTCGGGTGTTCAATAGCTACAGCATTGTTTTCTTTTGTCTTTTTTAGACAATCACCTGAGCCATAATGCTACATGACCATTTACTCTGAAAATTAAAAGATTACTAATGGCACCACAAGAAAGCGCACAACCCCAAACTGCTTACTACTGACTATGTGCTGAACTGGAAAAACTCGCATCTTTTTATGTTTGTGATAGAAGTTTATAATGCTCACCAAGGCTGCATTTATTTGATAAAAAATACAGTAAAACATTAATATTGTAAAATATTTTTATCAGTTAAAATAACATTTACTTTAATATATTTTAAAATGCAATTTATTCCTGAGATGACAAAGCTGAATTTTCAGCAGCCATTACTCCAGTCTTCAGTGCCACATGATCCTTCAGAAATCATTCTAATATGCTGATGTGGTGCTCAAGTAATACAGTATTTCTGATTATTATCAATGTTGAAGACAATGATGTGCTGCTTCATATTTTTTGTGGAATCTGGAAACTGATACATTTTTCAGATTTCTTTAAAGACTATGTTAAAAAGAATACCATTTATCTGAAACATAAATCTTTTTGTAGCATTAAAATATCCTTGCTGTTGCTCTTGCTCAATTTAATGTGCCCTTGCTGAATAAAAAGTATTCAAATCCTCTTCTAAAAAACACATAAAAATATATAATATTGCTAAAACAGCATACTTTTTTGGTAGTCAATGGAGAAAGCTAGATGGTGCAGTTACGGTATAGACCAGCAGGGGCAAACCAAACCTGGACCCATATTCACAAAACATTTTATCTTACCACTAAGAGTTCTCCTAAATAGCAGTAAAAGTTTTCTCTTAAAACCTATTCACAAAGCTGCTGAGACAAACTTTTACTAAGGAATTGGGAGAAGTCTTAAGCTAAGAGTAAGGGTGGGGTTGACCTCGTTGCTATGGATGATGGTCAGCATGCTTACTAACTATGCCCACAGTGATTGGCTGATAGAGGAGGGGTCTCTGTCAGAGATGTTTTCATAGAAATATTGTAGAGCTCTATATTATGTTGCCATATTCAAATAAAGTTTTAAAAATAAAAATGTTAATTGCCACATTCAAATAGAGATTCTAAAATGCAGGCTAAGAGTCACTAATTAAACAAGTATATGTTCAACTAACTGTCAGCCTCTTACATGTATGCATCTCATAATTAGTGAATATGCATATAAACAGTCTTTTAATTAACAGAGTAGAATAATCATGGCTGATAGTAATGCAAACATAAAAGAAAACCAAACTGGACGCAAGAACAGCTGTTACTTCTTGCCCAACTGGTTAATGTAAACAAGGATATAATCAAAGGAAAATTTGGGATAACCTCCAAAACCAAAGGCGATACCTTTTTAAAAACGTATTATTTTCAAATGTTTCTAAAATGTTTACGTTACGAGGCAGATTGCTGGCAACAGCCATTTTAGGATAGTTTGTGGCTTGGTCTTAGTGACTTAGGAGTCCTCTTCACTACTCCTAACGTTTCACAGATTTAGGAGCTAGTTTTAGAGCTAAAACGCTTTGTGAAATACTCTTAGAGCAAAAATTTCAGAGTCCTGAATTTAAGACTGACATGCCCATTATTTTTCAGATTTTCTCCTAAATCGGCGAGTTATGAGCTACTTTTAGCCTTAAGATGTTTTGTGAATAAGGGCCCTGAATGTTAATGCTAACCTAAACGCTAATCAGCAAACATTCACCAGTGTCCACTTGAACAGATCCACACACATAGTACCAATCACAAAATTTTGATTAATCTCTTGCCTAATTCAATATAATGATTGTAATGATGTCTAAAAAACATGGAAGTTTGAGAGATGCAGGTGGTGTATTACACGGTCGCCATGATTTTGCCAAGTAAGACATGTTCCTGGATCAACATCTTTTGTTGATCCTGGATCAACATTACTGTCCAAAAATATAGACTAAACCCAATCCCTACCCCTAAATATAACTATACACATAATTTATTCCTAAAATCAGTGTGAAATGATAGCTGATTAACAAGGGTGTAGAAGCACCTAACCCTGATAGCAAGCCTAAAACAGATATTTCCTGAAAAGTTATCCCTCAATTCTGATTGGTTAATTGGAATGTTGTTCCAGGATCAACAAGGATGTTGATCCAGGAACATGTTGTACTTGGTGAAATCACAGTCACCGTATTACACACAGAGGCAGTGGCAGGGAATGGATGAGAAGCTGATATGGCAGATGGGACACAGGTGTGGGGTTGATGGTGGGCCAGGGGTGGATGTAGGCATGAATATACTGTAGCTTGTAAACCTCAGGATGGGCGTCCCATGGTGTAGTTGAAGAAAAGGAATGGAAAAATGATGCTCGGGCAAAAAAAGTTCCAAACATTGGTAGAAACGGCTCCTGCTACTATTTTTGAAAATCAAAAGGTAAGAGTTTTGGGACCCTAATGGGAATGAGGTGACAGGAAATCTGTGAGGGGTTAGACAGGTAAATGCTACACAGGTAGGAGCGGATATAAAACATTTGACATTGTGCCAGAGACAGGCTAACTTCTGCTCAACACCACAACTCACGAGTCTCAAAGGTGTATTAATGTAACTTCCACAAACCCAAGCCTCAAGAAGCATTGCCTCCCCTCCCGACCCATGGACAGTAATGACAGGAAATGATATGGTGTCAGAATAGCAGCACTTCTACAGGGAGAAGCAGAGCCATACTTACTCTCAGCCCTGCAATGAACCAGTTGAAAATTAAAATCCTCCCTTTCTCCTCTCTGTAATTACCCACCTATGGGGAGGATGGATGAAGGCAGGTAGACGGAATGAGACGCGGAGGGGAGCGAGGGAGTCGAGGAAAGAACGAGTGGAAATAAATGGAGGCTCGGATGAAGACAAGGCAGAGAGAATGTCTTTTTATTAAGCTTCCTCCCCCCAGATGTGTTCCTAATGTGCACTCAGCACAATCCTTCCCTCCATTCTTCTCTCCTGCATCCAGCCTCATGTTGCTGGAGGGAGAGATCAAGGCATTACTGATGTAGAAACAGAACCAGAGAGAGAGAGCGAGACATTACCTAGTGACTGTTCAGTTCAGTAAATGAAATTTAGTGCTATTTTCTTAACCTTCGTGTTCTGATGGGGGTCTAAGAGACCCAAAGGCTCTTCAATGTCTCAACAAAACATTCTTAATATTAAAGCATAAAGCTGATATGTCTTCAGACATGCTTCAGATGTTCTCTATGAAAAAGTCGCATGTATTTTGGAATCTTAGAGACGCCAGGTATAAAATATGAGTAAATGAAACAAATATTCATATATATACGATATTCAAAGTCAAAGTTTGTTTAAAACTAAATCTAAACATCTATAAAACAAGATAAATTTACTTGAGGGCAAATTTGCAGAACACATTAAGACTTGTTTTCAGATCTTGATCGGTAACACTTTGGACCAATTCTCACTATTGCTTATAGCATGCCTATTAATATTAACATATTGGCTGTTTATTAGTGCTTATAAAGTAAATAAAATAAAGTGTGACCTCTTAGTTTATATTTCTTATAAACTGCTAAACTCTTATGTTAGAACAAAACAATAAGCCAGCAGCATAAGAAAAAAAAATTTGGAAAGAAGTTTGCAGTTATGCAGTTTTACTTGTGTATGTATCTTGTTTTAAATTTGACTGGAAAATAAGACTAATAATGAGAGACTGGACCTCATTCATATCTGTATCTAGCACTGCCCATTTCAGATCACACAGGAAGAGCAATTTACCTTTCACTTCTTAATATCTGAAAGCTCTTCTAGCACACTCTCCCCACATTTCTATGGCATGTTGGCTGCTTATTTTTAGAAATGCAAAATTTCCACTGCTGTGAGCACGTCAGTACTTTTATAACGACCTATTTCGTTCAGTATTACTCTGTCTAAGAATTGGCAGCTGTCTAAGCAAAAATATCACTGTTGTAACTGTGATCGAGGAGACGGTTGTCTTGCTGCAAATCATTGAAAAGAAAGGTTTGTGACCTATTTTATTCATTCATGTCACCCTGTTACAAGATGATTATATTAACTTCTTCTCAAGTGTGATGAATATGAAACAGCCTAGAAAAGAAGCATTTACTCTTTATCTCTAGCGAATTGTGGGTTTTCTGTGGGCAGACATCAGAAGTGAGGTGGACTAGACTGTTAAAAGCCCTGCTTCATTTTGCTTTACCTTAAATTTGTGTATTAACAAATGCACTACAGTTTAAACGTTTTGGGTCAGTACGTTTTTTTATATGTACATAATAAAGAAATTAGTATTTTTATTCAGCAATGATGCATTACATAGATCAAAAGTGACACTAAAGTCATTTGTAATGTTTCAAAAGATTTCCATTTCAGATAAATGCTGTCTATGCATCAAAGAATCTTGAAAAGAAATCATGGTTTCCACAAAAATAATAAGCAGCACAGTTGTTCTCAACATTGATAATAAAAAAATGTTTCTTGAGCCTCAAATCAGCATATTAGAATGATTTCTGAAGGATCATGTGACACTGAAGACTGGAGTAATGGCTGCTGAAAATTCAGCGTTGCCATCAGCGGAATAAATTATGTTAAGTTACTTTAATAAAATGTATTAAAATGTAAAACTTGTAATAATTGTAATGATATCTCCTACTACTATAGATTTACTGTATTTTTGATCAAATAGAGGTAAATGCAATCTTGGTGAGCATTAGAGGCTTTTTTCATATATGCAGACTTCACAACACTTAGTAATTTCTGATGGAAAATCAATTTCAGATCGCTGATGAAAAGTTCTCTAAACAGAAAACAATCACATTATGTCAAGGCAATAATTTGACAGAATTAAGCCCAGCTAGACAATCCTACTCCCAATGTGGTCACCACATAAGACACAGCTCATACAGTTTAACCTCCTGCCTCTCTGCAACTCTGCACACAGCCCTTGAAGCCCTTGATATTGCTGCCCATTTACAAAAACTTGCCTCACAAAACCAGAAAGGCCATAAAAAATCTCCGAGCACAGAGGGGAGAGGAGGAATCATTACACGCAATTTATAACCCATTAAGAGCCTTATAAAAGAAGAGAGGCAGCAATCTGATGGAGGGAGGAGTGTGATGGAGCTTTGAGACTGAGGGGGAGAAGCTTTTCATTTGGGAAATGTGCTCTGCTGCTGACGGTGGGTTTGGGTAATAGGGCTGGGGGGTCACCTCTAGCCCACTGATTCACACACCGACCATCTGAGAGAGAAAGCGAGAGTAGATTTGGATGAAGAGAGAACTGCAGCAGTTCTCTGCCTGCCGCAGAAGCCCGCAGGACACAATTGGACTACGTCTCATTTAACTGTAGATTAAAAGATTGATAAAAGTAAAGATGACTGTATGAATGTACCGTATGAAAAACTGATAAGTCATCTGGGTTCTACAGGGTCAGATAAAGAACAGGATGGGCATTGGTGCTGCAAATTCCAGGAAATACTTACAACTCATATAGCATATTTGGGGTAATTAAGTTTTTTTTTTTTTTTGGAAAGAAATTAATACTTTTATTCAGCAAGGATGCATTCAAATAATCAAAATTGACAGTGAAAACATTTATATTTTTAAAAAAGATTTCTATTTTGAATCAACGCTGCTCATCTCTCTCTTCAGAGCTTTTCCAAATCACAGATTACAACATCCTGAGAAATTACACGCCGAATTGTTAATTACTGACTGTACTTGGACATATTAACTCTGCTGCTTTTAATTAATAATTAAAAATGTTTAAGCGTGTCTTCAAGTGACTAATTAAAAACGACCATGACAGCAATTCATTTCAAAGAATTACCACTTGTTATAAGGTCCTCCGACTCCTTTTAATGAAGCTGCTTTTTTTTTTTCCTGACTGTCATTTTCTGCTAAATAAAGCTGGAAATAGAAACAAATGAGGAAATTAAAAACATGAAGGCTGACAGTAAGTGAAACATCTCAGTCTGAGAATACCGCACTATAATGGCATCTATTTTCATACTCTCTTTTTCAGCCGTCTTTAAAAGTGCAGTCTCAGCTCTAGTTACCCGCCAGGGATCCAACCGACTCTTTAACATTGACCTCTGAGAGAGTGGGTCACTCACTTCTTTTTGGCCGGGCAGTCCTCTGAGTACTCGCTGCTTCCATCTGTGCTCTGAGAGCAAGACCCGTCCTCTTTACGTCCTCCCTTAGACCCACATCCATTCAGCTGCCTGTTTGACAAGGAAGCTGTAGAGAAAGATAGAAACAGCAAAAACATGAGAAACAGTAACAACCTCCAGATGCAGCATGTCAAGTAATCAAATTTAAGATGAAATATCATCACTACAGTGTGGTTGTGCTTTAATAATGCAATGCAGAACTGAAATGGAGTACAAGCAAATGGAAAACGAGAGATTGTTTACTTCAGAGTCCAACCGAAAGATGTAAGCTGAAAAATGACGACTTAAACTTAACACTCAGCATGAATTAATCAAGGAATTTTGGGATTTTCCTTTTAATGTAACCAGAATTTTATGGTTGAAAGTCAAATGTAAGACTATGAAATTGTGCCATCACCAATGTTTGTGCTGATTCGAGCTTGTAAGTATGAAGTGGTGCATCATTACATAAACAATGAAGGAGAAAGTTAAAATTATCTGCAGTCTCTATATAATAAATAATATATTAATGTTATTGCCATTATTATATACTATTATAAAATCACTCTCATGTTGTTGTTGTTTCGGTGATTTTCCCTTTTATTGATAGATAATGTAATTTTTTTACACAATATCACAGTTACTTTTTAAATAACATATTACTATTATTTTTTATATAATACATTAAATTACATTTATAACTGAAAACTAGGTCTCCTCCTATCTCCGTCTGGCAAAGAAACACTGTTTAATAATATATAAGCTTCCCTATTATGTCTGAAATTTACATTGTTGGATAATGGACATTTAAAGGACATGATTATCACACAATCCTGAGCAAAAAAAAAAAAAAAAAGAATTTTCACAAAAATATTAAAGGAACAGTTCACCCAAAAATTACTCATCCTCCGGCCATTCAAAATGTAAATGGCTTTGTTTCTTCATCTGAACAATTTTGGAGAAATGTAACATTACATCACTTGTTTACCAATGGGTGCCATCAGAATGAGAGCCCAAACAGTTGATAAAAGCCTCACAATAATCCACAAATAATCCACACGACTCCAGTCAATCAATAAATGTCTTGTGAAGCAAAATTTGCAGCACAACTGTTTTCAACATCTTGGACCATGTGACGCTGAAGACTGGAGTAAAGGCTGGTGAAATACCATCACAGGAACAAATGACATTTTAAAATATATTAAAATAAAAGAATGTTATTTTAAATTGTAATAATATTTCACAATTTTGCTGTTTTTACTGTATTTTTGACCAAATAAATGCAGCCTTGGTGAGCATTAAAAACGCCTTTCAAAAACACTTAAAAACATTTGAAAGGTAGTGTGTGTGTATGCAGCAATGTGCAAAAAGCATGTGCAAATAAACAACATTATCAGTGAGTGAAATTCATTCCTAAATTCCTCAGTGCTCATGGAAAACTACAGCAAGATGTGATAATGAGTGATCTCCGAGATGAAAAATGAGGTGTTTGGGAGGGGCGGCACTGCTATGCATTTCTTGCACATGCACTTTCTATGCACTTTCATAAGAGGAAATCAGTATAGAGAAGATTATATGCATAAGGCAGCATGTATGAAATGGAGCTGTCGGAAGGTCAGTGGGGTCAATAATTGCGGCCCAGCATGCGTCTGAGTGGAGCCTGAGGGCAAGTCTCACCGTATCATAACACTACCACAGTCAATACACTCCAAAGTGAGCCCTCATCCTGCAAGCAAGAAACGGGAACAGAAATCAATAATCTCAAAAAGATTATACAATAAAACTATTAAACATATTATTGACCCAATCCAATATCTGTTGCACTGCATGTCTATTTGGAGATGTTTCACCATCTGAAAAGTGCATGAAGAAGATGAGACTATATAAAAAGAACATTTAATGGATATGTTGTACTACGAGGCATTAGGATAAAAAGGACTCGGCTCGATTGTTTGGCCCGTGACGTCAAAAACGCAGCCATTTACACTCCATTTTCCTCAAGGTCTTACAGTCAAGGTTATTTTTTGGAAGTTTCTAGGAAAAAAAAAAACATGGAATATTTCTCTCTTAAACCAATACATCTTATTTCTGGTGGCTGTCACCAGTGCAAGCTGGGAAGGAAGTTGCACAGCCTGGAGACCAGGACAATGGCACAAAGTGAGATGACGTCTCTACCATGTCAAGGAATTTGATTCCATGCGGTTCAAACCACATCACCTCATAACATAAATCATTATGTTGTCTGTCAATCAGCTATCAGTAGAGACACAATGCTTATGTAACATGCCCAGAAAAGCCTATATCTCACAGGTAATGGAGCACTGAGAGAAAGACTAAAATAAAACATCTGATTGGGCCAGGAAGAAGAGAAGAGCACTATGATTGACAAAATAGATTATAGGTACATATGAGATTATGAAGCTCCCAAGTAGAGGAAAAAAAATAGAGGAGAAAAGAGTAAAGTGTTATGTGGCGGGATGTGAGAAGGGAATGTGAGATAGTGAAGGTGAGAGAGAAAGAATGTGAGATGAATGATAGAAAAGGAGCAAACGTGTCCGTTCAGAAGGAAAGCATGTGTGCGAACGCTGTTTTTGCAATGTGCAGGAAAAATGAAAGGCAAAGATGGAGCGATAGCATGTGAGAGAATTTTTAGCTGGTACTTTAAATGATTTAATATGATTTAAATTATAATATTTTAATTTAGAAGTAATATTTTCCTTCAACAAATGGTCAGTGAAATGAAGTGCTAAACCAACCTTTACAAAAAGCTGACCAACAACCTTTGGAGGTCAAACTAAACTTAAATTTAAAGTAATTTGTTTTCTGTTAATTTTTACAAGCCTGTTCCTAGTTCAAAACCCTAATTTGTGCATTACTGCTGTTTAAAAACTACATAAAAACCTGTCAAAATTCACTGCAAAAAAATCTTATTCTTAGTAAGTGTCTTATTTTCCAGAAAAATGCCTAAAAATAGTTTTAAACAAGATAAGTTTACTTGGGAGGCAGCAGTGCATAGGATATTAGGACTTATTTTCATAGACTGAATCTTTAAGTGCATTTTGTCTTCTGCACTAGCAGATCATATTTTAAGCTCAAACTAATTGGATTCAAGTAATAATATAATATAATATAATATAATATAATATAATATAATATAATATAATATAATATAATATAATATAATAATGAAAACAAGCCTTAATCTCATGCTTCATAAGTTAATAAAAAGAAAACAAATTAAAAAGTGTGGGTAACAGGGTTGCAAAACATGCAGTAACATGTTTGAGCATTTAATCAACAAAGTACTGTATTTGTAGAACATTCCATTTGTATGTAAAAATGATGGAAAATAAAATCTTGAAGAGTGTGGGACAGAGAGAGAGAAATAGGAACGCTAATGCAATAGCACATTAGTCTTCAGTGATAATGCAAATGGCGGGAGAATGACACAGCCAGAGTGAAAGTCGAGAGCAACAAAAATGTGCTGGCAGTTATGAATGCGTGATCAATACAAGACAGAAAGTGAAAGAGATCGAATAAAAAAGGGAGAGAGCGCTAAAGCAAAAAAGCCCATGTGTGTCATGGACAGGGGGGATGAAAAATTATAGCAGTTACCGATGTCTGGTGAAAGATCAGTTATTACACAAGCTGAGAGACAAACAGCTTCTTTTACGGAGAAATAAAGACACTCATCCATTTAAATCATCAAGGGCTCTGGGGTTGGCCTCGCTCGATCGCGGCACAGGTAAGGAGGATGTCGGGTGGTCTTCCGTGCCATCCTCTACCGCCATTCATCATGTCAGGGGTACGTTCTCTCTTCTCTCGGGGCACGCTGGGTAATTTCGTTGACCAGAATGTGGCGCTGTCGATGGAGAGTTTTGTTATTTACTACACACTTAGTTCTTTTCCTCACCCTGACACGCACACAATTTATGAGGATAATTGCAAGGCCCGCTGTGCTCCAACGGAGCCCTCCCTGATGGATAGAAAGGCAGAGATGGGGGGGGAAATGTAAGAAATGTGAAAGAGAGAAACATGCGGGCGCAGAGCAGGAAAGAGACAGTCTCGAGCAAAACTTGATGAAAAGTTTATGTTTCTTTGCCTCGCTGGATTTCAATCTTTCAAGAGCGCAGAACATGAGTTTATGATCAGGGTCACCGTGACAAGAGGGGATACATGGTGTTCTCCTTTCCACTGCGAGCGGAAAAGAAACATGAGAACTCTGAAGATTTTGACAGCTTGTGTGAGAGAGAATGAATGTGTGTGTGTATGGGCGGGTGTTGGAGGTTAGTGCATGCGCCTCAGGATAAAAGAGGCCTGAGTAACGCTGTTTTGTGGAACGCCTGGTCTTAAACGCAGCTGAAGTGAAGCTTGCTCTCATCTATCTTGTAAAATGCCAGTAAGCCACCAAATGTCATCTGAATGTCACTTCCTCCACTGTCTGTACTTGAGTCTTTCATTTGAGAGAGGGATTCTGTGGTCTGACACTATAGAGATGTGCCCAAAGTCAAATACCCTATTCAGAAAGGCATTAGTAATGACTTACATACGAATAACAAATACATATATATAAAAATACAATAAAATAAATATAATAGAAAAATATTTGAATGAACATATTTAAAGTTGCAGCTCAAGAGTGGGTCTGTGAAGCCAACTAGTGTGAACTTCATGAATGAAAATGTGGGCACGGTGAGATTCTTAAATTTAAACTGGATGGAGTTTTGCAGTCTCAGAAATCTGAACTTGTCAAGAGTAACATTAAATTATTAAATTATTATTATAAAATGTGAACTAAAGCAGAAAACAAACGCTTTCTGGAGTCTACAAATTTGTACACACGTAATGTGTTACAGCCATAACGACATTAAAATATTATGGTTTCAGTTGTGAATGACTCTGTGTTGTTTAACAAATCAAGTGAATGATTCAAGGACTCACTTGCGCAGAATTGTGGCACAAGAAAAAAAAACACAGTATTTGTCACCACCTACTGGTGTAGCAATGGAACTTGCAGAAAGAGTCAGTGAACGAATCTTTTTGATGAAGGGGTTCAAAAGAATTGATTGAAACAAAGCAGAATCTCCACCACACACAACATATGCTATCAATACACTACCGCTCTTGTACTCCAAAACACTGCATTTATTTAATAAAAACAATAAAAACAGTAACATTGTAAAATATTATTAAAATTAATAAACTATTTTAATATATTTCATTTAAAATGTTATTTGTTATTGTGATAGCAAAGCTTTTCTACAATAATTTTTCTTTTCCAGTTTAGCCTTTAGTCTTACTGAACGGTAGTGTACCTACTTTTATATAACGGCTGTAATAATATATGTGTGTGTGTTTGTGTGAGTATATATATATATATATAATTATTATACAGGGCATATATGTCATATTAAAACTATAATGGAGTAGAGTTCCATCTAACTTACAAAAAAGAGTTACAAAAAAAATGGCTTTTCATTTAGTTTGGTTTGAAGCCCCGCCCATACCTGATTCGATCTGAATACAGATAGAAAAACAGACACTTTTGTCAATGCAAAAGATACAGGTGCACATACAAATATTAGCTGCACATCCCTATCTGACATTTCCATCCAATTCACCACTTCATGCCTCTCTCAGAAGAACCTTCACATGCTCCCTAAACACTTACAGCCATCAGATCATAACAATCCATTAAAGTAATCACTCCGGATAAGTCAATTTTCATAAAGGGTGTTAGATTAAACTTTAATGAGATTAGCCCAATTTATGTACCGTTTTATTCTAGGTTATAAATCGATAATCCGCTGATTATATTATTCACTCAAGCAAAGCGCTTAAAGACTCGGTACCGCTGATTTGGGCTTTATTTGATCAGTGTACACATCCTGTTTCACAGTAGGGAGTCCAATTGGGACCGTTCACTAGCAAACACATATATTTTCAGCCTCTTCAACAGTGTAGTGTAAAAAGACAACAAACAGGGTGGAGAAAAGAAACTACCTAGAGAGAAGAGGGGTGAAGAGAGGAGGGGGGAGAAAATCAAGGCTATAAAAATAAAGCTGGGGCTGATGGGGAATAGAGACCTTTCTTTTATTTTATATTTGAAGTTATTTTCATTTTAGTCTTACTGAATTGCATTCTACTAATATGAATACAAAGGAGCAAATCCAACTCTCAAATCGCACTGTTTCTTTCTACTGTAGACCTCTATCACACCGGAGGAGCCATCGGGTGATTGAACAGAAGAGTGAAGAGATATGCCCCTAATAGAGCATTGTACAGTGGTGGGTAGCTCTGATGGGGCTCCCGGAGGAAGGGCTTGTGAAGCAAGTGAGGTTAATTTGAAATGTGTCGTGGGCAACGGTGCACAAAAAAAGCTTTCCCTAACTCCAGCTGGCCGCTCTAGTCCCTCGCCCTCCCCTCCTCCCTTCAAAACCGCTCTAAGGTAGGCACAACTCCACAGGGACACTGGGAGTGGACCGTCAAAGTCTGTCAGTTTGCTTGCTGCTTTATTGACGTGTGCCTTAGTACTTCTGCTCACTTTGCTACTTCTGCAAACCTTTAAATTGCTATTCACAAGACTATAAAAAGACGACCCAAAGTGTTAATATGAAGGAATTTTCTGGATTGATTTTTTACAGGTGTTTTAGGGGCTGTCCACACAGAATGTGTTTTTCTACTTTTCCATTGTTTTTCTATGTAAACCCATGCTAGACAGAGGTATTTGACCATTGCAGCATCTTGCGCATGACACTCGTTCAAAAAACAAGGAACTGAAGTTCAAATTTCAAAAAAACAAAAAACGTATCTCAAGATCTTGTTTTTCTACAAATATCTTTCTTTCAGTGCAGGCTAAAAGTAATGCTCAGGGTTTAATATAAATTAATTCAATAAACAGCATTTGTGGCATTTTACCAACTTCCACATTACCAAAATAATGCCTGTCCCTTAGTTTGTTTTTAAAAAATTAAAGCGTTTACAATTAAAGTCAATAGGATCGGGCAACACATTCAAATTACAAATACACACTTGGCCCATAAGTACATAAACTTCAATTCTTCAACATACATTCATAATGTCTGATGATGAAAACCAGTGAGAAACAATATAAATATTATGGACGTTAATAGGGAAATTTCATAAATAATTGTTACTTTGTTTAAAATAATAAATCAAATTAAAACAGTACAATAAATGGTTTGTAAGCTACAAGTGAATGTAGACAACATGATAATGAATAGATTAAAAGATAATTACTCATTTTGAAATCCGTTACCAAAAATATTTAACATTTCTTTTTGCTATTCAAATAAATGCATATTTTTATGCGAAAATGTTTTGCCTTTGTTTTCTAAATTATGCACAACTATTTTCTGTAATCATCAATTATGCAACAAATGCTGTCGACTAAACCCAGAACATTTGTTTTTCTCATCACATAATTACATTCATATCTGAGGATTCTATTTAAAACACCCACTATGCAGTGTTACAGACATATGGTGTGATCAGATACGTACATCTATTTGTTTCACTGCATAATAAAAGCCAACGTCCCCAGCGAACTTTCCTCGCTTCAAATCCTCTCAGTGGATCCCATCCAGCTAGCAGAGCACATATGGCCAAAGAATGGCTCCTGCCCTCTGCTTCCGATGTAGGTTAATGAATTCATTGTCAGTCAGCTGGTGTGGTCATCATATTTTCCGTCGTCACACAGAAACACCCACACCTAACCGCCTCTCTGTCAGATTGTTGCACACTGCGGTTTGTGTGCTCCGTGTGGCACTATGTTGGGCACGGGACCAGCGTGGGAGTGACAGGGGAAATGCAGAACAAGCAGGATGTGCCCATTCATCAGCAAGCGTGTCGGGAGCTAATAGCATACACAAATGTGTGATTCAGACACGTTTTGGAAGTTGCATTAATCACTGCTCTGTAGGAGGTGCAGTATGGCTTTTGTTTGAACATGTGGGTGTTATAATTATTTTCAAGAGTGAAAACATGCCTTGTCTAAGCAAAAATAATACTGGTTCCCTTTCATGGGAACTTCGAACTGCGTCCTCTAGGGGGCGCTATGGGGAACGCCTCGTCGTGACCCGTGTCTGAAGCATACATTGAAAAAACACCAACTCGTTGGCCGGCGACAGCCATGACGTCACTACCGGTGCGACTAAAGTATAAATAGGCGCCGAGAGCACACATCATTCTCTTCTTCGTCTTCATTGACTGTTTTGTTTGAAGCGTGCATTTCCAAGGAAAAAGTAAGAGCTATCTCTATTCATTATGGCGAGCACTAGCAGAGCATTTAGAAGGTGTGTGCATCCGTGTCATCGCTATTTGACATCAGATGACACACACGATCTAGGTGTTGTTTGTTTGGGCAAAGAGCACCCACGCGATGCCTCCGAGGGGACAATCGGCATGCACTGTACTCAGGGAACCATGGTTACACAAGTAACCTGAGACGTTTTCACACTACTGACATCAGCGGGTGTGGATATTGGCTTTCCCAGTGGTCTTCCTCCATCTAAACGTGACATGGAGTTGGGTCAGACATCTCAGACTTAAACAAACTTTAATAGATTTGTCCTGGAAAAGAGAGATGCACTGATAGAATATACCTGATAAGAATACCTGATAAGGACTGCTGGCTCGTAAAAATGCAATTCAGATGGCATTCTTTGTTCACTTTTAATTGAATCTATTTTAATGCAAGAAGGGGTTTTATAACGGAGTTTTACTGCTTTACAAATGAATGTGGCTGAAAGTGATTATTTACATCTGTTTAATTCAATTAATTTAAATGGGAGGATTTGCATTTACAATTTTGCATTCAGCAGACGCTTTTATTCAAAGTGACTTACTTGGCATTCAAGGAACACATTTGATCAGTTTTTGCTTTCCCTGGGAATTGTACCCATAACCTTGGCATTGCTAGTGCCATACTTTCCTATTGGAGAAATTGTGAATCTTGTTTGCAGGATTGTGGCCGAGTGCAAATGGTTTAAATTCTAATGTCAACTCACTACTACAACCAAAGTGTTACGTCCAACTTCTAGTTCTTGCACTTTTTTGATCAATTGATCAAAACTACACTTACAAATAACATTACAAAAAAAATCTATTTCAAATAAATGCTGTTCTTCTGAATTTCCTATTCATTAAAAAATCCTGATAAAACTGTATAACTGTTTCCACAAAAAAATAAATAAATAAGCAGCATAACTGTTTTCAACAATGGTAATACTAAGAAATGTTTCTTGAGCACCAAATCAGCATATTAGAAGGATTTCTGAAGGATCATGTGACACTGAAGACTGGAGTAATGATGCTGAAAATTCAGCTTTTCCATCAAAGGAATAAATTCTATTTTCAAATATTTTCAAATAGAAAAGTATTTTAAATTGTAGTACTATTTCACAATATTAGTGTTTTTACTGTACTTTTTATTAAATAAATACAGCCATGGCAAGCATAAGAGACGTCTTGGGGAAAAAAATATTTTTTTTAATTTCAGCTTTCTCAAGTCTGATGGCTCTTTAGCTTGGCAAAATGTGCACAGATGTCTGCTATCATGAATAATGAATACTTGGACATCCCCACTTTTTCACATACTTTCTTGCATACAGTGTAAGATGGAAATATGCATATTTGGACACAGAGAGAGAGAGAGAGATAAAAAGAGTCCAAATTGCATGTTGAATATTGAATGAATGCACAACAAATCCTTATTACCCAACATTTGTGAACTTGCACAAACCCACACCTTTGCCCAGCGTAAACACCTTTGTTAAAACAGGTCGAGCGACCGGACATGCTGATCAGGCAGAAGGTTCGATCCCTTCGCTACTTCCAAACACTCCTCCCTTCTCTTTTCTGTAACTGCAAATGAGACAGAGACCAAGAGGTCTGCTCTACAAGCAGCAGCTTAAAGGATTACCATTAATTAGATGTCAGGGACAGAAAGGGGCTTTGACTGTCTTGGCCATGACACAATATCTCCTAATCTTGCTGTGCTCCTGGATAAAAAGAAATCAGTCCATTGACAGAGAAAAGAGCAAATGAAAAAAGAAAGTATGAGAGGGGAGGGGCAGAGAGATAGTCTTGGGGAAGGTAGAAGGATAGAGAAAAGAGAGCGAGGGCTGAGATACTGATGGATAGAGGGATGAAAAAAGCAGATGAAAATAATAGCGCAGAAGATCTTTAGGACTTTCTGTGTCTTGCTCTCAAAAGGACAATGAACCATCTCTATGGAAACAGAGAAAAAGTGAGCAAAGAATATCGATAGGGATGAAAGGATGTGGCCAACAGACAGGAAGTGACAGAGTTAATAAAAAGGGGATATGGGGGAGAAAGAGCGAGGGCATGTCAAGGAAAAGAACAAGGACAGTGCCATGAATGAGATATAACTCACATGAGCCAAAGCACACAGACATGTGGATGAACAAGAGGTCAAAACCACACCACCTGCACACCGAGGCTGCGTCCAAAACCAAGGCAGCTGCCCAAATCAGTCAATAATTTCATAGGCAGTATTTTGTGCATGAAGACACCTTGTCCAACAAATCCACAGAATGTTAACTAGGAATGCAAGAAATATTGGAAGTATCATTATTATTATTATTTAAATGTATCAGTATTAGTTTATTGAATTTTACTGAACATATATTATAAAGATATCAAATTATTTGCAGTCGAATTAAAGTTTAATAAGCACTATTTCTTGAAAATAAATTTTCCTATAATTATAATAATTAGGCTGAGTCATCTCAACTATTCGACATTTCTCAAAATAAGCAGTTATTCATATTTTATATTGCATAATGTCGTCATGTCTGCATTTACTAAAGCACCACAGATAATTTTTATACAAAATAGCATCAATTGGTAATATCGACCATCTAATGTTTAATGGCTAATCATAATGTCTTTCATTATAAGCATAAGCAGTGGTCGCATTTGAGAAACTTTTGTAAGCAAAGTAGGTCCATTGTCCTTTGTCAATAGTGTAGCGATGCATGACGCTTCAAAGGTCACTTCCAAACCAAGGAGCTTTGTATTTGTAACTGTGGTGGATTTGTGTGTTATAAGTTCAGCAAATTTCCAATCCAATGTGAAATCCGTACGGGGAATTTTTCGGCTCACATGTCCCTCACCTGCAAATTCCAGATTGCATAGATTCCATTTTGCCCATGAAATTTAGTGATACAAAGGTAAATGTGACCACACCTTTATGATCTACAACAAATTCAAGTAGCTTTAGAGATAATCATATTAAATATTTAATGACTACAATGATTAATTCACAGAAGAAATTAAATTAGAAAGATTGAAAACACCAACTGCCAATCACAGAATTATGCATTATCACAGGCAGTGAAGGATACACCAACGATAAAAAACAACCAAATTACAACATGCCAATCAACAGGAAGTGACACAAATATTGAATCTGGATATGCCTTGTTGCGTTCCTACTGTAAACACATAAAAACAAGAAACAAACCAACCCATTGAGTTTTTCCCTCAGAGCTGCAGGCCACATGACCTCATGACAGTATGCAGATTGTAGACAACCAGGTTCACCAGACAGCCAAAAAAACATCAGATATGTCTGCTGATGGGCATTTGACAGCTTGGTTTTTGATAAAAATGTATGCCTCTAATGGGTAATGGGTGCCCTGACCTGGCCTGCAGCCATGTTTCACCAGACCTGCATGGAGAAAGACAGTCCTCCTTATCTAAGACAGACACCGCACTCCCCCTGAGGCATGTAAACTCATTCAATCCCACATTTCTAACCTGTATATTTTGGTCAGGGAGGACAGTGAAAATATTCTTCTTATAAATAAGAGTTTCTATTGTCTGCAGAAACATTTATCTGACACATATCACCAAGTGAGATGTTGTTTAATCTCAGAAAATGATAGAAAACTGGCCTCTCCGACAGATGTGGTTTAGGGGAAATGCAGTATGTGTCCATACAACGGAACAGGACACCCCAATGCTTCAGAGCTGATCCATAATGCAAGTCACTGTCAGCTCTGAACAAGAGAGCTGTTTTTTATTAGTATTTTCAGTTGCAGTGTGGAACGAAGTTTTAGCATCTTATCATCAAAATTAGCATCATTGCTGAGGAGAGGGACAATGGTTTGAGAAATGGAATAATGCAATTTTGTGTGTTCTTGAGGGAGGATGTCTGTAGAGGTAAGGGGTTCAGAGGGGCTTCCCTCAGAGCCCCCATCCCGCCTGAGACGCTAATTACTTTGGGGACCTTGAGATTTCATGGGATTTAAAGCAAAAGGGGGGGAAGATTTTCCAATTTACTCCGATACTTGATGTTTGCTTCCATCAGAGTTGCGATTCGACGTCTCAAAGCAAACACACGGGGTGCACATTGGTGTACCCTGATAAAGTAAAATGCTATTAAGAAACTGTCTGCCTGCAGGGTTTATCCCTCAGGACTGCATATAAGGTAATAATCTCCAGGACAAACAAATTGTCCCTCCCAAAAGACACATATATTGGACACACTATCATACTCGCATCCAACATTTGACAGAGAAATTTCTGCATTTCCAAAGATATCTTAAAGAAAGGAAATACTAAAAACCCTGTGAGCATTTAAAGACGCGATGAGAGGCTTAGTTTGTTGATGAAGTCATAATTCAGACGTTTTAATAGGGCAGGACATGGACATTTACTGAGAGCAGTGAAAGGACAATGATCAGTTTGTAGATGAAGACTTGTCCTACAGTGCCTTTGTCCTCTAGTTTTCCTTTTCTAATATCCAACAAATTCCCTGGAATTGAAAGAAATTTGGAGGCCTTTGCTTGAACATACGCTCCATAATATTAACATGTGATTGCGCATGTTGCTAGCATCAGTTTTGGCCCCTGTTACTCTGGAAGACAGCACATAATATCTCACACTGAGATAAAGGGTGCTATTCACTTCTGACAGCTGTTTATTAAATGTGGCGCTGCTCTTGCGTAAATGAGAGTAAATAAGAAACCGTTTGCATAAGATATGCAACTTTTTTCCTTCATTCATTCAGGTCTTCATGTCATATGGTAAAAGACTCCTATAATCTTTTAGCACCATATTGATTAATGTGCTTTATATGAATGAAACGCACAAACAAAAGTGTCACCTATGCTAAATGATGATGCTCTGGCATGACAAATGTTAATTACTTTTTAGACAGTTGAAAACAGATAAGGCGTATTGCTAGGTAAATGAGAGAGTTTGAAACAAAGCCATAGCGTGCCTGTATATTTCACAGCGTAATACAACATAATCGCACTTTATCAACAAAGAGTTAGCATCGTAGCACAGATGCGTCCTGACGGAGTCAGTTATAAGCTACTTTGTGTTGTGTGTGTTTACAAGTTTATTTGCACGTTTTTCCCAGGCCTATGCGTGTGTGTTCCCAGCAGGACCCATTTGAGAACGCAAAGTGGAGCTGTCATGCCTATATTGATGCAAGTAAATGCGAAAGTTATGCAAATTAAGTTCGAGATTTGCATATCACTAAGAATAAGTATTTCTGCCTTAGCTTTATGCAAATGCCTTAAGAATTAAAGACCATACGGAGCTCATATATCTACATTAATGGATGACAGAGGTCTACGTTTATGGATAAAGGCATAAATGCCATGGATTTCTTCTTTAATTGACCACTCAGTGGGCGAAATGTCAGCCTCGGCAGCTCTGTTGGGTCGTAGATGGGGCTTAAGTGTGTGTCCTGTGTGCGTACAGTGTGAATGTGGGTGGGTGACAGACAGAATAAAACCTCTGGGAATGGGGAGATGGAAGAGACAATCAGTCGTGGTGAGAAAGGTGTGTGAGAGAGCTATAGTGTAATTAGAAAGCAAGATAGCAGTTTTCGGCACAAGCATAGAGCCGAGTCTGGGGAACAGGAACAGGTACAAACAGGCTGAGCGAGTTCTCCACACTTCAGAATTAGCAACGGTATTGTGAGAAGCTTTGGTTATCATCTGCAGCTCTACTTTAAAGACCCCCTAAGCACCTGCCCACCCACATGCATAGCGCAGTGACCAATAAAATGAGGACTAGAAGAACAGTAAACCACTGCTCATCTCCACTCCCGCACCGTCATTCCATTCTCGCCGTTATTGTCAGTTTTGTGTTTTTAATATGGAAGATGCTTGAAGTGGGAGACACTCATGAATGTGTAGCATTTTATGACAATTAAGCTGCTTATTGAGATCAGTAATCTGAAGGAGTACTTGGCGCAGAAAAAAAATCTGTCGTTATTTACTCATCATAATGCCATTTTCAAGTTCCAAATATACATCATAAAAATAGTCAATTTGACTTGCGTGCTATAACCCAAGTCTTCTATGGTTTCAGCAAAAGCTTAGTTTGGTACCTAAGTATTGAAAGAATCATTGGGCTACACAATTTTGGGAAAAATAAATAAGTAAATAAGTAAATAAATAAATAAAATGTAGATTTTTCTGATAAATATTGTGATTAAAAAAAACTGATTTTTAAAAGAAAAAAAGTTTGTAGGGCTGCATAATTTGGCCAAAATGTTTGGGATTATATCAACATGACTATAAAATAGTATTTTTTATTTTACGTTATTATGATTGTTATTATTACTAAATAAAAATATCAAACAAATATTACTATTATAATATTTTCCAATAAGATAAAAAATGAATGATAAATAAGTACCGGTAAATTCAATCAATCAATCAAATTTGCAGTACAATTGTAAAATTACAATACTCATATTTATGGCTGTCTTAACTTCTACATTTTCAAGCATTAAACCATCAAGCTTTAATTAGGCAGAAAACCACAGGGAGCACTTAAAGCTTCTCTTTTATTGACAACAGCTGATTCTCAATAAAGTTTGAGAAGATGGTTTTGTGTATGTTTCGTCCCCAAATGCACATTATATGATGATATGAATTTGTTGCAAACTCCCAGCACATGGAGAGATGAGTTTGAAGCAGCATTTACTGTAAACCAAGCCACTCTGAGCCACTGAATACAATGAATCATGAGCTGCATGTGTGTAAATGAACATAGTGCCACACTTCACTTCGAAACACACAGCGCATATAATTAAATCAAATTGCAGCCTTTGATAACTGAACTAAGCCACATTTCGCAATTTTGTTTTTATTCTGATCAGTTCAATCCTTGAACCAGAGCAACATGTTTATTGAAAAGAACTGGTTCAAAATAATTTCTTCTCTGATCTACTTCACAAATTTAACTCACTGACTCGATTCGCTTTTCAGCTGTCAAGTTAGCAGCTTACTGAAGGGAAAGGTTATCAGTGAATAATGACTTCAATTTCAATCTGGTCATCACAAAGTTATCATACTGCATCAGAAGACCTGGAAAATAGTGAGTGAGCTTTTGTTTTCTACTGTAGAAAGCCAGCCATGCGAGTTTTGAACAATGTGAAAGTTAGTAAATGATGAATTTTCAGTTTTAGGGGAAATATAAGTAAAGTCAGAGAGAAAAGGGAGGGGAGAGAGCAGAAAGAGAGGGGAAGAAATGCAAAACAATTGACAAATTTAGAAGTGTGATTGTTTGTGTATGAGAGTTCGTGTGGTGTGTGTGCGTGTGCGTGTGCGTGCGTGCGTGCGTGCGTGTGTGTAAGAAAGTCTGGGTGAATGCACTAAACAGATATTTTTAGTGGTATTTCATGGCAAACACCAACGTCACACACATCTTTTGACATGTACATCAAACTAACTCCTCTCTCAGCTCCTTTCAATGACCAATGTAAGAGGCTCATCCTGTCTGTTTGAGATGACCATGCCCTCTGCACATGACCTTATGTCTTCTATAATGTGTCATGTGGATTTTCCTTCAAATACTACTATCCCTCTGCTTGGGCTAAGAACCCTTTGCTGGAAGATGCATATTGATATATTGAGTCGTTAAGCTCCACCATCATTGTGGGGCTCAAGGGCTACAAGACCATAAAATAAGATTGATTTGCAACCCTGTGATTTCCTTGAATGTTAACTTTTAATTTGTGGCACTGGCACAGACACTAACCCAGGGGCAAATGGAGCCATTTGTACACAAAATGATATAAATATAAAGTATAAAAATGTAAATAAAAATAAATAATAATAATAATAATAATATGTTTACAAAGTATCAAAATCATAACTGCTACAGACATTGTGGAACCATCACGGGGGATGTGTACTCACAAAAATGAAAACAGCCACAAAGTATACTCATATGATTTGATATAGTAAATTCTGATTGTAACAGTAAGTTATAGTGTGTGTTGTAGTAATAAAAAAATACAATAAAATAAATGAAAATAAATAAAAATTACCCAACATTTTAACCAATAAAATATCTCTGTCAAATTCAAAATATTTTGGAGTTGAAAGTCAGTGCCAAAACAGATAATGTCAGTGCCAAAAAACACAGTCAATTATTATGAATTTTATGTTAAGAAAAACTCTATAACTCTATAAACTGTACTAAAAAGTGAACAGAAAGAAAAATGCAAATTCTGCATTTTCTTAGAAAATATTAAAATATAAAGAAATATTGTTTTAAAAACACATTACAGTGAAACCATTTTATTTTAGATTCAATAACAGCTAAGTTATATAGAATTAAATTGTTTTATGTAACGGCAATGAAAGGGGATGTGCAAATTGGCTACAAATCCAATGAAAAACATACATTTTGAAAATGAAAAAGTTCTATTAAAAGTATCTTTGGTGCACAAATGGCACAGTTTCCTGAGAATGAGTCCAAACTTTCCAAAGGTACTTATGACTTATTATGGAAATATCTCAGAAATACAATCATGCAGAAAGCCGTACTATTGTCATGCACTTGTGAGTATTTTCTCCAAGCACATATGGAGGGGCAGAACCAGTGGCACCTTGGATTAAAATACAGGCAATAATAGTGTGCATATTTTTAATTTCATAGTGCAACCTGATCTCTATTGGCAGCTTGTAGGCTGAGCCTGCTTGCGTCGGGCAGTCAGGATCCCCATTTATCTAACGTGGGCTGCCAGTAAACCCAGCCAAATGCAGCTATCGCTCATTACCAAGCCATATCCAGGAATGGATCCTGCAAACTCCTACTCCATTCTAGAACAGTGACAGCCCTGAACAACACCAGTGACAGGCCTGTGCTGTGACAGTTCAGCAGAAAGGTCACGTTCAACCCAGAGACAGCAGAACAGACGCCATCCATGGGATGCTTAGCTAGTTTAGGGAGAGAACATGAGGCAGTAGAGCTCATTTAGGTTTTTTTTTTATTACTTCTACCCAAAAACAGGTAAACAGCATACAGATGTTGCTACACTATGCAGGTACAGAGAAACAAAGATAATATAATGTACACTAAGGTACAAGCAAAAACAGTGAATCTCTCTACAAACTCTAACCCACCATTGTAAAGTAAAGAACAGTGTCAGCTGTCAACATGCTGAACTCTATACCGAGGTGCTCACCTCTACACGCTTCACAAAGAAAAACACTCTAGCCATTACACAACTTAGCTTTTCCCCTCAGGATTGACTGTACACTACTGCCATTTAGCATCTTCCTCACATTATACAATATCACTTAGTGTACATACTCATATGTGCCAATATATACAGTATACTGTATATACAAAAAATGCATCACCATTTCCACAAAAATATTAAGCAGCACGGTTTTCAACATTGATAATAATAATATATGTTTCTTGAGAACCCACTCAGCATATTAGAATCATTTCTGAAGGATCATGTGACACTGAAGACTGGAGTAATGGCTATTGAAAATTCAGTTTTGTCATCACCGTAATAAATTAGATAATAAAATGTTACAATAGAAACGGTTCTTTTAAACTGTAGCTACTGTTTTTACTGTATTTTTAATTACATGAATTCAGCCTTAGTGAGCATTACAGACTTTTTTTCAATAACTTGCACTCTGTACAATGTTTAGTGGTAGTATTTAAATTCACATTAATCTCATCTATCTGCTCTATCCGTACAAAGAAAACTACAGAAATAAATTCATAGTTAATTTACAGTCAATAAATTTTCACCTTGCCTCCAGGCAAAAGCCTCAAGGAGGAGGAGGATGGTAATGCAAGTTAAAAACTTCCTTTTCTTTTTTCCGCTCTTACTGGCAATGAGCTGTACAAATGGAGAAATTCAAGCAGTACTGTACGTAAAATATGTCAACATCTTCTCCATTACGAACTGTTATGCTTTCTCTCTCGCACACACACACACACACTCACACACTCACACACACACACACACACACAGGTTTGTTTTTG